>NC_047149.1:14029776-14384216 GCF_009829125.3 Periophthalmus magnuspinnatus
ATTCAGTTGAGAACGCATATTTTAAAACACATCCAGAAGCATTAACCTATTAAGGAAAGCTAAAAACATGAATGGATGAACCAATACTTGAATTCCATGCATTTCATTACATGTTTGTTGAAGTCTAAACTACAGGGCTAGACAATCTTATACAGAGTAGAGACAATATTATGTTCATCAAATATTATGTTGTTTCTCATCTATGTCATAATGTTGTTTCCTCATCACAAGCAGACATGGAATTGTGTTTTGTTTAATTCGCACATGTTTAACACACAAATCCTGTATATTTAAGCAGAGTTCTTTTCTCAAACAGAAGAACTCCACCTTGTGATGTCATGCGGTAATACAGGAAGTGCTCCATTGTGTTTTGAAGCTCCATACACTTTCACTAGAATCATTCAGCCCTGGAATTGACCTTTTTTACCTTTTGTTTAGTAGAGATGGGCTCTACTAAACAAAAGGTAAAAAGATAGCTGTTAACTTGAAAACTACCACTACACTACATGACATCACAAGGTGGAACAGAGCATTTTGAGCTTTGGAGATGTAGGCAGACTAATAATAAAGAGATTCTCAAACATGTGTGAATGATACAAAACACAACTCCAAGTATTTTTTCTGATGAGGTAAAAACATTTCAACGTGGCTTAACACTCACAATCTCAGAGTGAATTTTGTGTAGTATAGAACCTTTAACTGAAAATAATCAAACAGCCCTATAACTACATTTATTTTATACAATATTGTCTATTTTGTGTATAGACTTTGGACATTCTATACTCTCAACTTTCTTCTTATATAACCCTCTTCAAAACCTGACTCTTGCCCAGCCTTTTTTATTTATCGTTCACTATTTTTGGTTCTCTTCCATTTCTCCCATTGTGTGTTAGTATCTGTTTGACCATAGTAGTCCTCCATGAAAGAACTCCTTTGTTAACAAGAGCAAGATGAGCTATAGACGGGGTCACACAGGGCAGATTAGCACCCATTGAAATCCTATAAGAAAGGTCATTTACATAGTCCTGCTTAAATCCACCTATGACCTCACTGCTGAACCCATCCCTGACCCTGGCACCCTGCGCTTATGTGTGCTGCCTTGTGGGAAACGAATGCAGTACAAGAGATGCCTGTCGGGACTACAAATGACGGGCATTATTCAGTTAGACTAGTGAATGAACTACTACTTCGCTCCATACTGTGATGTTTGTTTTGAAATGCGCTTGGCTGACCCTGGCACATTTTTCTACATGAATGCCCACTCTCTGTCTGGTATGTGGATGGCTACGGGTGCAGTCAGGAACTTCCTAAAATGCTAGTCTCAAAGGCTTAACAACAAGTACATGTTTTGTAAATAGTAACTTCATTTAACCTTAGCGTCCAAACTGAAGCGGTTTTGTTCGTGTAGTTGGGATAGCGTGCACAGTGGCAGAGTGGTTAGTATTTTGCCCATCTAACTCATTGTTACAAAGCCAAAATATATTCAGAAATAAGCATCATGTCCCCCTTTTTGTTCATACTCCATTTAAGGCCCATAGTTACATGTATAGGCCCTCTAATATTCCACAATATGACTTTAAACGTATCTATTTTGTATGTATTCATCCGTAGGTGTTTCTATTGCTACAAACTGAGATCGCCTCTCCACAGATCTCATAGAGACCGTACACTGCCATATAACTGTAGAACATTCCAGGCACAGCAATAATTACTATAATGACTAGACACAGGTGATGGATCCTCTACCAGAAATGTAACATAGTGTATCTTTAACAGGGACAAGAAGAAGAACATGACTGGATTTATGAATGAACGCTGTCCTGGCAAACTGTCAAAGAATCAAATAGAAATCCGCAGCTTGAGTGTCCCTCCGTGCTTACCGTCCATAGCAGCTCTTGTCATTGAAGAGGCTGCAGATGTGAGACTCGTGTATTGGCCAAACAGGACATGAGGCGAATCTAAATCCATTTGTTTATTTCTGTTTATTCACAGGTGTTGAGTGCCTGTCCTCTGATACAAATCCAAAAGGACGGATTTAGAAATGACAAATATTGGTTCTTCATTATCAGTGTATAGTGTAATGAGCCAGCTCTCAAGAAGCTGGAGCAGTAGACTCACAAAGATTGTTTTGCTTGCCACTTGTGTTTGAATTATTGCAAAGGTCTCATTACAAAAAATTCAAACTTGATTTACTAAAGAATAGATGTGGTACTCAAAACCGATTCCACAATAATTAAAAACTCTTCATTTTCAGCATTAAATAATACAGTGGTCCCTCATTTATCACGAGGGTTACGTTCTAAAAATTGGCAAAATCCGCAAAGTAGTCAGCTTTATTTTTTACAATTATTATATATGTTTTAAAGCTGTAAAACCCCTCACCACACACTGTATACACTTTTCTCAGACGGGCATTAACATTTTCTCGCTCTTATTTAAACACTCTCAAAGTTCAAACCTTCGTAGGTGCGTTTGTCGGTGCAGAAAGTTTCATCGACATTGTGGGTTTTATCGGGGAGAAAACTTACAGACATACAGCACTTCAGAGTTGAAACAGCGATGCCGCGAAAGGTGGACCGTGATATAGCGAGGGACAACTCTAGTACTTTCTTTTATATTACCATTTGTCTTATATCTGTGTAATCCCATTTTATTATCCCTTATTTTATTTTATTTCTGTCCTGTGAATGTGACTTTCTTAGTATCAATAACTGCTCAAATGAGTAACTAGTTTTGATTCTAGTTTTCGTTCTTCAAAAATATCTCTCTATTGTTAAAAATGCTGTTTCCGTTAGCATTGACTCTATACTGTCCCATCTTTCTTGAAATTTCAGTGCGGACCGGGTCTGTTCCATTCTAGGCTTTAACTCTACCCTGCTCCACCTTCCGAGGACATAATCTGATAGGATTTCCTCTTTCTCGTGACGAATCTTTTGTTACCGAAAACAAAACAGTGGTACCTGGCGTATAGCTATCACACACAAACAGCATTTCTCCATTTCACGATCACATCTGTAAAGCGAACAAAGCCTCCCTGCTGCCTGCAATACCTGATCCAGCTCGCTCACACTGCAATGAGTTCAATTGTCATTATTGAGGTTACGGAATTTGCAAAGCGCCTATTTGGGATTCCAGGGACGATTCTTGTTGCGTATAGCCTCACGTGTATCAGTATTGATTTGCAAAGGGTGCGAGCGAAGATATTAAATGCAAATCTATGCACACAGCAGACGTAGAAGGCGGTGATGCTGAGGGAGGTGACAGCATACACCTTAGAGGTCACCAAAGGGCGGGACAAGCTGAACACGAGGCTGGCTGCTCCTGTCAGACAAGCTTACTCCTACCAGGACGGTTTGTTTAAATATACATGGAACCTGGGTGGAAGAAATAAAGCATGTTTCTAGCGTGGACATATTTAAGAGCTTTGGGAAACGTAGACCTTTTGCAGTGTTGACATGGATAATCTATACTTACCCAATGATTCAGTTTCACTTAGGTCATTGTTTTGTCACAGTCCAATGCAAAGTAGTAATAGGGAGAACTACAACAAGCTAGCTTACACAAGAGCACAGCCAAATACAAAGCATATATTAACAAAAAATTGGATAACATGATGTCGTATTGGCCCAAATGTCACCATAGAAATGCTGTTTGTGCTGTTGTTAATTATCTTGATAGTTGACTGGATAATGAAGAACCAATACCGGTACTTCTCAACTTCTACTTTGTGTCGCAACTCTCTCGTTTCAGTTTTTGTTTCATGCAGACCAGAGACCACGCTAAAACCTCTGCATTTTGGTCTTCTACGCTATACAATTCTCATCTATATCCTCCGCCTCCATATGCTCTTTAGATCATTATGACATCACATGACAGCAACCTATTTACCTCTAGCATTAACCAGCACCGCCGCGTGAAGCCTTTTAGCCTTCTTTTTCTTCCACTATTGCAAATCCAGCCCCCGCGCAGTCTGAAAGGAATACCAAAGAGTTTTTTAATCAGGGCTAATTGAAAACCCTGCTGAGAATAAATGAATTACAATGTGACAACAGACCTCCAAATTCTACAGGGGTCTGCTGCTCGGAGCCTGCCTCCTGTCTGCTCCTGTCGGCTCCTGTCTCTACTTCCTGATTGCCCAGACCAGACGCCCCTAATCCTAAATGTATTTGACAGCTCCTCCAACACATTATTTTTCAAAGAGGTGGCAGAGATTTAAACATTTGCAGGATAGAAATGAAATATGGATAGTGTTTTAATGCTATGCCCGTAGGTGGAATTTGAATTGTATGCAAAAATAATAGACCTTTTAGCAATATTCAGTCTCTTTGAGCATACCTAATCATTATTCTAAGAGTTTAACTTTTTAAAGAAACATGATATGCACCTCAGGCCCATTGACTTAATGCTTCCAGGGTCCTCTCCATCTCAAACACGTTTCCGGCTAATGATATCCAATGCACTAAAACACCATTAACGTTGCATTGAAGTTGGTCTGCAAACTTTTTATTAGGATCTGGCCCACTTTGTAATGCAGACTTAAAGATAGCATCAACCATAAATAGAAGTACTTAGTGTATTTAACGACCAGCCGGTACTCTGTTGGAATAATTAAGATAGGCAATTAGCGGTGTCTGCTAAAGTAATATGGATGAAGGAGGAAGTGGTCAGAATGTGCTGGCTGCTAACTTTAAAAGTGAGCTAAAAGTGAATTATGATTTGTTCAAAATGTCTAAGGACTTGCCTGGTAAATCCACTCCCACCGTCCCTCCACCTGTGATTGGCTAATTTACATGGCAATCATGGTCATGTGACCTCAGACTCAGGAAAAGTAAGTATTTTTAACCAATCAAGATAATGACTACAAAACAAAATGTTAAATTGAAAGCTTTGTTTGTTATCGGATCTCAATTGTCCACTGTACTTCGTTAAATTAAATAATCTTTAATCAAAATAAAACAAAAATACATTTCAATCAGCCGTGATTTGACCAACGACAAGTTCTGCAAATATAATTATCTATTCATTGTCGCCTAATGAAGGTATTAAGTATGGAAAGCAGTGAGAGAGACTTGAAATCCCGGAGTGCATCTAAAAATCTTACAAATCTACATTGCATGGTCAGTCCAAAAAAGTAGCAGTGGTGAATCGCAGAGAAGTGAGCCAAATTTGGACAAAGACAGTGACAAACTTCCAATGACGAGCTGGAATCTGGTTTTGCTGTTTATTTCCAAAGCAGATTGAACGAGACGGAACAAAGCTGCTTGCAAAAGGAATAATGAGCGTCAGTTTAATTACTGGTGGCATGTGGCGTCCTCCATGTAATTCTCATAAGCAGGTCAGGTCAGAGTCTTTGTCCAGGTCAATGTGTTCGCACTAGGTCATGGAAGGGCTAAAGTGTAGTCAAATCTTTTCACATTGCCAATAATGGAACAATGATTTGGCCTGAAAACTCAAGGACGAATGCCAAATTACATTTTTTGAGTTCACGTTTTGCATGAAATCTTTGCCGTGTCCTGATGATCAATTAGTCGGCTAAAACGGGGGCGTGGCAAAAGCACTCAAAACCTTTCAGTAACTAAGATCTGACCATGTATCTGACCAAAACTGCACTCCAAATACTACAACTGCACTGGAGTTTTCTATTTAAACAGAAAAGTACTCGAAAATATTGTATTAATATGTAATACAGACAGATTAAACTCATCCCCAAATCTTCAGCTAGCTCACTCCATACCCTTTCCTTTCTGCTATTGTGCATTTAGATCTTTATAAACTAAATAAGTAATCAATTGGCTAATACAAATTTTGAACGATTAAGGAACCATCTACCAGTTAATAGACTAAAGGACTAAAGCCCTAATTCTGATGCTGCTTAGCTGTACAAACAAAAAGTACATTTTAAAATCCCCAAATAAGACACATTTACTGGGATAAGCCTTGGTTACCTCTGGCGATAATTTGTTTGAGAAATGAGTTTACAGTTCACGGTTAGGGCAACATTAAACCTAAATGGTTGGTGGGTAAAAACTTGATAGCATTAAGGAGCTCATTCCAGAAAACACAGAGCTTCAGCTATCAGACAGAGGAAGAAAAGTAGTTCCCTTGCCGTGCCAGTGCAGTTGGCAGTAGCTGAATAACCACAACATTGTCCTCCCCAAATCTAGTTTCACAGTGGTTTAATAGGATAGTTATGGCCAATGCAGCGTAATTACACTTAACAAGAGGTTCACTGTCAATAAAGACCCTTGTTTAGAAAAGTTCCGGGCAGTTCTTACTTTTCTTTCTATCTGAGAGCTGCTCTGCCTTATGTTACGTTTAAAGATTTGTGTTTGATATAATATGAAAATGGAACGTGGAAGGTAAACCATTCACAAAAACCTCATCATCTTTAAGAAGCAGTAGGAGGAGGCGTAGGCTTAGTAGCAGGCATAGGCGTAGTAGTAGTAGTAGGCGTAGATGTAGTAGGCGTAGGCATAATAGCAGGTGTAGGCAAAGTAGTAGTAATAGTAGTAGTAAAAGGAGAAATAGTAGTAGTAGGAGGAGTAATTGTAGTAGTAGTAGTAGTAGTAGTAGTAGTAGTAGTAGTAGTAGTAGTAGTAGTAGTAGTAGTAGTAGTAGTAGTAGTAGTAGTAGTAGTAGTAGTAGTAGTAGTAGTAGTAGTAGTAGTAGTAGTAGTAGTAGTAGTAGTAGTAGTAGTAGTAGTAAGAGGAGGAGTAATAGATAATAGTAGGATCAATAGTAGCAGGAGTAATAGGTAATAGTAGGAGTAATAGTAGTAGTAGGAGGAGAAGTAATAGTAGGCATAGTAGTAGGAGTGCTAGTAGTAGTAGTGATTCAACTTTCAAAATAATAGTTGAGGGATAAATGGTTTTGGCTTATACCTAAATTGAAAAATATAGCTAATGTAATTTCTTATTTTTGCTAGGCTTTCATACAATAAAAAACAAAAAAAAACAAAAGATGTACTCATCACACTGTGTTGTACCTTAAGATTGCATTTACTATTCCCTCCTTGCTTCCTTTGTATGGTTTAACATTTCATTTTTCAGTGCTGGGTCAAAACATTTTGGAGATCGCCTAAAAAAGAAGCACTTTTGGTTTGATAAGTGGTATCCGGGACCCATTTGTATGATAATGTTTTAGCCAAGGGAAAAGAGTGGCCCATTATCCTGCTTGTTAGACTGTGGTGCATTACAGTGTGTAGGTGTGACGCTAGCGCTCCCAGCTCACTGTTCTCTGCTTAAATCAGCGCAAAACATTTAAACACGCATTGGAATATCATCTTTTACTGTTATGCGACCATTTTATTTTGCATTAGGTTTGTTAAATGTCCAATTTGGCCACCAGCGCAGCACATGGCATGAGGAATGGATTGGGGACTGCAAAGAGAGAAGCTGCGTTGGCTCATAATTAGTCTATTACAGGCCAGCCAGTAGCAATGGGTTATATGATCTAGTGCCATTTAAAGCACTTAAAGCCAGCATGTGTCCCCCATCATCTACTGTATCAGCTGGTGTCTATGGTGCAGGTGTGTGCTAAACCCACATGGCCCCGACAAAAGCGTTTCCAGAGGCAGCTCGTTTTCATTTTCCATCCTGTCATGAAGTAGATTGTTATGATGCTAGCGTGACTTTATCAGTAACGCATATAGATGACCACAACTAGAAGATCTGACTGGTAATGCCAATTGTGTGCGCACCAATGTAAAAACAAATGTGTATAAAGATGGGATAATATTGTAGTACTCTTGTGTAAGGAAATGTTTATTTTCTGAACACAAAGGCTACTGCAGGCCGTAACCCACGCCAAAACATGAGCAAAACAACAGCGGTCTCAACTCCCTCGAGCCAGTCTCCAAAACAGACCAGTAACTGACAAATATACCCTCACATCAACTTGTCGGCATAGCAACCAAGTGACACATACACAAGCAGTTGCATTAACAACAACGCTTAAACAGTAACAAGAACAACAAAAGGCATCAACTCTGAACTTAACACTAAATATCAGATCATTACAATATTATACAACTATGTTCACTTTTGTACAGAACCATTGCATAAATTGCCATGAAAAATATATAAAAAATTTTTGTTTTTATTGGCATGTCCCACCGGGGAAGACCCATGACACACTGGAGGGACTATTTCTCTCGGCTGGCCTGGGAACGCCTTGGGGTCCCTTCGGAGGAGCTGGAGGAAGTGTCTGGGGTGTGGGAAGTCTGGGAGTTCCTGCTTAGACTGCTGCACCTGCGACCCAGCCCCGGATAAGTGGAAGAAAATGGATGGATGGATGTTTTTATTGCGTATACATTGCTCTATTCAAGTAAATTCAAATTTCAAAATAGTACTTTTATAGTTCAGAGGTAAATGCTGTTGGCCTACCCACATATCTATTAGCATATACCAAAAAAAGAAATATGCTTGGCTTCTCTTTAAATAGCACCATCTAGTTTGCGCGCTTGCTCCCCCGTTGAAGTGTATTTCCTGTTTTGTTTACGTGTGTCGCTCATTTCACGTGACACTACGAATCGGAAAACATTTAACTTGAAAGGCTCACCCTCTTGTTAATCCTGCATCGTCTTCATTTGTATCCCTGTCGAAGATGAGGAATCTAATCAGCGTTGAAATGGCTCGGGGCTGTCACTCATACTTTACATGCTAACCTAGCTGCTTTGAAGCTAATTACTTGCCAGCGCCTGCGTACGGTCGTCGCGGCAGGAGGGAGTCGTGTGTGCGGCTCTCTTGCCCAAAACACACCGATTATGTTGGTTACATCTAATAAGGACGGCTGTGATGCTGTGAAATAGGAGAAAACAGGACAAAATACGAGTAAACATTGCCGCCTGCAATTGCTAAGCAGTCTGGGTAATTATTTCTAAGTCAATATTGTGACACAAAAAGCTCCAGAGTACAAAATCCCGGGTTGTAACGTCGTCTTTGAGTCGAATGATCCTGGAGGAATCTCTAGAGAGGCAATGCTACTAGCTCTGATTGATTTCCACACTAGCATTCACGTGGCGGCTATTTGCAATGCTAACACGATGATGCCAATCGATGAGACTTTGCTGCTGTGCATTATTCATCATGGTTCCTTATAATGCCATGTCAAGATTTTAGCCGTTGCATGTCATAATAGTGCCTCCTCATCATAAACATACCTGGATTTGTATCATTTTATTCGCGCATGTTTGGCCTGGTGCTCCTTAATGGCTTTCAAGTCCACATACAGGTTAAAGTTCAAACTGCCTTGTTCCTGACTGTTCCAAATAGGAAGTGATCATCGACTGTGCTTTCGTCTCCATTGACTCTGGCTCTAATTCACTTTACATGAGAAAACTGCCACCCCTCTCTCCATAACTGCTGCTGTCAGGCTCGTCATTTTAGCCTTAAAATGTTCATATTGACCCGCTCTACATGGTCCTGGTATTTTTATTTCGCTATTGTGTCTGTAACTCCAGATATGAACATTAATAAGAGGTAAATCTGCTGCCTTCTTTCCCCGAGGTTGTTACTATTAGCATTAGCAACAGGTTTGACTGACAGCATTGCGAAGCTAAATGAGCTAAATTAGTGGTGCAGGCAGGAATGGGCGTTACCTTCCACAGTTTCCCTCCACATTGGCTCTTTAATTAGTATTATACTCGCAGTCAGAATTTTAGATATGGAGACGGGCTCCAAATCCGGCCCGCAACCTCTAGCCTCACTGAGCTTCATTTGAGTGGAGCAGAACTTAGTCCACTTCTTTAAACAGTCTGTGGTGTCAACCCTATTCAAGCAGCTTCACTCTTTCGTGCAGTAGCAGAGAGTACAGTACCATTGTTTTTTCCAGAGATCAAATGTCAAGAAAATAAGTAACTTTTATGCATCTAGTAAAATTGTGGATAGTAAATAAGGAATCAGCAGTCATCTAGGTACACCCAGAATGAAAAGAGCAGGCCTCAGTCTTGGAGCTATATCCTGGAAGGACACATCCCCCCACGTGTCCCTGTGTAACATGCTGATCACACACAAATTGTACTGAACCAAGCCAAACATGACAGATGAGGCCATAGATATTCATTAATGAGCCGTTTAACTTGTACCTTTGAACCTACTGTCTGCACACACAGCCTGCACTATATCAACCTGCTCCTGTGCTGTACTCTCATTTGTTTTTGTCCAATTACTCATTCCCAGCCTTGGGGACAAAAAGATATTTAAAGGTCTTACTTTCAGCCAGTGTAGAATTAAGTACAGAACCGTTACATTTTGTCTTCTATGCTTTTTCATTAAAGGGTTGGCTCAGTGCTACAAACTATAGGTGTTAACAAGAAACACAATCATCATACTTTAATATTTTTTCTTGTTTTAAAAGTTATTGCTGCTTATTGAAATGGTATGGTATTATACCTGTCTCCATGGCGACAAGCATTCGATACCAGGTCAACTTACAAGCCACGTGTGTCAAGAGACGAGCTACATGACAGTGAGAATGCATGTTTTTTGAAGTATTCTATAACAATATGTAAGTGAATAAACAAGATAGATTAGTTTAATGCCGTAGTGTGGAACATTCTAGAAAACAAAGCATTAACATCTCAATAGACACGTGCACCAAAACTGTTTAAACTGCTCCATCCATCCATCCAACCATTTTCTTCCACTTATCCGGGTCCGGGTCGCCGGGGCAGCAGTCTAAGCAGGGACTCTCAGACTTCCCTCATCCCAGACACGTCCTCCAGCTCCTCCAGTGGGACCCCAAGGCGTTTCCAGGCCAGCCGAGAGACATAGTCCCTCCAGCGTGTCCTGGGGCCTCCCTGGGGCCTCCAAAACGGTTTAAACTGCTGTAAAATCAAAAACAGAAGAAATATATTTGAAAACAATTCTTTTTTTTAGCTCAAGGGAAGAATTTCATGGACTAGTTGCACATTTGAAACAAAATCTTTTACCGTGCTCTCCACTTTGGGTTGTATTTTGACTCTATTTTCATCTCATACCCTTCCATTCCTTTATAGATATACTGGTATTGAGTGTATCTTTTGCAGTTATAGCTCCAGTGTTGGACTATAGCTTTCACACCCATCAGCGCCGCCTCACACCCCAACAGGCTCTTCCACGCCGTCTTCCCTCCATTGCCGTGCCGACCTCCTAGACACCCTGACACGTTAGCCTCAAAAATACCTGTCAAAACGCAGCCAATAGTGGAAGGTGGGAATAGACTGGAAAACAAAGGATTTTATATGAACACACAGACCATACAAAAAGACTTTATATTTGAGCTGAAATGTGGATAAATCATTGCTTTTCAAAAACGACTGAACCTTGAGAGTTATGTTAATTGCACAGCCACATCCACAGCCCTATAGACATTGACGACTCAGTGCTGTTTTTAATATAAATTGGCCAGTTCCTCTATAGTCCGCCTTTTGTAACCTCTAGCAGATTTTTGAAAGAAGATGCTGCTGTTATAAAATTGCAGAAAGCATTTAAGCCGTAAAAGGTTGAATGAATCACTTCTAAGATTCATTATTGACACAAAATAAGTACTAAACTGTTTCATTGTGCTGTTTATTTATTGCAGCTTATTATTTTTTAACAATATTGCACTTTTAGAATAGTTTTGCGGTTTAAATCTGCTCTCAGTGGCGTAAATTAGTTTCAGTATTATCCTTCATCGTCTATATTTACTTCAGCAATATATCGAACGTCAAATTTTGTTATTATGACAGGCCTATCCCAGCAGTAACATGTAAACTCCCATCAAACCCCATGATAAAAAGTAGCCAGATATGCTGAAACCCCTAAATTTCTTTTCTCAAATTGGTTTACACAACATAAGAACAACGTGGCTTTAAAATGAACTTGATTTGCATTTCCCAGTTCTATCCAGATGCAGGTTTGATTGCGTCGCCGTACCAACAGCTGCCACCAAACCGAGCGTAAAAAGCTATTGTGTACACCGTGCACGTCTCGCATGTTAGCCTGGAATGAGATCAACATAAGGAAAATAACAGTACGTGCGCAACGGCTGAGCTTAAATCACTCCCTTAATAAGGTCTTAGATGCGTTCTGATAGGGGTCCATTTGGGTGTAATGGACTGTATTTTGGGCAAATGGGGCTCCCGCTGTGGTCAAGAACACCTTAGTGGAAAAGGCAGTGAGGATGATGAGTCTGCCACGATACTACTTGTTAATGCATTAAAAGTTTAAGTTGACAAAAGTTGGCATTTAAAGTTAAACAGCCGAGCAACCAGGAAAATGTACCAGAAGATTTGTGGTCAAGGTAATGGTTATTCTGTTAATGAAACCAACATGGCCGACATAGTAGAAAGCACTGTGCCACGATTTTGAACAAATTATAGTAAAAGACACGTCATCACTAAAAAACACTTTATTTCTTCTGTAAAAAAAATGAATTCTATGTTCCAGTCTGGGTACATATGTTTTTACTTCATTAAAGGCAGTGGTGGATGAAGTACTTAATTTAAAGTGCAGAAACAGTACTAAAAAGTTATTCAAGTAAAAGTATTACATAAAAAATCTATCTCTTCACACAAGTGTACTTGATTTGTTAAAGTTTTAAATGTAGTGATAGAGAGTCAAAATGATTCATATTTTGGTCAACAGTAGCAGTATGAATCCATGTCTTAATTTTTTTAAATGAATTGTGTGTTTAGTTTCGTTTGCGCAAAGCTGAAGCTTGAACTCAAAATCTTTAGTCAGGATGTTACCACGAGCATGGTAAAAATAACCCCTCAAATCATCTCAAAAGTACATATTTACTTTCAGTCCAGTTTAAAAATGTAGTGGAGTAGAAAGTACAGATACTTCTCTCAAATTACAACATTTTCCCACCCATTTTAATTTTGCAGGGGGCGCTGGAGAGCCATTTTTAAAGCTAGAAGTTCCATAACTGTGTCACTGTGTCCAGGTTATCAAAATGCACAAACGCTACATTGGGCCCGTGTAAATCCGTCAATTTTCACAAAAGTTACAGGGATTTTTATGCTTTCAAAATGGCCGCTTTGTTAAGAGCTTGTTATGACCGCACCCTGAGACTTATGTAACTTCTTTTAACCCTTTTGATCCCAGATATGTCCTGATGATGCCGCCTCAGTTTGTAGTCCGTTGGATTAAAAAACGAGGACTAGATTTCACAATAAGTTTGAAACCAATATGGCCGACGCCCTGTGAGGATAAGGGCAGGGCCATAATTGTTTTGTCTCGAGATGCTCTATGTATCCACGGTGAAAACATTTACTCCGCCCTCTCCTATCTCATATTAATACGTATTTGAATTTTCCAGACGGCGTCACCGAGCCATACTGCCATGTAAGTTCTCGACGACGCTATGTAAAGTCGAATCGCCCCCCCACACACATTCACGCTCGGGCCGTACTAAAGTAAGAATGCGCCTGGAATCAAAAAGAAGAAAACTGTTTCATCATGGACTGGTGCGCTCCAACTTTTATCCTTTATCATATTGGTTACAGTGATTGCCATGGATTTCATCAGCTATGACTCGCACTAGATACAAGAACTGAAATTGAACTTGGGTATTAAATTGGATTTGAAGTTATAGCATTCAAAGATATAGTAGTTATAGTTATGAACTGCAAAGTAAAATGGTCTGTATAATGTAATTCTGGGCGTGCTGGCAGAGTGGTGAGCAGCGATGTGGGTACCTTTAGGCCCTTTATAGCCCCGACGCCTCCTATGGGCAGGGTTTGACTATTACGCTTTTTGCTATAACACCTGAAACGATGCCTCTTGTTCGCGCAGTGCCATTTCCATCTCGATATCTCTCAAAAACAGTCTGTATGTACTTTTCAAAACATCCATCAAGCAAACCTACAAAAAGTTGGCAGTTTGATCCCAGCTCGACCATTGCACACTATTGTTGTGTCTTTGCGTGAATGGGTGTATAAATATGTGAGCGATATGTGTTCGTCGGGGAGGTTATTGTCAGTCCCTTGGCATCCGATGCTATAGAAGTACAATTATATTTCCAAAGACATGTGTTACAGTCGAATCATGTGACTAACCCACTTGAGATGGGTTGGGTATAAGACTTTGGCCACCCACATCCCCACATAGAATTAAACTGGTACAAAAACACATGCATAATTCACATTCCGTGCCAACGCGATCCTGCTGCGTATATTGTTGCCATCTTATAGCTGATAGCCATGTATTTCCAACCAGGGCACCAGTCCCCTATGGGCCCTTCCTCTTCCCATTCCCAAAGACAGCCCTCACCACAAAAACTCGTCTGTGATTGGCTGAGTGGGCACTTGGCATCTTTCCACCATTTTCCCCTTTAAGCGCTACTTTGTTCCCTTTTGGCTGTGTTGGAGGTGATGTAGAGTTCATTTAGGGATTTAGCCACAGGGTTTGTATCTCGAGCTCTGAGAATTATGAATCTTTTTGAAAATGAGGCAGATAACAGAGAGCGGAGAGGATCACAGTAATACCATGCAAAGCAAATGGAATCACTGCGGTTGTCGGTGTATTGATTTTAGCTGTAGCGTGTCCGTGCAGATTTGCTAAAGCTAGCGAGTGTTAGCGTGTGGGTGTACTTCTGACAAGCTACGCCTGCAGGTTCGGGCCAGATGGGCTCAAATGAAAGCTGAAAGCGAAATGACACCCGATACTTAACACGTCCAGTTGTGAATTTAGCGCCAATACTACAATTTATTTTCCACTTAACTGTGAAGTATGTCCTTTCTGTTGCCGCGGAGATCAATACGGAAATGTCAAGTCGCGTTTGACTCGTGTTGTCACATTGTGAGTCAGACATTTTGCAGGATTAGCAGTAGCTTACAGTAGTTAGCTTACATTTCTGGCTTGCATATCTGCGATTGTGAGTACATCTTTATTAGTCCGTTCCACCAGCTTCAGCCAACTGGTGCCAACGTTGGATTCTCAATTATTAGCAGGAGATCAGAAGCGCCACAGGCTGTCTTTGCTTGCATGCTGTGCCGTAGAAGAATGGGCATAATAGTACTTGTCAGGATAAAGACACACTGCTCCCAAATTACATTAGAGCTGCTTTTACATAGGCTTTCTAGAATTTGTTTTGCACATTATGTCTTAACCATTGGCTTGAGTGAGACAGTCCGTTGGTTTTGTTCATCAAATTGGACTCTCCTGATTGGATAGATTTACCTCCAGTCATTTGTAATGCAAGTAAAGCCCCAATGGGTAGCTTTTTTAGCCAAGAAACACACTAAAATTAAAGCTTATTTTTTCACTTGACTTACTTGGCCTGGAGGACGGACTCTACCTGCTTGTCTCCATAGAAATGTTGTTCCTTTTCGCAGTAGACCTATGGCATAAAACATACCTATGACCATGAAGAATGTTCCGAAATATGGTTTTAACTTTCTGTTGGAATCATGGAATCATGTGTATGAGGTGCCATCTTCAGAAAGTTAAGTGCTGTTGTTTACTCCTTTTATTGTCTCTATGAGTAAAATGTTACTGGGAGAACATGCAAACTTCCATCAAGATTGAGGGTTGTCAAAAGAAAATGAATATCCTGATTGTCCAGATTTTGCCATTTTTCTTTTTTTTTTTGTTTCTTTGTTGTGTTTTTTGCCTGAAATTAAATAAAATGCTAATAAACGAAAACAAAATTTGTTGTGAGAGTACTTGTGGCAGATACACCTCGCCAGCATAAATTCCCTAGCAGTTGTTGTGCGCACTAAGCCATTTCTAATATGAACAGAACGAGCCTTCAAGTGCAGTGGGATTTGAGCCAGACTGGAGCCAGGTTTTGGTGGGCGGAGCTCTGGACGTCGGCCACGTTTGACTGCTGTTAGGAGGAATAATGATGAACATGGAAGGTGTCATTAATCTTGCTCAGGTAATGTGCGTGAAGCCGGCTGTGTGAGTCTGATTTCACGTCGCGTTCCTCCCCGCCGGCAGGTGGTGACCCGACAGTGCAAGGTCAGGTGGGGGGAAAGGTCAGAGGTCGAGTGTGAACCGGAGAGAGCGACAATAGGACGCACACGCATACAGTCACGTCGGATTATTCGGAGCATCAATCAGAGGTGATGGAACTCATGAAGTACTATTGGTGTGAGTACTATGTGTGGGCAGTACTTTAGTGATAGTTTTCATGCTGGATACCTTCTCTGGTCTATTCTTTTAACCAAACATTACTTCTCCTTTCTGACTTTCAACAGCCAATGAATCAGCAAAAATAATCGTTTTTGTTGGGAGGTTTTTTGTTTCTTTCTGGGTTTTTTGGCAATATAGTAGTTGCCAAAAAAACAAAAAACAACAAAAACCTCTCTCCAAGAAAGTACCAGTTGCAATTCCTGGCAGTGCTGTCACAATGCAAAACAACATGGAAAATAAATAAATAAAGCACAAATAAATAAATAAATACATTTATAATAAATAAATAAAGCAAAAATAAATTTAAAAAAATAAAGCAAAAATAAATAAAGCAATAAATACATAAAGCAAAAAATAAATACATAAAGCAAAAAATAAATAAATAAAGCAAAAAAAATAAATAAAGCAAAAAATAAACAAACATACAAAAATCATCAACAAAAATCTGCTCGTATCCACACACTCATTTTGTCTTTGTTAGGATCGCTCTACAGTTAGTATCTTTTATTAGCTATAAAAGATTCCAAAATTGTTCATCAATATTTTCTTACACCCTTGGATCCAGTTCAGCAGATTTTACAAGCCCATTATCAGCCTCCCAAATTTGCACAGCGCATGACTTCTGCTTACAGCCAGGCTTATGCATATGCTATCATGACTCCAGCGAGGAACCAGCCAGACCCACACCTCTTGTTATCCCCTCCTAATTGTCTGGAGCTGGGGGTCAGTGGAGCGGGCGCAGGTGAGCGGGGTAAGCAGGGTAAACAGGGTGCACAGGGTGGGTCTGAGGGAGAGGTGACTGGAGGGGAGTGTGGGAGGAGGTGCTATCCTGCTGCCTCTCTATGCCCAAACATCTGCCTGCAAGAGCTGACAGATGCACAGGCTCAGGGAGGGCAGGGGGAGCCGGCAGTTGCCAGATTTGTTTGCAAAAATCACACTGTTAAGCGTTTACTGAATATTGTGTCCACTTTGTTTTTCTTGAAGTCTGAACATGTGTGAAAATTTGAAGGATATGTCTTGAAATATCGATTCCAAAAGCGGTGCACTCTCTTATTATTAGCGTTCTTGACAAGTGCAAAAAGGAGCCAGGGAATTTATTTGTGCTGCTAAAAAAGCAACAATAAAATGGGTTATAGCACTTTTTAACTACAATATCAGCATGTATTTAGTTTTAAGGATTAAGTTGGATCAAATATCATATAAGTATCCTTGACTTGAAAATTTTATATTTCCTCATGTAAACTACATCACATTTTCCCCAGATTTGGACTTTTTAGTCTAGCATAACATTTACCTGGTTGGCATACTAATGACATGGTTACCCACATTGCAGATTACCACGGAAAATATGCCACCCACTTATTACAAAGCTTTGGGAATTCACTGCTGGCACCTCTTCACGCTTTGCCAGCCTGATTTCAGTAAACACACTATAATAGGCCATGAATTGTTCTTTGTCAAGATGCTCCACAATTATCTACACTAGATTTGAATAAAATTTCAATTAGTTGTTGTCATGTTTCTCTATGTACAAAAACGGAATTGTTACACACACCATCTGCTTTATGGCCTTCACGCCCCGTTGTAGCAATATTGACTCAGCCATAAAAATACCTTAAATTTCACTATCATAGCGCACTATAACTGACCACCTGCTGCTAAACCGCAAGGAGCTTATTTTGCTTTCCCAATGAGATGCACTCGATTATTGTTTAGTGTGTTGGTTTGTACCGGACAGCTGCTGCTACTGCTGGAAATGATTGGGAGAGATTGACAGTTTATTATCTCAGGTCTGACACAGTATTGCTGAAAGAAAATTTTAAATAATTTTGGATGTTGATTAGCAAAATTGGAATTATAATTTTTTTAAGTCTCGATTTTGGTTTCTTATTGCTATCTATTTGCAGCACATGCTAACACCCCACTTCCTGATGCTCAGAGGATAAATGGCATTATAATTCGATGCAGACAGCACACAGCAGTTTCATTTCTACCCTGAGCTGCTGATATAGTATGTCTGTACTAAGGTAAAACAAATAATGCTCAAGTACATAGACAAAACGCTAATATTCTACAGTCCTGTAGCGAAGAATACTATGTTGCTTGTAGCCAAAACACACATACGCTTGTGTTTTTCCTGCTTTCTTCCTCGTGTCTTTTAAATGCTTACAGTGTCGTCTGTGTAGTATAGTAGACGTAGTGGGTCTCAGCATGGCGCCTCACGCAGCCTGCCTCACAGATTTGGTCTCCTCTGATGGGATGTTTCAGAACGTGCTCTCACAAGACTTCTCTATAAATACACACACAGGAATCACAGGCACCGTTTGTTTGGCGAGGTAAGGAACAGCACAGCAACAACCAGCCTCTACACCAGGGGAATTCTCAGGTTAGACTGCAGGGTCACTGGAGCAGAGGTATTTTCATGAACCCAGGACCCTAATAGTAAATGTGTGTGGTTTGGGTTAATATGTAGTTACAATTTCAATCTGTTGTTTTGTTCTGCAAAAAAATTCTTCACCTCAAATGGCATATTTAATAAAGGACGATGAAGCTATAGGGCCATTGGTAAGAGCATTTAAATTTGATGAGGCAGGAACTATGTCTCAGGTGGTGGTTTATACCTTAGTTCAATGGATTTAACTAATAACAGATACTCCATACAGTAAACAGCTAGGGTGTGTTTTTTTCAGTGTAGTTGACGTCTCCTTTAAGGCATATATTTAAGGCAGTGACTTTCAGAAACCTTGTCAGAACTGAAGAAGCTACGTGTATGAGCAGCTAAATATATTCACTCGTAAAAACTTTTATCCAGCTGACAAAATTCAACATTCTTCTGTGAATAAACCTACCTGGACGACAGCAGGATTACAGGTTTCTATCTCAATTGTCTGGAAACATCTGCTATAACCTGACCAAAACTGAAGAAGCGACTTGGATGAGCAGCGAAATATCTTCACTCCAACTTTCTGTCCAGTTGACAGATTTGAATTTTTGTTTTACTATGCAAGCTATAACCAAAATGCATGGAGTTCAGTTCATTTCTCGGTTCTACAAGCAACAAAGTCCATTAGCGGCTCAACTGCTAGGCAATTTTCACAAACTAGACAATACAATCTCTCTCTGAATGACCGCACTTGCACTTTTAAGACCAGATAAGAATTCAGCAAGCATATATCATAACCACTATCACTATAATCTTAAAAGCTCGTCCCATCTCTAAACATTAACCTAATATTTAACTCCCCTCATCTGTATCTGTACCATCTGTTGTCCTTGTATGGTCTTTTTAAGAAGGGACGGAGCTTATCTTTTCACTAGGACCTGTTGTTCTGCAGGAGCCCCATCACTGTCCGCACCACAGGCCCAGCTCGCCCTTATCAGCCCGCAGTACACTACTCTTTATCTGCTATCTATTTCCCAGGATGTAGAGTAAGACAGGCTAAGCACTAAGCAGGATATCAGCCAACCGGGCCTCGCTGTTGAAACGATAGCCCAGATTATGAACTGCGCTACACTTGTTTCTGTGTCCGAACATGTGCCACTGTTTTTGTTAAAGATTAGTGGGATTTATGTCTTGGCTAAAAACCTCAGGCGAGTCAGTGTGAAAGATTACCACATATTTTTGGCAAGGCTTCAGGTAACTTTCAGCAGGGTAAGTTATGAGGCACTTTTGGAATACCATGGATTTAAGGTATGTTTGAGCAATATGTCAACACGAGGAATTAAAGGTTAAGATGTTAGGAATGTCAAAGCAAATATGTCACAAATTGGAAAGAATGTAGAAGAGTGGTTGTAGTCATGTGCCAAATCTGCAAAAAAATATAATGAAATGTTAATCTGACTTGATTTTGTAACTACTTTAACCCTTGCTAGTACATCTTAGATTAGGGAGATTTTGTAGCAAAGTTAAGCGAGACGAAAAGTACAATTTGTAGGTTTTAGATAGCTGTTCTACGTTACATTTAGTTACTTTACCTGTACTTATTTCCATATTTAAAGTAACTTTCCTGGCGAGGGGTGTAGACGTCATCATTTTACCTAGAACACATGTGTCAAACTCAAGGCCTGAGGGCAAAATGTAGCCCGCCAGGTCATGTTATGTGGCCCGCGGCAAAGTAAATTAAAAAGTATGACTGTCTTAAAATATCACTTTATCAGGAGATACACAGTTACACTGACATTTTTTCATATCTATGCAAATCCATATGCAATATTTGTAACTTGAATAAGTAATAAACATAGAAAAAGTAGTTGCATTTATTTTACATTTCATTTGGTTACATTTATCTTATAGTTACATCTGGCCCTTTGAGAGCGACCATTTTGATGATGTGGCCCTTTGTGAAAATGAGTTTGACACACCTGACCTAGAATGTCCCACTGTTAGGCACTTAACTTGTTTACCTCCATGGAGACAAGCAGGTGACACGACCAGGCCTAGTTATAGATCAGATCTGTGGTGCAGTGGCCTATCAAAGCAAGAAGGTAAATGTTTTGCAAGGTATTTCTGAGCAATAAAACAGTCCTGTAATGAAATAAACTCATAGATATGTTTAATATTGAAAGTTGCATGTGGCACATCCTCCACCTGAAAAGTTACATGTGCATTTATACTTTAATCTCTTTTCATTGAGGAAACGGCCCTAGACATGTTTCTCTGTCATGGTGCAACAAAGAGTTTTATTTTGTTTTAGAATTGAATCATGATTTTTTTTATTTTTTTTGGTGTTGGTGATGATTGCATAATATTCTGCTTTTGTCCAGAGTTCTTCTCATTCACTGCGTTCCTGTCACTTCCGCTGACCTCAGAGTGCTATGACAGAGGGGACAAGTGTGTGTTTGTGACTGAAGCTCTGCCAGGACTTAAACTGTTTCTGAAATGAGCCGAGGTGGCCGCAGGGCTGGAGGAACCTTCTCTATACAAGTGGTTTGCGTGTTTGAACACCCACATACTCACCCTTATTTAACCTCTGGCTTGTCAAAACCACACAACACAGAGCATTCATTTGTGTGTTTATTCTATACGAGGACATAACAAGGGCAGTGACACTTCAAATTTGATAAAATGTGGGCCTGCTTTCAGCTATTACTAAAGCTTCTGGTATTTGAGTATTAAGACTGCAATGTGGCATGTTCAGCTAGATCAGAGGTCTGCAAACTTTAACAGCAAAAGAGTCGCATTGGACCATTTCAAACCAAATGAAAGTCAGTTTTTTACAAGTAACGAGACAAAGTGATTCATACATGAATTTAAAATAAGTAAGTCAACTGTTTGCAGCTATTAATACGTTATAAAAAATATGTAACATTTTGTATTTATGAACTTTGTGGACTTATTTGAAGTGTTTTTAAGGGGTCTGGAGGTTTTCTGCAAATTTTATGTAATTTTCCTGCATTCTGTTGCATTTTATGTGTAATATTTACTCTACAAAATTATCATTATTCTTTCCAATTTTATGCATGGGATTTGCTCCGACTAATAGTGAAAAAATATAAATAAAACATTTTAATTTCAATAGAATGAATACTCTTTGGTATGCTACAAACACTGTCAAATACAAACTTAATTAATAAGGTATACCCAAATAATTTTTTCTTACACTTATTTTTTCTTAATCAAAGTGCAAAGAGCTGCACTTGAGGCTTTAAAGAGTCATTGCAAACCCCTGAGCTGAGAGATTTGAAATACGAAGTGCTGGTCTGAGCAATTCTGAGAGAGTCATTGCAAACCCCTGAGCTCGATGAAGGCTCTCAACAAAATGACTCTTGTTGGAATCAAGGTAAAATAAACTGATAGGATAAAAGTCGCACTAAAGTAGATCTAAGCCTGGACTACACCTTTCAAAACTGGGTTGAAATACGGATAATTGTAATTTTATGTATTTATTTTGATCCCCATAGCTGAACAAGATGGCCCGCTCATCTTCCTTTGGTCAATTTCAGGGTCTAGTACTAAACTGGGTGTATTCCAGTTCTAAACCAGCTCCAAATCAGGGTTTGTCCAGCTCTTAACTAGGTCTAGCCCCTAAATAAATTGGATCTAAACCACTAGAACTCAAATGAATCAAATCAAATCAAATGTACTATTTAAACTGCACTCAACTGCAACAGACACCACAAAGAAGTCTGCGTTCCACCAGTCAGACTCTGCATGACAAAGTGGTAACACACTTTCTGCTGGTGTGAAGTGGGACTGTGTTACGCAGCCCTGAGGTCATACACGCTCTACTGGTTGAACTTTGAACTGTTAGTGTGAATTTGATTAGTCCTTGCATGCATGAATCATTTACATTAGTGAACTGGCTACATTACATGACCTTTTAAGATAAATGGGAGGAGCCAAATGCCAGTGATGACCTGTAAGTGTCTGGGTGCATCAATAGCCGCCCATAGACACACGTAGGTTCGTCGTGGTCTTGTGAATGTTTAATAGCTCTATTCTACAGTGAAGTTTTGGGAAATTTGGGGGGATGTAGCCAGTTGGTGCAGAGCTAAGATGACTAAAGATGAGTCACTAACGCCGGTTTAGGATGCACTCTCTGTGTGATAAACATGTCAGACAAAATCAGCCTGACATCTTGAGTTCTGTCGCTGTAGGTTAGAAGCTAAATATGGGCGGTGGTAGCTCAGTTGGTCAAGTCCTCTGATCCAAAGGTTGCTGTTTCGAATCCCACTCACAACATAATGATGATGGAAACAGTTTTGAGTGCCTTTAAGTAAAAAAGCGCCACAAATAAATATGACCCTTTACCAAATTTGCAGACAAATTTACTGTGGATAAAATCACATAGTAAAGCTGATAATAGCATTAAAAAGTCCTCAAATTAGAATTTTAAGGGAGAGAACTTTGTAAAAATTCTGTATTACAATTCCTAGACTTTCAAACTTTTTTTTTTTACACTTGGGAATATTACAAATGATGGTATTGTCATTAGAATGCAGAGGCTTTTAAATTGTGTTAGATATGACAGTTGGAAAACAAAGGGTTAAATGCAGAATGGTGATGGGCCGATTCAGTGTTCCTGTAATGTTTTTTTTTTTTCATTTTTTAGCCCATGTGCTTGATTTGACAGGACGGTAAAATGGGGTTGAAGGCCATTTAGTAAATTGTCAGAGCCAGAAACCAATCTCACAACGCCGAAGCCAGAACAGAGCCTCGCATTTGTGCCTCAGACGACTGAATCCGATCATTTGTATTGGCAATCGGCCCTAAAACACTGCATTTATCCAACAAAATGTCTGTGTATTAAATGACTAATAATATACATTTTGCCTTCCCAGTTACACATTATAAAATATCCCAAAGTTATCTGAAACCGCAACATTTTTACAATAGTATCTGAACGCAACACGGTGATTACATTGGAACACAAATCTTATTCCATTAAAAGTCCATCTCTGAGCGTGCATTCTTGGTTTCCATTTGATGCTTGTCTGGGGGTCTATACTCTGTGTCTGTAAGCTCTTCGGAGTGCTACTAAAAACAATATTACTGCTGATGCTTGGGACCGCCCACTCCCGCACAAAGAGGAACTGACTGCTTGGGCTGCACATCTTTTACAATGGGCCAGATTAGACTAGGCACAATTAAAACGGGACACTCTGCCAGGAAGGTGGTTTTATTGTTGACTCTATCCCAGCAGATTCACTTCCTGCTCCATCCTCCCCACCGCACTGTGTTTTATTTGTCCTGTGGAATCAAAGGCCCCAACGGGAGGCCATTATTTTAATAGCCTGTTACTTTCAGTCAACACGGAAAAAAAGGGCACAGAAATGTCTCGCTGAGTCAGGGTTTCGACAAAGACTGTAGAGATGGAAGAAGTATTGAAATCTGAGCACATGACGTTTATTAGCTTTCATTGTTGGTAGAGCAGTCAGATTTGTTGGTGCACAGGTTGGTTGGCAGCGCGATTCCAGCTCCTATACTGTTGTTGTGTCCTTGGGCAAGACACTTAACCCACCCTGTGTGAGTGTGTGTGTGAATGGGTGAGTGGTTCCTTGATGTAAAGAGCTTTGTGTGCCCAGTTACCAAATATGCAGGCAAGTTGACTATGGATAAAATCGCATAATAAAACTTCTTTCAATTTTGCTGTTTGTTATGTCATAAAGCGTGTATCCTCCACAAACCAGAAAGTGGTGCCCTGTTAGCATGCTATTTGTTATTACTGTCACGGCAAAATTCCACTCTGAAAGATCTGAAAATTGCAAAAAGCACTTATAAACTCATCATGGTGAATAATTAGGAAGCTAGGAATGTGTTTGGAAGAATTACTCCGCTTGAAACTGAACTAGTTCTGTTTCGAAGTTAAAATCAGGTACAGCACCTACTGTGATGACATAAATTATTCATACAGTAGTTAAAGCACACCTATTATGCAAAATCGACTTTTCAGAGCTTTTAATAGAGCCTTGTTATAGTTGTCTCCTCTTCTCATTTACCCTCTCGAAATTGTTTTTGGAGTGATTTGTGCATGTTTGGGCAGTCTTTAATCTCTTATTTTAAAGACGCCATTTTGCTGATCAACTCCCATTTTTACTGTCACCATCTTACGCCAATTGTGCTGTACTTACTCTTCTTCGTTCTCCAATTTTATTTTCTCAGTAGATGATACGGTAGGTTGCAGCACTTACAAATGAAAAAAAAAAAAATCTGCTTCTTGCTATTGTGCGAGCCGACAACCTCAGGGCTCTTTTCTTGTTGTGATGATGTTTAAGGCATCGTCAGCTCCCATTGGGCATCGCATTTGTCTAACGCGGAAGTTAGTGTACTTGTTTAACTTATGCAGTCGTTTTAGATGAGTATTACTATTTAAATTGCGCAAATTCTAACATAATGATCCACAGGTGTCGTAGATTATAACTCTATAGCAAACACAAGTGCAATATGTCATCTTTAATACTTCCCGCATACTCCTCAATGCTATTCCAGACACGGTTTAGTATTATTTATTGCTTGTAATGCTACTTCTGTCAAGGCTAATAAAAATATCTGTCATCATAGTTACGTAGTTATTATGTATGCAGACTATGTGTCCGTAGGTTTGCTATTGCATCCTGTTTTCCTGAAAAGTGAAATCTGTACTTTGCACTGGTTTTTATGTTTACATTTATAGTCACCATTTTGCCGACCTCATAGCAAAACTGCCTATGTTATTTTTTGTCCAAATTAGGTTTATTTTCTCTGGTTTTCTTGTTTCCATTTTCCCCAAAAACACTAGAAAGACAGCTTATTTCTTCTTTAGGGAATTATGAGAAGAGTTTAAAGATTTGTAATTTGATCAATAATAAACTACTGTGTACTTCATCATTCACTACTTCAACCCAGCCCTAAACCTGTGATCATATTTCCTAATGCAGTCCATGTCCCGAAAGGTTGACATCACTTATTTTAGACAGCCATTAGAAGTCCAAACCCATAAAAATCCCATTATAAACCCTACCTTCACAGAGTGCCCTTGTCGGCTATCTCCTCCCCTTATACATAAAGACCTCACTGCACTGTCACAGATTTCAGACGGAGCTGAGGGGGAGCGGCGGCCCTCACAAATCACCACATGTCACCACTGGCCCCTCTACACCGGGCCCTCGCCTTAATTCTGTCATTTGAATTCAGCAGTGTCACAGATATGATTGGCGGTGGGCTCCTTCGGTATGGTGTGGGAGTGTGAATCAGCGTCTCAGTTTGACAGGCAGACAGGGGGCAGAGGAGAGGAGAGGTGCAACGCGTTTGGCTCCTGGCTGTGTTACGCTTTTGTATATATGAATTCTGTGATGTATTTTGTCTGGAGAGTAGCCACAAATAACAGCGATGTGAAGTTGTAATATCAACAGTGCTCTCTACTGGTCTGAGCGTGTACCCTTGCATTGGTCTTGGCAATGGACTCACAAAAATGAGGCAGGAGGAATTATGTTCTATGCTTTTGTCCTTGTAGGGTCATTTATCCTCTGCATGTGACCCAGTCTGTCCCGAACCTGTCAGGATCTTTGGGCCCAGGGATCCATCTCTAGAGCTAACATCTTGGCGGTATCACCAGATCGTGATTTCTCTCTTTACTGCAGCTCGAGGCTCGAAAACAGACACTTTTTCCTCACCCGTTTCCTCAATTGGTCAAGCTTTGTGAGGCTCTGAGTGACTTATAGTGAAGAATGAACACTCAAGAGCAAGAGATGACCTGAGCTATTCCCTGTCACGATGACTATATTGTCGAAAACGTGATTTGGCGTTTAGAAAATCGTGATAATATTGTTTTGGCAATATCATCACCCTTAGTCTTGAGTACGTAGCTGGAAGATGCGTCTATTGTTCATGTTTAGGTTGATTGGAACAAACCTAACACGTTGTTTGGTCCAGAAATCAAATGAGGAACCCTAACCCTAACCCTAACCCTTCTAGTTGTGAGGTGAGCACACGCACTCTAGCTACAAGACTTGGAGTTGACTCACAAAAAACTTGGCTGCTATTCTTCCTTTCTACCACACAAATAGTCAAACTAACACATTGATGCTCAAGAACACAATAGCAATATGCAATTCAGAGGTACTTTTGAGACATTTTTGTAGCTTTATAGCCTTCTAAAACATGTGAGTACACATATATGACAAAGGAGTAGTTTTAGAGTGGTGTTGTAGCATGAGACTACATGGTAATATTACAAATTAAATAGTTATTGAGCTATTTAATGTGCCAACATTACAACAACATCCCAATAGTACCGCGTTTGTGAAGCTCTATGTCCTCAGATCACTCCCAGATCTTTTACTGACCTGTCATACGGAAGAGCGGCCTCTCACCGTCGCGTCTGTCTACTGTGTCATGCGCTTCGTGTCCAGCTTGAAGACTCGCTGACAGATAAGACCCTAGTGTGTGCGTCTGCCTCTTAACCGGCTCTCACTTTGCTCTAGTGACAGTAAATATAAGGCAGGGTATACCCACTGTGGCTGAAAAACAGATCTCATTATACAACGGGTGACTGCGGGGTGCCCGGTCAGCAAAAATCAAATGTCTCGTAAGCAGGAGAGGCGGTAATATGAGATACCCCCGCCCCTTTACCTTTGAATAGTATTAGAGTAGTCAGACTGGTGAAAGAAAGGTCAAGTCAGTGCACGGCGTCTTGATAGATGATGTGTAACCCTTGGAGACGCGTGCAACTCCAGTGTGAAGGTCTAGTGTACTAAATCAGTTGGAGCGCAGTACAGCATAGTAATTATAATTGGTAGAGTGTTTGTCCACTGATGTGAAGGTTCAGTAGTGTGATTCTGCAGTTGAATGATGTTGTTATGTCCTCTATATGAATGTTTGTGTGAATAAATGAGTGGCTCCTTGATGTAAAGCGCTTTGAGTGGCTTGAAGGTGGAAAACCGTATAAATATGTGACCATTTAAGTTGTTTTAATAGCTGTAAAAAAGTAAAAAGTACTTGTATAATGGCATAACGCTAAAACTCACGAGTCCAGAAGTAAGCCATTCGTCTGCGTCGTTGCCAAATAGCACACACTGGTCGTAGCTCTTACTTAACCTCAACAATCCTCCTCTTCTCTAGCTTCTTAATGATACAAAGTGCGTGGCTGGAGTGAAAAGTGCGTTGCGGAGGGCTGGATTTTGGCTTAGAATGTGGCGACTGTTGTGGCGGGCCGCTGACAGACTGACAGCCTGATGGGGGCGCTCCCTCCCTCCTCTGTAACATGATGGATGAGCTTGTGTGGTGTTTAGAAAGATGCCAAGTCCACTCCAGCGAGAGAAGTGGCGGTCCATAGAGATGTGTGCAAGTGCTCCAAGCGGCCAAAGTGGAACACAAGCTGGTTTTCTCAAGCTCATTTTCAGACGTGTAAAATAAGATCAATCCTATTCACAGTTATTTGAGTCAATCATTATCGAAATCACAGTTCGAAGCAATTAGTTATGCTCTGTTAACTGAAAGTGAGCAAACATGTTTTTATCGTAATCGTAATTGTGATTTGCAGTCTAAATAAATTTGACACGTGGCTTTGCACCATGTTTTTATGTAAATTGTAGTATATATTTCAGAACATAACTCATTTCATTGTTGTTCTTTTTTACTATACTTTCCTAAATTTGACTTGTAATTTTAATGACACTTAAAACCTGATTAAATGCATGGCTAGCCTCTTAATCTATCACCTATCAACAGCGCTTTAAGTACCTTGAAGGTGGAAAAGCACTATATAAAAATGTGAAATAAATAAAATAAAATAAAAACTCAATTAAAATAAAAATTCAATTAAAATACATAAAAAAAGTAAATAAAATTAATTAAAATAATGAAAAAGAAAACTAAACTAAAGTAACCAAACTAAACTAAACTAAACTAGGATTGGAGATACACTGACCCAAATGTCCAGCCATCACAATTTGCCGCTTGTCGAACTCAATTTTGAGAAAACACCCACTTTCTCTGCCGATACCGCCCAGTATGTCACTCCATAATGTTCTAATAGTAACAACTCGTGCCTCTGTAGGAACCATTGATTTTCCATGTTCTGAACCTATCAACATTATTGCGTTTCTTCTTCCATACTGAGATCAATTTAAAATCATGTTCGTAACTACATGACGACAGGTGCATCTACTCCAACCAAGTACTAATATTTCAAATGCACTGGCTAGAGATAGTATAGTGAATCTAGTTTGATCAAGATAAATGCACAATTTGACAAGCAATTATTCACAAATGGCCTTTTTCTGACAGTTTATTGACATCCATTCAACACTAAAGGCCACCCCCGTTCCACCATATAGATTTTCAAACTTACTTCACCTTTCACTTATACAGTGTTTTCATCTCCCCATTTTGCTCACCAGTGTTGCCTTGAGGACACATACTGCGTCCTACATATGTTTAATTGTCCAAGGGTCTACTTTTGTTCTGCCATGAATGATTTGTGAAGTTCATTTACTTTGTTGGTTGTAGTCATTGCGCGTTGGTGGTCCCATTTACTCAAACCTGAAGTGTAACTAAACATTCCCTGTCTTCTGGTTTATAGTGGGGGGTCCTATTGACGCAGCAGCTATTAATACTGTAACATTTCACAGACCTTGGTGGAAAATGTATTATAATACAGTGGACCTGGACTCGGTCGGACGTCGTGGCTCCCTGCGTTCTGACTTTGATTAACATGGTGTGCTGAAATGCCCCTGCTGTTGACAATGTAGGTCAAGAGAAAAAAAAAAGTTATCTTTATATTTATATTTACATTTTGCTAAAGCAGCACATAATATGTGTATGGTACAGTTAGAGATATTTATAGGAGAATTTATTACAAAATTAATTGTAGCAATATATGGCACACTATTTGGGACAAAGCTGGAAGAGACACATTTTTCACATTTTAGTAAGTTGATTTAATAAATTTTAGGCATGAACAGGTTGCAAAAGACTAGAACAGGAAGGGCATCTGGTATGTTCAATATGCATCATAGAAGAGTGCAGAATAAACATTTTCAGTCATATGCACAGCTAAACAGAACCGTTTTGAGCCTGGATTTACATTCTCAAAGTAGAGGCTTGTGTCACATCTTCAGGAAGACTGTTCCGGGTTTTAGCTGCATAAAACTGAAACGCTGATTCATGTTTAGTCCTGACTCTGGGCACCAGCAGGAGGCCGGTCCCTGAAGTCCTCAAAATGCGTGATGGTTCATGTGGCACTAACATGTGGGAGATGTTCTTTGGACCTAGGCCATGGAGAGACTTGTTCACAAGCAGAGCTGCTTTAAAGTCTATTCTCTGAACCACAGGAGCCAGTGCAGAGACTTGACCACAGGACACGTGTGCTCGTACTTCCTGGTTCTCGTCAGAACCCGAGCAGCAGTGTTCTGGATGTACTGCAACTGGCTTATCGCTATTTCTGTTTGATGCAAGCCTTTATCTGTCCCAGAATGGTGAAATCACTATGTTCCAACAACAAAAAAATATACAGAGCTTCAATAAAATATCTAAAAAAAAAAACAAAAAAACAAATCAAAATAAGTATCAAAAATAAGAATTAAAATAAATACATTTCTTATATGAAATTTCATGAGATTTGTAAAACCCATTTTACATTGGCCCAACACATTCTGAATTGGGATCTGTTCCAATTTCAGTCCACACATTAATCTCCCTGGTCTACTGTACTGTGTGAATGTTTAGTGTTTCCCATTTAGCACATATACAGTGTAATATGTCCGTTGGCACAGGCCTGTCTGAGCGCCTGCATGCTGGGGAGCTCTGGTGTCGTGGAGGAGATGGATGGACACAGGGAGGGACTGGCACTACACCTCCACAGGCTGCGCTCCAACAGGGTAGTCCCAGCCAGGATGAGGGAGGCTGGGGAGGGTTTGGATGGGGAGTGGGTGGGGGTATGGGTGGATGGATGGGTGGTTAGACAGAAGAGGAGGGTCTGGATAAATGAGGGGCGTCCCGTGACTGATGGGCCGACACCAAAACACGGCTGTTTCAATTTCAGACTCCCACTCCACAAGCTGCTGGTGATGTTCATCATGCACCAGTGTCTTCTGCTGTAATCCATATGGAAGTTTGTGTTTACTTTTTATCTCCTGTTCTGTGTCCTCATCTGAACTTATGACCTTTTTAAACTTTTTTTTTATTTGATGAAGGAAAAACCTGGCATTCTGTTTTCCACTCTCCCAGATGTTGCCTACAAAATTGAAAAATTGCATGTATAAAAAATATGAAAATGAACTTCAACTGAATACTGTACACTAGTATTTGATCAAGAAGCCATATTTCTTATCCCAAAAAATCTACCACTGATGACTATGACTATGACTCATAAGGGTTTTGGCACTGTATTCCAATTTCCAGCCACAGTATGTAACTTTTTTGCCAAAATATAGACTAAAATATTAGCTTTTTTATTTTGGTTGTGTTTATTGCAATGAGAAACATGCATCCTTATTCTGAGCAGGCTTGCATCTCCACAAACCTGACTCTTATTTAACCAGGCGTAAAACTTCAATCTTTGAGAATCTTCAGAATTTTGTATTTCTAAGGAATCATGCAGGTGACCTCCAGAAAGTGACATACTCTAGCTTTAACCATTTAGTTTAACCATTTCATAACCAAAGAATTTTCTAAGTCCACATTGAAAACATTGAATTTCTTCCGCTGACCTCTCCACACTCAAATAAAATACATTCTAACAAAAACGTCCACTGAACAAAACCGAACAGCATTGTGAAATCCTCTCTGCATCAGTGTCGGGCCGTCCTCTTCCCTCTCCTCTTTGTAACCCAATATGGGCCTTGGCGGTTTCTCTCCATTGTCTGACCAAAGTGCAAGTGCAGACTCAAGTGCCTCCCACTCCGGTTAACTAGTCCCAGGACGCGCGACCGTAAATCCTAGCCTGTCCCCCCTGGTTGCCCTTTCTCTTCTCCTTTGCTCCCCCCCCCCACCACCACCACCACCCCCAACGGGACCATTATAATGAGGATAGGCAGCCGTGTGTCCCTGGATCTCGGACGTAAGAAAGATGAGAGGAGGTGAAAAATGTGAGAGGACTGTTGGTTGGGACACAAGGAGCATATTAACTATTTATGAGGGACTCCGATGGCTAATGGGAATTACATCTGTTTTAATTATTGATGGGCTAAGCGGCTGTCTTTATGCGCGTTTCCTCCGGGGAGCGAGCCGCCTGATAGATGTGGGATGCTGTTGTTGTTTATGTATGATACGGGCAAGTGTATCGTCTAATTCTGTTTAGGGGAAGGTTTAGAGTTAATTTTCCCTCTGTGATTCATTGGCGTGTTTATAAAGGGTGAAATAAGTGGCATGCAGTCTCTTTATTATGATTTAGATTAAGTATGAAAACTGTATCAGCTGTAGAAGTAAGAATGCGAGAATGAATATGTTATATAATTTCAGATACATATTCGAATTGGGACAAAAACTAAATTAACAATGTATTCAGGGTTTGGTGGACAGCCTAAAATGCAAACCTCTATTGATTTTACAGTCCCCCATTAAAATTTACTGGACCAGACCCATGTTTATATAAGTTATTGTCATGTATCATTTTGAGAAATAAAACCACAATAGCAGTTTTCAATTTCACTGTGTTTCTTTTTGTACAAGAATATACCTTTCTGCACAGCTTTCTAAGAAACCTGTCAAACTTGAGTACGGTGAGGTACCATTTTGCTTCCAGCTCTCCAAAAGGTTCAAGTTGAGGTTAGGGCGAGTAAAAAATACCACTATTGGCAGATGCTATGAAGTTGAAAAAGTGCTCATCTTTAAGGAGAAGAAATCTTTGAAACATGATCCTCTGCACCTGCATCGATACAGAACGACTTTGAGCTTCCTGAAACTGAATTCTCAGATTTCCAAGGGAGACTTTTTTTTTTTTTTTTTATCTTGGCAGTTTTAAGTTTGCGCATTGTTTCCTTGCCATCCGTCTTGCAGTTCGGAGGTAGCCGGAATCGCTGCCAACTGGCCCACAGTCAGTTCCATTGTGAGGAGGTACGGGAGCAGCAGATGGCATTGGGAAAGCCTGAGGTGTCTCCAGAAAGCAGATCTTCTTGGCTGCGTAGTGTGTGTTCAGAAGACTATTTTCTCTGATGATCATCTCAAGGGTTGTGTGTGCGTGTATTGTTGTGTTTTGTGTATGAAAGGTTAGCGCTCTCCAGCTTCTACGTTCTGAGCATCATCTTATTGATTGAGTGAGTCATTCCTTGCAAATATTTTAAGACAGGAGTAGTTGGCTTCAGTGTATCTTGGGTCATTGCCATGGGATATATTTTCATGTATAATTTTGTTGTTGGGAGACAGGTTAGATTGCACTGAGGTGTATTGTCCATCTCAATGAATTTTACTACATTATATCTCTTTTTGATATTGCAAACAAATGTAAGGAAACATGCCTTAGAGCCTATATTATGCTATTTTCTCTATTTTCGCTATTTGAGTTGTGTTTTGTTTCATTCACACATGTTTAACACACAAATCCTGCATATTTAAGAGTTCTTCGCTCAGGCAGAAAACCCTCCAGGTATGTTTTTGAGCAGCTATTATCATTATAACATGGCATAAAGCTCACAAGAGTCAGATTGCCTAATATAAGACCTTTAACTACGCAAATGATCAATATTTGTCATTTGATAGACCCAGTATGGCAAAGACTGCACCAATATCTACGCTCACTGTCCTGCTATATTAGTTGACACAAAAGTTACACAAAGGTGCGGATAACTTAATATGGCAACTAAGTTATAAGTAAAATTTACAACATAATAATACGTGGTTGTGTATAAATATTAGAATGTATGATTGTTTATCAGTCCCCATTTATGGTTCACATTCCAAGATGGATCAACCTGTAGCCTGAAGATAAATAATATATGCCAGTCTGCAAATGTTACCCTAATGGCCACCACTATTTCGGTAAATGCCAAAATTAAATAGCCCTAATATAGAGCCTTGAGGAACACCAGAATGTATACTTATCTTCTTATTTCTTCTGCGCTGCATCATTAACACTTCTATAACACACATCCATCACATGTCACTGTTGCACATTTTCTGCCATGAGTTCATATTACAAGTATTAATCAAAGGCTTAATAAATTGTTCATATCTCTGCTCGCCCGTGTTAAAATGTGCAAATCAGCGCGTGCTAGGTTGTGATTGCGGTAGACGCTCTCCGTTCTAAGTATCTCCTGTACTGAAACGCAGTGTGGCCTTTGTCCTGACGAGTGCGCTGATTAATGGGACCTATTACACCCTGTCTGCAGGACGGGGATAGTGAGACAGGGGCGGGGGGAGGGGGGCAAGTGGCTGGGCAGGGCATCCCGCTGATGGATGTCCTCAGAAATGGTCCTTACCGCACGTGTCATAGCGCATCTGGAGATGTATTGATAGACTGCGAGAGGGGGAGGGGCGGGAGGGGAGGTCGGTGTTTCAGCAGGTTGCATCAAGGAAGAAGTGGAGCGGTAGATATGAATGGAAAGGGGACAAAAGGGGACAAAAGGAACAATAGGGAACAGAAGGGCCATGTCGAGTCATATCGTGATACAAATGGGATGAAAGTTGAAATGTTATGATATAATTGCCTGTGTACTACATCTAATTCTCCTTTCAGTTGTGAAGGGGGGCAGAGATTGTGGCTAAATGCTACTGCTAAAGCTTAGAGTTACTTAAACTTTAACTGTGGAGGCTCTGCAGAGGCTAAAAACAAATGAAAGAGATAAGACGTGAGGAATGGAAACCGAACTTCTAAGTACTTAAATAGCCCGAAACAAGCAAGAACAAATATAAAGCAAGTATATCAGGACATTTAAAACCCAAAGGGACCGGGTTAAACTGTGTCGGTGCATAATGCTGTTAACAAAATCAGTTATCACTATTGGATTATTTTTTGTTTTTATTGTTATGAATTGTTGAACATGATTACGGAGACAGTGGGTCATTAAGCAAATAGATATCAGTCTGGTTAATTATTATTTGGTATTGATGAGATGTCTTCGTGAGATTAAAAAGGGGTTTTATCTGGCTTCTAATAATTAACGGAACCTTTTAGTCATTGTAAAATCTTTGAGAAAACCGACATCCCTATTTGTTAACTTGTTTATTAGCCTGTTATCTTTTCTGAGAGACCAGTACCGCATGTTGAGAAGCCTTAAGTGGTAAAAGATGTATTTGAGGACACATGTGGCTAAGTGTCATTGAGTGAGTGTGCTAATCAGGCTTGTAGCATGTGCTAATCGCCGGGTGTTAAATGAAGAGAAGTGCCCCGCTCCCCCATAACCACTGTGTAATCTCCACTGATGGGAAGATTACTTTGAAAATGTATTTAGTTACAGGATGCTAAATATCTGCATTATAATGTGTTTTGTATTGTATTTGTATTGTATTCTGCTGCATTGTCCAATCAGAATCCTGTATTTTGAATATCTGGAATACTTTTACATCAAGTTGCATTTAAATTATAGTGTAATTATAGCACAACATAGGGTTAAAACAGCTTCTTTTTTCTCACTAATTATGCAGTTTGTAGCCTAAATTGTATGATGAAATACCGCCATTTTGCTAAGTGCGTGTTCCTTTGGTGTTTAGAAAAGTAACTGTATTCTGAATATCATCACATGAAAAAGCAACTGTACTGCAATACAGTTACTCAAAATTAATATTCTGAATACCTCTTCTCGGTACATGTACACGTTCAGTTACTTCCCAACCGTTGTAATCTCCATCGCTCTGTTAATGCCCTCATTAGCTTGTCCCACGCTAAATTATTGATCAGCTGTTTAGTGATAAAAGCCTCTCTCACTCTAGTACAGGTGGAGTTGTCATTGTTTATTTCACACCAGCACATATTTAGTGTGATTGGAAACCCCTGTAGGCCTCTGCGTGTGTTCTTAGCACCCTTTAATAGCTGTTAACACGCAGCGATAATGGATTGACTCGCAATAAAAGCTCATCTGTAGCCTAGCGGTGCTCTGGCTAATAGATACAATAAAATCTGGAGTCTTTTTTTAACCTTTGACCTATCTTTGTATTAAGAGAGGTAGAATGCATTTCAATATCACCAAATACTACGTGTCTTCTGTACTAATAATGGAGTACTAGTAATTGAGTTTTTAATAAATAGCCACCATAGTAGTTGTAGCAGTAGGATTTAACAGTGGAATGAGTTATATTTTAGAGGCAATGGCAATGGCAAAGCTTGGTGGTCCAAACCCAACTCTCATCACTGCTTATTCTTGTGTCATTGAGCAAGACGCTTAACCCATCTCGCCATGTATCATAGACTGCTTGTTCTCTAATCCAAAGGTTGCCCACAGGTTGGCGTTTCGGCCCCAGCTCGGACAGATGAATACTGTTGTTGTGTCCTTGAGGGAGGCACTTAACCCTAGGCCTGTCACAATAACAAACTTCGATATATTGTTCGATATATTGCACAAAAACTAGTCTAAATCTGCAATATTGTTAAAAAACGATAAGCTGCAATAAATAAACAGCACAATGAAACACGTTAGTGCTTAGTTTACAAGTGATTCATTCAACTTTTTACGGTTAAATCTTATCTTATTGCCAAAAAATAACAAAAAAACTTCCCAGTAGAGCAAAGAAAACGTACACGCGATGAATATTGACCCCAGAAAAATAGTATTCCCGTTTTCATATACTAACGATAATGATAAGTCATGACAGGCCTACTTAACCCACCTCATCCCTAGTGTTTGTGTACATGAGTGTATGAATGTGTCACTTTGAGTTCCTTGAAGGTAGAAAAGCACTATATAAATGTGACTGGATCCCGCAGCACAGATCGGCGGCCAAATGCTACCACCAGAGTGTGTAGTTGATGAGTGACCCACCAAGGTCATATAACATGTATCGCTTTATATTTGTTCATCACATCAGCATTTTTATCCCATTTTCATATAGAACAATCACACAGTCTGATTATATTTAACAAAGATTTTGTATTTCCTCGGAAATCCCATGCTGTTGATTTCTTCATATTTACTCCTGTGTGCACAAGTCGATTTATGACCTTGGGGTCAGAGTATCTCGGACCATTAGCTGCTCTGACAAATAACAATATATGGCTTTATAGAACCATTTATATGTGAAGCCATTTTCCACTCCTGTACGACTCAAACAGACAATAGATCTAGTTTTTTTATGTTTTTCCAGCTCCATTGCACATTTCCACATTGTCTACATACAGAGTGCGGCTGAAACAAAGGCAGTGTGTTGTAAGTTGTGATATAATTGAGAGAGCGTTCATTGATTTTCCTGTCTCTTTTCTCTTGCAGGTAAGTGGATGTGTTGGCCCGCTGCTGAGAGAGGGGGTGTGAGGCTGGGGGGTGGTAAGTGTGGAATCATCTCAAAATACAGAGCCATTTTTCAAATCCTGGACATTCTAGCTGCAACTTTGCTTATAGGCAGACCCAGACCTCACACACATAACACGACTGTCTTTTGTATTTGCACATTATGATGTTTCTATAAAAAGGCAGTGGACAATGGGAGTGTGGGCTGTGGTTTTCATGTTGCCTGCATTATATGACACACATCTGAATAACCCATTAGTTTCAAAGCGATGCAGTTCTATAGGTCTATGTTGAACACTGCTGGAGATATGATAGTCAATACTTTTGTTCACATGTAGTTTTTCTTTGAGCGGTTAACGTATTCCCGACTACTCTGCTATAGGGCTGCAACTCTCAAGTATTTTAGCAGTCGACTTGCATTTTCAACCAAGTAAAAGTTGACATATGGTGACTGAAAGCTTCTACGTACAGAATATTTAACAACAAAGTGTGTTACTCATGAAGATCCAGCATAGTTTTTTTTTTCTATTTTGTTCTTTTAACTTAATAATCAGCAGCTTTCGTTATTAAAAACACATTTAGCATTAAGCATTCAGACACTAATAAACATCACACACAGGAGCTGTCAGTATTAAAATGTAAATATACAGAAATATCAAATTAAATATACAGACAATAACATTAAAGTGACCTCCTCTATTTTTGGCACTGCACTTAAAAAATTGGATTTCTACTTTCTGTGGCAGTAATAACTAGTCTCCAGGGATTAACCTTTGTCAGCTCTCTCCAAAAGCTGCACAGTACAAAGTGAGCACCCAGCTGGAGTGTATAACATACATCAGCATGAATATGGATTATGCAGGCTAACTGAAAAACTGATCAAGATGGATACAGATACAGGCAAATTATGTTGGTCCATATCTTAGTTTGTTTAGTTTAAGTCACTGTACCTTAAAAAGGTGAAAAACAGAACTAGTTTGTTTTTTTTTTTTGTTTTTTTTGCAGTGGTTCAAAATGATTCCTCCCTTAGCTTATGCATTCTGAGCATCCTAATCATTCTCTGCAGTGAGTTTCTAAGGGCGTTTCACAACTTTCAGACACCAGTACAGAGTTTTTTGCAGCGCCAGTAAAGCTACCAACAACTAGCATGCTAACAGACACTTCCAAACAATAAAATGCAACTAGATACAGACAGCAAGCAAAAGTTATATTGTGACCACTCTGTACAGGGGCTAGAAACATTTAGCTCAAACACATGGGAAAAATCATGTACAGCACCATTCATTTATCCTGTAGCCAAATGCTTATAGTTACTTTATTATTATCATTATGATTACATATTTTATTTATTTATTTATTTATTCGTGTTTGAGGGTCAGCACTAAGCTCAAACAATAACAATAAAACGCTATAACCCCGTTAATTGCAAAACATAAAGTGCCCATGTTTGTAAATGTGTATCTTAATGAGTTCCACATGCTCCAGTATTACTTGCGGCAAATTGGTCATATGTTGCTATCTAAATTATTCATAATTTCCTTGACCGTATTGTGTTTTGGAACATGACCACACTTTTTATTACCGTTATAATGTTTACTAACAATTAGACTCGTGTATTAGTTCCATGGCGATAGCATAACACTAACGCTGAAGTAAATCTTAATATTGTGTACTGTAAATGTTCATACTCCAAAGCTCACACGGTGTCAATCAATATGGTTTGGTCCATGGGTCAGGCTCCTCTTGCAGTGCCTTGTGGGTAGTTATTAAATCGGTGTCAATATAGACATAAGCTTTTGTCAGATTGGATTTGCCTCGCCGTTGAGCACATGTGGCGCTAAAGGTATGTGCACAATGCCGTTATCCAACAGCTGCTACTGCCTATAGACGCAGATCAGTGCTTCTCATTCACTTAATATAGACACGCTGACCCCACACCCACACAAAGGCTTACACATTTACTGAGAAGATTACCACATGAGAAAGAACACAATATCCATCATAGCGCTGTGATGGTCAGCCCTATTATGGATATTTCGATTAGTCAACTACTAATCCAATTATTTCTATCGTACATTGAGACTAAATAAATATGTTATCTACTAAATAAATGTTGAGATATGGTGACTGAAGGTCTTTAGATAGACTTTTTTCATAAATATTCTCTATTTATCTTTTTATTTTATTTTCACACTTTGATTTGAAGCCTGAACCTGTTTATTCCCACGTATTTTTTTTTATATAAATATGTCCACTGCATGCTGTCTGGGTCTGTCAGGGTCAACGTGTAACCCATAGGTGGGTCGGATAGCTCAAAAAGAAGAAGTAAAGCTGGAGAAGGTGCGGGTGGGTTGGGTCTGAAGGGTCCTTGGAAACAAAAGTCAGCACCATAAACCTCACCTAAAGCATCTTCTGTACCTTTGATTAACAAACCAGGGCACAGGATTTTTGTATTCACATGTTTTTACCTGCACAAAGAAGGTAACGTTTTATTCCTTATGCATTTAACGCCAAATCAAAACAGCAAAGAGCAAAAGTACATAATGTTCCGTGTGTATGGAGCAGTCACGTTATCAGTGTGGTTTTATAGCTGCTCATTGAAGCTCCACACACGCTGCTCCGAGTCACAGATGATACAGACCTACAGCTCAAAGACAAAGCCCCTCCCCTCGAGAAAAACGTTCTGAGCGGCTCGTTCACGCTGTGTCAGGTAGGCTCCTCGCTCCTGCATGATCCCAAACTCTGCTAAAAGCTTAAATCTGCACTATATCCTGTGAGTGCATAAGCCGTTTTAGACAGTTTCTAAACAGTGCATTTACTGTGAACACTAAAACAATGCACGATTTGAACACATTAGGCAGAAGTTTGTTATAATTTGCGTGGGTTAAGGGTCGTGTCCCGGCATTTTAACCCAGGCCTGGTGGGTCAGGCTGGATCACTACTACTCTGGTGTCTGAAAATCGTGAGAAGCAATTAACTCCTTGCCGTAATTAGGATGCTCAGAACGCGTAAGGCAAGTGATGGATAAGTTTGGACCACTGTGAATCTTTTAAAATGTTTTTGATTTTTTAAGACAGTAAAAATCAAGAATGGGGGCTTTAATAATGCCACTGTGTTTGTTTTAAAAAGTCCCCATTTCAATCATCAAAATACCGCTGTGATTATTTGTTATAGTCGACTAGTCACGTTGAATTGATTAATTGCTGTAGCCACACATACATACATAATACACGATCCTGAAGAACTGAACCCGTGCTGCCGTGTGTTTACTCCATTCGGAAATCCCCCACAGTGGTCCCCGGGGAGTACTGGACAAAAGCCATAACAGGTACAACGCGTCACAACAGTAAGAGGAAGAGCGAGACAGGGGGCACGGGGCAGGAAGGGTGTGGGGGCACGAAACCACTCATGTTCTGTTGATTTGAAAAGGTCAGTGTGTGGACATAGCTCTACATGCGCGTGGCCCTGCATCTCTCATGGCCCTATCCTCCGCGTCCTCCCCCGCCGCGCGCACAACATAAAAACCTCCGCAAATGACCTAAATGTTTCAAAGCTTGGATACATATTTGATCAGAGACGGCAGGGAGCCAGGAGCACGGAATCAATTATGTGAATGGACATTTCCACTACTTTGTTTGACGTTCTTTGATGGAGTTCAAAGTCGTTCTTGCGGTTAACCAAGAGTGGATTTGCTCTTGTTTTGTGCTAATGGTATGATTGATGCTGATTTAATGGAAACATAAGGGGTTGTGTAGAATGGGGTTGTTTGAGGTTCTGCTTTTTTATGCGGTATTACGGTAGATGGGTACGGTGTCTCATTTGAGAGAAGCTAACAGGAGGAACAGGCTAAAACAAGATTTCAAGACATAGCAAGGATTTGTTATTTATAACTTGGAATCTGTGTAATCCGTCGTTTCTTCATGTTTTTTTCCCATATAAGCTTATTGTCCATTTGTAGCTTTGATATTTGAGCAATTTTGATACTTAGGCTCAAAATTTGTCATATTTTTGTGATTTTTTTCCCCCTTAAGTACTAGTTTCAATATTGATTAGTACTAGTTTTACTACAAGTACTAGTATTAGTATTGATTAGTGGCTTGGTGTGGATTTTTTAACAACCCTAGTGACTTCGAAAGCATTAATACAAAACTTGAAGTGTTGTGGTGTGCTGGTTCTGTTGTTCCCATATTGGACTGTGAATGTGCATGTAGTTAACATGGCTCTGGTGACTGGAATTTCACAAAGAAGCGACTGCAACTTGTATCATAAATTCTGACAGGAAAATCCATTTGGTTCTAGTTCCCAGATGTAAACAAGGATGAGATGGATGAGATGAATACTGTACACACATTACATGTAGAAATCCCCTGTTAGAATCTGAACAATATTAGTTTGATTTTGGTTCAATTATTCAATATGTTCTCAGAATTTCTGCAGCAAACACGGTAATCAAGCTAATGTTGTTTTGAAGCACTAATTTCCCCCAGCTCAAACGGATGTGATGAAGGTCACATCTCAGACCAATAGCTTTGATTCAGGGACTGAAAAGAGTTCATTTGAATGATTGGCCCTTTCATTTGTGCAGGTGCCGAAAATATCAACAAGTTCAGGCAAAACAATTAACCTTTACAGCGCCGGGTTCATTTGCATATTTCAATTAGTTTTATTGATTCCAAAGCTCCTCCTGACTTAAATCTGGAAAATTAAAGGGCCTGTACTCGATTTTATCCATGTATTTGAGTAAGGTGTCGTAAAAGCTGTCAAAAAACGTCTGCTGCGTACTGTCTGCGTTTAATTACATAGCGCTTTATTGCCCGAGAATCAGGAAGTGCACAGTTAGCATGCCAATTGTGTGATACTCTGCTCTCCTCTCTGAAGTAAACCGATCACAGTGAATTATTAGAATGCTTAGAATGAATATGTGAGGAATAAGTTTGAATCGCTGCAAACCGTTTAAATTTTTCTCTAGTTCTAGTTTAATTTTTCACATTTTTAAGACAGTAAAAATCAGATACAACACATTTAACATTTATTATTATTATTGTTGTTGTTGTTGTTGTTACTGTTATTATATTTATTATTATATTTATTTTATTTTTTAATTATGTGCATGTTTACATCTTGATCCTCCAGTCCATGTGGATGCCTAATGAGTTGCCAGTGATCCTCCTTGTGGGTAATATGATTTGGGCTAAATACACAGCCTTTCACACATGTTGCATGCTTCATGGCTGTGCTGGGAGAGCACTCGTCAGAGTCCATGTGTCCCCAATTAGATCTGCCTCAAAACAAACTGAAAGCACAACATCATCATACATGGAGCCAAGTATCAAATATCTATTGAAAATATGCTATGCAATCATGTGTTTATTTTACAATTTGATCCAAAACACAGGTATGAAGCATGAAGAAATAGTGAATTCAGTTTATAGTGAATGATTCTGGCTCAGAAACTACTTAATTAATACCTTAACCCTAAGCCTGGTAGTTGTGGCGGCAAAGACTGTACCTTCTATAAACACAATATGTTTTTGATTTGTAATTTATCTCTAGCCATAATCTGTTTCTACGAGCCTTAAAAATGTGTTGTAAGTTGCATGTTGGAAGGGCATTTGGAATAACAGGCAGCGTCTCGTGTTTCCCACACTATAGCTCAAACCAAAATGGTATCCAGTGTTGAACTCGCCCAGGGTTGACCAGGGCAGCAGACTGAAATCCCTGCAGTAGTGCTAGTATTATAGCTTTCCATGGCCTGTAGCTGACATGACAGTTTGCTAAGCCTCTTAAGCCCCCCCTCACCCCACCACTGTGTTGTTTTGACATTATCTGTGGCAGGAAGCAGGCCCCTGGATCTGCATGTCTCCAGCGGGCGTCCAATCACATTATCACCACAGTGATAATATGGTGCAACCTCTGAACTGCAGTCTAATGCTCTCAGAGCCACATGAAGGTCCATTTAGGTAGACATCATCAAGTAGTGATATTACAACTCATGACCAGAATGTCCTTAGACCCTATTCCACAATATGAATGATGCTATATGCTAGTGAGGCACCAATTCTATACTGGTATTGAGCATTGGCATCGTTACTAAAATATAAGATGGATCAGGTATTCTGTGTTATTGGTTAAGCAGATGCCCTGGGTGGGTCTTTAATTTACAGACTGATTTTGCACTAGAACATCTCATAAGACCTTTTATTCATTCAAAATGATTCCGTAGTTATTTGAACAATAAATAGCATAGCAATAACAACACAACTGTGAACTTGTATCGGTTAATATCGGGTATCTGCAGATACTTCAAGAGAAAGTATCGCTATAGGTATCGAAATTGAACAAGCTGAATTGGTGCATCCCTTCTGGAGTTATAGAGAGATCAAGAAACGACATCATATATCCACATTACTGGCAGAATCTGCCATTTGTTGCAAATATTAGCCAAAATTATTTTAAAAGACACATTATATGCAAAATCTCCTTTTTTGAGCTTTTTACTATGTAATATTGTTGTCCCCTCATCAACTCATTCAAAGTCTTCTTCCGTGAGCACTAAAAATGCTCTGTTGCAAATTTCCCTCGATTGTTGTGTCAGAGGTAAAATTCTGACCTTTTCCACTGCAGTTTTTAAGCCCATAATCCATCACTGGACTCGTTCTGCAGTCAAATTGTGTTCACAACAAGTGCATGGCAATTCCAGTAGTTTAAAAACATATTTCCGTTGGTTTACCATTATACCAGTGTGGAAGAGATCGAAAGAATGCTGTGAGCGAGTGACACAAACCAGATCTTATCCTATAAAAGTAGATGTCTAGTTTTAGCTGTATGTTTCATTTCCATTGTGTCAGTTTCTCTTCTTATAAAAATGCTGTGCTTGTCACCATAGGGGGGTCCCGTGTGTACGTTATGGAGGGGCATATAGCTTCATCTATTATGAATAAGGGGTTGTAGTGTAGGAAGGAAGTCTTTGTTTAGCCACATGAAAGAAGTGTATTTTTAAGTCTACTCTGAAAAAAAGAGCGGGAACCATAGAATAGAACAGAATCTATATATCACTGTCAGTAAAAAAACAATGAAATGCTCAGTGTAGCTGCCCCTGACTCAAGCAGCAATATGACGAAAGTTCTTTAACCATGGATTTAAATTCCTACGCTAACTTAGTTATTAATTCATTAATTAGTAATTAGTCTTGCCAAAAGACACAGTGGAAGCCAGCGAGAATTGAAGCTCCATACAGCATGTTTGTTAAACTGATTGATTGCCCATTTTACACTATTTTCTAATTTATGTTATAATGTTTTTTCCTCATCAAAAACATACCTAGAGTTGTGTTTTGTTTGATTCACACATGTTTAACGCACAAACCCTGCATATTTAAGCTCAAAAAACACTCGGTTCCACCTTGTGATGTCATGAGGTAATACAGGAAGTGCCCTACTGTGTTTTTAAACTCCACACATCTTCAATCGTTTGGATGATTTCAGACCTGGACTTGCCAATTTTTACTCGACTAAAAGTAAAAGGATCTGTTAACTTGAAATCTTCCACTTCATGACATCACAAGGTGGAACAGAGCATTTTGATCTTTGGAGATATAGACAGACTAATGTGTGAATGAAACAAAACACAACTCTTGAATCTCACAAGAGTTAGTTTTGTGTACTGTAGGACCTTTACCCTCCAGCAAACGCAGAATTACACTGACACATTCATCCCATCTTTGTCTTGTTCAGTGACACAACAACAGAAGGCGGTGTCAATCACAACCGCTTTCTGCTTGACAATTCCTCTTTTATCTTCATGTATAATCTGTCTTTGTGCTGTGTGCGTGTGTGTATCCCTACATGTGATCCTGTGTCCTATCTTCAGACCAGAACCATTGGCGTTGGTCACACATGGTTTGCATCGGGCCTCGCATGTGGGACGCTGTTAGCTACAGCCAAAACAGTGAGAACACAAGGAGCACTAAACCACTGGGATACTTGTCCACTGGATGTTCACTCAGAGCCGTGCCCATCGTGGTTTGGCCCGGCGCTCAAGTCTCGGTAGCCGTGGTGACACTGGGCTGGCATGATCTTCTCCCTGCAGATGTGTGGTTAGACAACTACTTGTGTTAAATACGAGCTGTCTACTTGAAAAATATGTCAAAATGTTCTTATGAAAAACCCCCCGGACCATGCATGCCCAAGTGACCATGTAATGGTATTAGGTCGGCTGTGTGCGCAGATAAAAAAGGAGTCAAAGGTAGAAGAAGTATTGCTAGTAGTGGGAAAAGTGGTAATTGTAGTAGCAGTATTGAGAGTAGAAGTAATTGTAGAAGGTAGAGGGTAGAAGAAGTATTGCTAGTAGTGGGAAAAGTGGTAATTGTAGTAGCAGTATTGAAAGTAGAAGTAATTGTAGAAGGTAGAGGGTAGAAGAAGTATTGTTAGTAGTGGTAAAAGTGGTAGGAGTAGTTGCAGTATTGAAAGTAGAAGTAATTGTAGAAGGTAAAAGAAGTATTGTTTGTAGTGTTAAAAGTGGTAGTAGTAGCTGCAGTATTGAGAGTAGAAGTAATTGTAGAAGGTAGAGGGTAGAAAAAGTATTGTTAGTAATGGTAAAAGTGGTAGTAGTAGTTGCAGTATTAGAAGTAGAAGTAATTGTAGAAGGTAGATGAAGTATTGTTAGTAGTGTTAAAATTGGTAGTAGTTGCAGTATTAGAAGTAGAAGTAATTGTAGAGCGTAGGAGGTAGGAGATGTATTGTTAGTAGTGGTAGTAGTTGCAGTATTGGAAGTAGAAGGTAGAAGAAGTTTTGTTAGTAGTGGCAAAAGTAGTAGTAGTAGTTGCAGTTGTATTGGCTTTAGAAGTAACTGTTGTAGTAATTGCAGTAGCAGTAATTGTCCAAGTAACGAGATTAGCCGACAGTTACAAAAACAACAGTAAAAGCTGTATAGTAGTAGTAGTAGTAGTAGTAGTAGCCTAGTTGTAGTTGTATCCATCTCCATGGGGACAAGCAGGTGATGCCAGCGGGCCAAGGTGCTAGTCAGATCTGTGGAGAGGCGACTCCACTCACAGTAGGAATGCATGTTTTCAAGGAATTTGACCAACAATAATAAATCTGTAATGATTTAAATGCTGTATACATTTAATGCCATACTTTGGAACATTCAGACAAAGTGGTAACATATACATAACAAGTACGTAAATGTCTTGCTCTTGGTGTTCAGTGGTCTATTAAAGTGGACCCGAGAGAGAAAATGTGGGGTTGTTTATGATGATTACACAAGAAATATGCCAGGATATGTGTGGAATCCCAGTTTGCTGCATATGGGCTTGTATTGTATGGACAGCTTGTCACAACATATAACATTATGACCACCAACATGTTCAGTCCATGCTGTCTTCTTGGAAAAACCTCTCCATTCCTCTCTGCATGTCATTCCACACAGATAACACTCATGCACTAGTAACCATGTAATATCATTTGGTTACTTGTCACGCGCTGATAAAAATAACTTCTTGTCCCTCCTGCGCACTGGATACCCATAATCCACTGAGATTATTTGATGTGTTTTAAGTGAAACCATCATCGCTACAAGAGGGTCATTAGCATTCCCTACACCTGTCCAAACTGTCATACCTATCATTTTCAAAGGCAAAGGAATGTAAATATGAACCCACGTCAGCCCCTAAGTGTATTTTACATGTCTAAGAATAAGCCATGGCGCTGTAATGACTATCTTGACGATAAATAGGTCTTTGTTATGCAAATTAGGTGACGCGGTGCATGACTGTGATTGGCCGAAACATCCAAAAGGGTTCTCTGGCGACCATTGGCTTTTGTTATCAGACACTAGCAGCTGGAGAAGCCATAGAGAATGGAGAGAGAGGCGCTAGACCCTCAAACCAATTTATATGGTGCTCGTTTTGCCAGGCCAAGTGAAAGAGGAGAAATGTGGTTGTGTGTAATATGGTCCCCGCCAAATGTCCTGAGGAGTAATGTAAGCAGTTATTAGTACCTCATTCAATATAATATCATCACTTTTTAATGTTATTTTAGGCTCAGTGCTGGGTTTCTCATGGTTTAATAGGGAAGATAATATGTTGTATATTAAAATATTGAAAAATGGGTTTAGAGATATTATTTGTCCACTGATCTGAAGGTTAGCGGTTCGACTCCCACTCTTGACATAAACATCATTGGTGGAGCAGTGAGATCTACTGACCCACAGGTTGGCGGTGCGATTCCAGCTCCCACCGATGAATATTGTTGTTGTGTCCTTGGGCAAGACACTCAACCCACCTCCCCCCAGTGTCTGTGTGCACTGTTGTATGAATGTGTGTGCGAATGGGTGAGTGGTTCCTTGATGTAAAGTGCTATGAGTGCCTTCAAGTTGGAAAAGTGCTATATAAAAATGTGACCGTGTGACCATAGCTTAGCCTAGAAAGTTCCACAGTAGGGCATTAAACGTATCTATCTACATAGAAAATGGTGACCAACTTTGTAGGTCAAAGGCCTTGGGAAGTCATCCTGCTCACTATATGAATGAATGTTTTTCAATGTATTACTTTAGCAGTAAAATAGGTACGACTGAATAAATGCCAAATAGACACGTTTAATGCCATGAAAACAAGGGCCAAAAAAGTTACATAGAGCACCTTTTAAAAAATCTCTGTTGAATCTCTGACAATTATCACTTGGATCAGTATCTTTTGTAATGTATTTTATATTATTGTGCTTCTTGCGTGTTTGTTTCTTTTTTTACTGCGTCATAGCATATTTTTCTCTATTGTCCTTTATTAATACAAAACAAAGACCCCATGAGTTGAATAACCTTTTCATTCTGTGTTGTTTATACAGCATTGTTGAATGTCTTTCGATCAGCTTCCAAAACTTCACCTACTATTTTGATTGTTACTTTCTACCTTAGTTGATTCTCAGAGTAAAAACAATACATTGGCAAACAGCTTAGCCTCTGTCTAATCTATTACATATGTTCCAGTCAAGTACATTTCTATGGGAACTTTCAACCTTCTTTTCCGACCCAGAGCGCTACCTGAAATTGCCTCCATTGTGAGTAAAAGGCAATCAATAAAACGGCAAAATGGTGGGCTTCCGTGCAGTTGTATCTTTGACACTTGTGTAGAGAAAATATCTGAAAACCAATTCAACACTATCCATTTTCAGCCCCAAGAACAATGGCGTGAGGGAAGAGGGGTGAGGGCAGGCCGGAGGAGAAACTGCACTTCCCCTGTAGCACCTCACCCTGTAATGCTGCAATGTCCAGCCTATTGACAGAAGACATAGTGGCGTCTTTGTTTAACTGTACGAAGATGTATTATTAGAATAGGATTAATGATTTACTACATTCAAAAATCAAACCGGGATGATATGCACCTCCTATTGGTCAGCTTTGGGACTGCACTGAGTGAGTGACATTTGGCTTTAACAAATTTCAGTGAAGTGTGAACTTTTAGACACTGAGTTTACATGAATCCTGATAATAAAAATGTCTGAAATGGCTCCAAGACAATATATGTGTTCCTTTAACATTACATATTTTTGAGGTTGTAACATGTTGTCTAAGCATTTCATGGAGTTAGAAAAGGCATTTCTTTCTTTCTGTGATGTGGTTGCTCCCGATTGTTTATCCCTGATGCCCTTCCTTGTGCGACAATATGAATGAAGTTACATGTTCAACGACACAAGCAGCACAGGCCAATACACTATAGGAATAGAAATCAAACTATCAACCCAGAGCCTCGGATTCAACTTGATATATAATTTTTCTTCTGCGCACAATCTGGAATGAACTATTTAATCTGGTGCTAAAATACATAAAAGATCTTTTCACATAGAGGAGATTATGCGCCCTTAAGTAAAAGGACTTGTAGTGAGAGTTTAATCCCTCTGTAGTCCAGACCTGAGCTGTATTGACACATCCTGGTCTCTCAGAGGAGCAGGGCATACATCAGCAGACGCCATCATTGATCCTCTCTGCTTTGAACTCCTGTCTCCCTCATCCGCAGACAAACAAGAACGAGTCACCACAGCGCTCCCGGTGGTGAACACGCAAACTGCAAAGAAAAAGTAGGATTTTTGTTGGGTTGGGTAATCGGATGAAATGCCGTTGCAGATTTGAATAGTTATTATAGTGGTGATAGCGCTGGATGGTTCAAAAGTTAGCTGGCAGGGTACATGCAAATCTCTTTAACCCTATAGCGGCAGATGCTAACGTTGCTGAGAGAGCTCCATTACCGTAACTCCGCAACTAATTGTGCTCTCATGTAAATTTAAACAGCATCTCAAAGCAGAGACATGGGGCTATTTAAATATTATACTGTCATTACGGTAATCTGCCTTCGTTGCGCCTCGCAGATGACCAATCAGAGCGTAGGCGCCGCGGGGATTTTCCCAGTCACTTATTCAATGTGCCAAAGAAAAAACACAGATATCAATATGTAAAATAGAGGCAGTTGTGTGAAAAAAATCTACTACATTCTGATACTTACTTTAACAAGATTTTTATGGCTAAAAATAGAATAAAAGTCTAGGCGAGCTATACTGGTCTATAATGTGCTCAGTCCTTAAAGGGTTAAATACACCAAATGTCTCTCTCACAACAAAAAGACTGGCCAAAAAATAATGTGTACTCAAATGCACAACTTTTCAACTGAGGGAGAAAATATTGTATTTTGTGTTGTGTTAAACGGCTAAAATTATGAAATGTTGAGATTCAAATTCCAAAAACTCAAATTGTCTTTACATACACTTCTATTTTGCTGTTATATAATTTGTATCATTTGGTACCAACAGTGAAGTCATCTTTCGTAGTATCATATGACTAAACCAACTTGAAAATTAAACCAAAACTAAATCAATTTCTTGACTTGCTCTGTGCCACCTTACCCTCACTGCTGGATAACTCAATAGTGATCTAATGTCTTGCTATCCTGCATTGTCTGCACTTAAACATGTACCAGATGTGGAGTGCAGTTCTGGGGATAGGACTTGATCTAGTGACATCATTACACTGGTCTAGACGGGGCAACCCTCTGAAATCAGGCTACCGTATTATTATGTGGTTATTACCAATCCTTCCTGAACCTCCTGTTATAGACCAGAGATCCAATTTACCCGAGGTGTGGAAATCCAACTTTTCCAGTCCCGCCATACAGATCCCCAACAAAAAGTCAGACCAAGGTTGTTTTTCTTGAACCATTCCTGTGTATTTGCTGTAAAAAAAGTGTTTTGTGCTAACAGTGGTTCCGCAATAACGCAAGCTTTTCCAATAGTCGGTACAATGAAACGCTTTGCAGAAGTCTTGTCAAATCCAATTATTTTACAACAAAGGGACATAATGGAGCTGACACACTGGGAGTTTTCATCCCCAGTTTCAATAGGAGAATTTATTATTTCATTTTGGAGATTTTAAACTTACAAAAACTAGCAAGGAGAACGTCTAGGTTAGATGGGCATGTTATATTTTGTGCTAAAAAAACAATACTATACCATACTATAGCATAATGTAGGCTATGTGGCGCCTATAGAAAACTGTACCAACTGCACCAAAGCTTTATTGCACAATGGCAGAGTGGTTATCCCTTTCCGAGAACATATTGTGGCTTATGTATTATTATGTATGTACAGTGTTAATAGTAGCTAACGTCCATCTAACTTTAACAGGAATAAAATTGACAGAACTGATATTTTCAGGTTTTTCTCTACTGAACAAAAGGTGAAAGGTAGCGGTAACCTGAAAACTACTGCTTCATGACATCACAAGGTGGAACAGATCATTTTGAGCTTTGGCGATGGAAAACAGACTAATCATTTTTCAACATGTGTGAATGAAACAAAACAGAACTCCAGGTATGTTTTGATGAGGTACCAACATCGTAAAATGTCTCAAGAGTCAATTTTCCAGAATATAGGACCTTTAAGTATCGCATCCAAAAATAAAAGGCTCACGCTGTAAACCAAATGGGTCGTAACACGTATGGCTGAGTTTCAAATGACTTCACAACATTCTACGGGCCAATAATATTTAGTACAGACGAGTGGCAGCTAGAGTGAACATAGTAAAAATGCAGATTTTTGTTATTACAGTGAGCTCTGTGGTCGAGTCACTAATAGAAATGATCAGGTTCGACATTTGTGCATTTAAGTTTTAGATATTACATGAGAAAGTACAATGTTATCAATAGGAAAATCTGGTTCTTGCCCCCATCTGAGAGTATGACCTCATTACATTCTGGAATATGAAAACCACAGATTTTTAAGGATCATATCTTTTTATTATTATGACTTTTTAAAAATTTGAATAGACTCTTTTTCCAGACCATGGTTTAGTTTGTTTCATCTGCTCACTAGCCCTCTTCCTGGTCACCTGAGTCAGCTGGTTTTGGCGCTGTCTTCCTACTGGTGGAGGCAGGTAGACAGCTCCATCTGCAGTCTGACTTCTATCCCAGGTGTGTGAGAGTAAAAAAGCCCCCTCGTCCCTGTTTAAAGTCCTGTGGGCATGCTTCCATATTTCAGTTGCCTCCTTAATCCTGCGACGATGTTTGTTGTCCTCTGCTCCTGTAGCGTTTGCTCCGTCCCAGTCCGTAATGTGGTTCTCTCTTTTGTGCATGGCTTCACTGTTTCCTTCTCACATTTGGCCCTATGTTCTATTTTCCGTGTGCTGAAATCTCTCATAGTTTCCCTGATGTATGTTTTATTGCAAGACCTGCAGTGTATTTTGTTTCTGACCTGACATGTCTGCTCCGGTTCTATTTTATTTTGATTTTGGGTGGACGTGTATTTGAGTTTTCTGCACTGTTTTACTGGTATATTTATATTTTATTATATTTCATTCATTACCCTCTGCAACCATCCTATGTCCTGCCTCCACCGGTAGGAAGATGGCGCAAAAACCTGTTAAAATTAGCTGAGTGGACACGTCATAGCAACATCAGGTGACCACTTTGAGGAAGTGCAAACTGTCAGGTATGAAAACAAACTGAACCTTGGTCTGGTCTCTTAACGGAAGACCAGATGAACCTCACTGGACTTTTCACGATCATAATTTGAAATATGTACACTGCTGCATTTCAACTCCTTGTCTGGGCATTTTGCGAAGATGGCAAGCTGCTTTAAATATTGAAAATGCATAGACATAAATTTCTAAAGTATTGATGCGGTATGTTAACAGCATTAGACTGTATTTGACAGAAGTTCATGCATGATCGCTTGAGTTCTGTGCGAGTGTGACTGCTAAGTGCATCTGTGTCCTCTCCCTTTTTAAATCGCATGGAAACACTTCCTGTACATGTTGGATCACGGGAGTGTGCCTGAACAGATGAATTAACCATGGCCCAAAACAGCTATGCCACTGTATTCCCCACCCCTGTTTTATTATGCAACAGCAATAGAGAAGTCTATCATATATTTATGCATTACATAACAGGGTCAATGAGTTAGATTAGAGCTGTGCAGTTTAATCTCTAAGCATCCTCTGTTTTGGCCAAATGACATTTCAAAGTAGTATTAAAACTGGAGTATGTCATTTTCAATCTGTAAAGGTAAGAGCAAAGTAGTTTTAACACAATTTGCATTTTTCTTTCACAAACATTTGGGCGTTGATGTGAAATAAAAAGCTTTATAATTTGATGTATTCTAAGGTTGTGATGTCATAAGTAAGCCAGCAATAAGTACATAAAACTACTACTACTGCTACTACTACTACTACTGCTATAACCTAGATACACAAATAGATACACTTAAACAGAACCAGTATATTTTTCAGCTTTGACCTAGAAAAATCTGTGAAAATAGAGGAAGATGAAGGCACAAATTGCATGTCTAAAATTACCCTCAAATTCAAGATGGCGGTTTTTAAAAATGGAAAAAAAAATTGTCAATACGTCAAAGAGCATCTTTTCTAGTGTGTGGGCGGGTTTCACACTTAAGGTGGTGTGTGCAGACCTCGCAAGCAATTCATGTTCGCACAAATATACTGGGGACAATTGACTGGGCTGAGAACACAAGTATGGAATTGTTTCGGATCAATACTGAGGTTGGCCAGTCTCACAACAATTACTCATGTGTTTTTTTCTTGTGTGTAAGGATTCAATTCAAATATATATTGTCTGATGCTCCTTTGGGAAATCAGCTACAAATATTTACTTATATAACCAGATTTGACCTTTATATTCAGGTTAAGTATTGACAGTGCTGGACCGTGTGCAGTGTCCTTGTGTAATGTAATGCAAAATCTTTCTTTGGCCACTTATGCTGAGTTCAAAATCGCACCAAAAGCATCTAGTTGGGGGCGTTTGCATTTGAAGACAGCTGCTTGAAATTCATTGACAGCCTAGACACACGCCCTCCATAGAATTTGTAAATGCAGCATTAGACACAGGGGAATATGTCCAATAAGTCTAGTTTTTATTTTATAGCCACAGTATTCAACATTTTAGCTTAAATATATAGATTAAAATAGACTAAAATAAAAGCATATTTCCTTTTTTTGATTTCGTTGTCTTTATTGCTCTGAAAAAAAAAAAATCTCCAGCATTGGCCAGTATTTTGTTTTTATCAATCTACTGCCTAAAAAATACACACAAAGCTTTATATTAATACCTAAATACAAAGAGAAAGCTACACCAAACGTGATTACACAACTCTCGTATAGGTTTGTGGTCAAAGAAAAAAGTACTTGGGGAGTTGGTAGTAAATTTAAATGACATAATCTTGTGAAAAATAATCAAATTTGGCCCTATATATTGACAAAAAAATAAATATCGGTAGACCTCATTGGTATTCGGTTGCTCTTGATTCTAAACAATTGGTATTGCCATTGGCCATAAAAAAAAAAAACTAAAAAAAAACACATATCGGTTGATGTCTAATCTTTACAAACCTTACTCTTACTTGATCTTTCACAATGCATAAAAATATCTATCTCCTATGGCTTTAATTTTCTATTTCCATGGAATCAAGCAGTTGACATGCCACCTCCAGAAAGTTACATACTGTATCTTTAACCTTTTACTTAACCTTTCCATGTCCAACTTTTGACCTAATTACAAAAACAGGCTCGGTTTTGTAGCATAGAACCACAAAATACCCCAGTGTTCTATTTTTGCTGCACTAACTGTTTGTCAAAATGTTCTCGTAGGATTGGGTAATTGTTTGATTGACTTATTTACAGAGAGGTTACCGCAAATGACTTAACAACGTTGCAAAGGACCGGGGCACTGATGTTTGGGCTGTTTGTGTTGAGTTCATTGTGGTTGTGGTTTTGTTACCATAATTTAACACTGCAGGGATCAGTGGAGCCTGTCATACCTCAACTTAAAATGCGAAATTATGGCAGCTAGTTAATCGGATTTAAGAATAAAAGCTTCAGTATGTGTAATGTGTTGTTTCTATACATTATGCAGTTTTAAGGAGATATTTGAACTTTGTGTTTCAGTCCCGTGTGAGCGTGCTTTATGGCTTTAATGAGTTTAGCAGCCAAGCATGTCAAACACAGTCAGTGGATCTCCTATTATTCATGAGTGCTATAATTGCTGTGCACTTAACCCCCTAACCCTATACACATATAGTCCTATAAAACTGTATATCAAACTCTTTAGCGCCGTAAAGTCATTCACTTGACTCTGTGAAAGAAGGGCCCTTGACACAACTCCACTCTCTGCTCGTAGTTCTTCATCGCCACGGCACTTTAGAAACTGCTGAAAAACGTCTTGCGAAAATTAAATGTAAAGTCAGAGTAGGAATCCTGGATTGAATAGTTATAGTTTAGACTAGGGCTGTCCAAACTACAGCCCTGGGGCCAAATGCGGCTCTCAGATCAATTTTTGTTGGCCCTCATGCCTCCTCCTAAACTGGCCCAATTGATCAAGAATTATTTTTTTCTACAAATTAAAGAGATTCTGCCTTTATAACCTTTATCACACTGCATTGTGACACAGACCTAAAAATAATCTTCCAAGTCTTATTAAAGGTAAAACGTCTCCTGTGTTAAATGCACCGTTTGACTCTCTGTAGCCCTCCCCTCCAAATATGTTTCAGTATGTGGCCCTTGGTGAAAAAAGTTTGGACACCCCTGGTTTAGACTGAGTAACTTCCAAAGGATCTAGCTTCTTTACAATGCTATAGTAATGTAATGAAACAAAACAAAGACCCCAGGTAATAGATAGGGATGTCACAATGCCACTTGGTAATACTGCGATTATGTGAGAAGAAACATCACGGTTCCATGTCTATAAAATTATTAGAAATCTATTATTCACCCTTCTTACTGTCTTGATCAGCATTCCTCTTGCGTGTAACCAGCTTCTTTAAACAAGACATATTGTGCTTGTGTCTGCTATTTAGTTACAATCTATGACACCCGTGGGCCCCTCCTATGGATAGCTGCAAATCACGCCAAAAATGACTATGTGACACTGCCAAATCCTACGTATATCACCAATTTAGAAAATAAAATGTAAAAATGCAGTAACACAGAGCAGTGGGCGTATGCTGATGGCAATATGGCATCTTGAAAATAAGCGATTAAAGATTACTTAGACATGCACGAATCACTCCGAATACAACTTTGAGAAATGGGGTTCCCTCTAAACCAGAAGTACCATCACAATCAAAGTGTGGGTTAGTAGCATTTAGAGGTAACAGTGGGTGGGGTGGAATAAAGTCAATATTGAGGCATCTATTACAATCATAAACAATTGATGAGATAATCTTGATCGTTAAACAAAACTAGTCAGAACTACTTAAATCAAGATTCATACTTTGAATTCATTGCATTTCATTCATTTTATGCTTACGTTATAGTTCCATGTCTTACAGAGCAACAGCCAGGATCACAGATGTCAGAGGCTGCTGCGAGCACAAGTCATACACAAACAAACCCACTTCTTTATATTTCTATCATCTTCTTCTTCTGTCACTGCGTTATCTTTGACTTGCTTTGGGGAATACTTTGAAGATTCGTGAAGCTCCTGCCTGCACTTTCTTGGAAAAAAAACAAAACATCGTCTTGACATTTTACACTGCATTATAAAGTCCACAGAAGCTGACAGGTGGGCAGTATTTTGCTATGAAAATAAGTTCTTTCAGGTGCCCGTGCTCTGTCTGCACTCGGGCTATGGGAGGGCAGTGGCAGATGGCACGGTCACCTGGAGAGTTTGTGTAATGATCAGAGATAGCCACCTGCGCCTGGTCGCTCACACAAACCAGGATTTGGCTCTTAAACTTATATTTGAACAGGGACTCAACGCTTTTCCTGTATTTGCTTGTGGTGTAGGGCCGAGCCAATGGATGTGAGAAAGTGAACAGACTTATACAGGCTCCAGTGACACAATAAACACGCATGGAACTATTGCTTATTGCTTTTGTTTGTATAGTAGGTTCATATTTACTAAAGTCCCGCTATGTAACTTTTTCGTTGGAGGGTCTGCCACCTTGTCTCCATATATTAATGCTTTATCTGGAATGCTTCACAACTTTTCACATTTGAATTACAAAAAAAATACCTTGTCCCTGTCCACTCCGCAGATTTCAGTTTAATGCCGTACTGTGGACCGTTATAGACAAACCGATAACATCTCCATGGAAATAAGCCGGTGGTAGATTCTACATTAGAAAAGTGAACATGTGAACTGAATTTCGTTTGTGGTTCATTCTTTTTGTCACCTATTATCTACATGCATTCACTTCGTGCTACAGTTGTCTCTCAACCAATCACAATCACTCTCTCCCACCGCAGCAGCAGAACAAACAGCCAACTCAGCCTCTTCTCTTCTTCACTACTACATTTGTGCAAACCATAGACTGCATAAAGAAGTGGACTAAGTGAGTGTGACGTCACCCATAGCGTTCAGCTCCAGTCAAATAAAGCTCATCGAGGTCAGAGGTTATGGGGCGAATTTAGAGCCGAGTTGCGTATTTGGAATTCCGATCACGTGTATCATAGCAACCAAACGTGCCAATTCGGAGCCAGGCTGCTGAAGGTAACATCCCTACCCGCCCGCACCGCTAGGTTAGCAGGGAGCAAGGTGCTTAGGAACGCTGTAAATCAAACCTGTTGCCAATGCTAGCGGGAGTGACCTCGGGGAAAGAAGGCACGTGATTTGTCTGTTATTAATGTTCATATCTTAATTTACGGATATAATAGTGAAATAAAAACTTACTGCAGTAGTTTTCTAATGTGAAGTGAATTGGTGTAAACCCCTAGAACATTTCCCGTGTTTTGAAAAAGAACGTTGTCCTTAAAGTTGTTGTGGTTCATGCTGGGTGGTGTGTCTGCCATGTGTTCACTCTTGAAATCAATTTGACATACCATATTTATAATGAAATAACCCCAGTTTATATTTTAATTACTGTGCAATCAAAGCATATTTCCATATCTAGTCATCCTGGGAGTGCGTGTTGAGGAATGCAGGATTGATCTGTGTGGTGTCATGGGATCACACTTCTTCCTTGATCCTGAGCCAGTTGGAAATCAAAGAGAATGGAATTGATGATGCAAAATGCGAAAAAATTGTTAAGCAGTCAAATAGATTCGATAGAAATGTTTACAGACCACAGTTTTATAACAGAAATCTATGCCAGTGTGTACCCTCCTTAGACTTATATATAGTTGCTATAATAAGCTCTATCTACTTAAAATCCTTAACGGCCAGCTGTCTTTATGTCTTAAATTTCGACTTGCCATTCTGTGTAATCAGCCATTCCGTTTGTGGGCTCTTTTTCTCTTCAGAGGTGAGTCTTTAGTCACCATCATGGTCTGAGCACAAAGATCAGAGCTTTGAAGAGTGAGGAGGAATCACAGCTAAAATATTTCTTGGACAGGAGAGCGAGGAGAGTGGCACTGTGGGAAATCAGACTTTTTCACTTCTGCACCAGTGTAAATGAATCTTGCAGGTTGCCTCAAATGATTTCCTCTGCCTTGAGTTTATGTGGGTCAGCTTAAATAAGGAGGGAGCTTGGTATAGGATTGTAACAGCTTATGCACTGGTTCTAAAAAAAATGTCGCTTCTCTTTTTGTAACTGCTGCTGTCACGTTTGTTATTTTGGTTTTAAGATGTGCGTATTATCCTACTCCACATGAGCCTGGTGTTTTTATTTAGCTATTTTGTCTTGAACATTAATAACGGACCAATCAGGAGCCTGCTAGCATTAGGAACAGATCTGAGTGCAGTGTTGCTAATTGTCCGCTGTTCACTGCCAAACCAGCAACGGAGGCGGAAAGGGGCGTTATCAACCTCACTCCTGATTGGCTCGTGGTCATATTTCCAAATATGGAACGTGGTTCCAAATTAACTGCTATAACTGCTAGCCTCGATTGGCTTTATTTGGCTGGAGCTGAAGGCAATGGGGCTATGGGTGATGTTACGTTCACTTAGTCCAGTTCTCTCTATAGTTTATGCGTAAAGCAAGCTGTGCTAGAGAAAGAAACAGTATTTTGTATATCCAAAAATGCTGGATGATATTTTTTCTTTCATATCTGCTGCTAACTGTAAATTTGCATACGTAAACTCTCTACATTTTGTGAAGATTATATGCTACCTACTATGTCTCAAACTCTGAATGTACCAATGTACCTGCAGTATGAGACACATCTATTCATGTTTGTGGTTAATCATTGTTTAGAACTACCTTTTCTATGGTTTAGTCTCATGGGTGTCAAACTCAATTTCACCGAGGGCCATATCAGCAAAATGGTTCCCCTCAAATTTGCATCGATGTGAAAAAAAAAAGACTGTATAACTGCGTATCTCCTGATAAACTGACATTTTAAGACAGTCATACGTTTTAATTTACCTTGTCATGGGCCACATAAAATGACATGGCGGGCCACATTTTGCCCTCGGGCCGTGAGTTTGACACATGTGCTTTAGTCTCATCATATAACTGGTTTAGCCCTATGTTAGGCCAAATGTAGTCTGAGTTTTAGATCTGCTACTTGGAAAGCCAGATATTATCTTTGGTAGTACTTGGTGTGAAAAACTGGCTTGGTCAAAGTTTATCCAAAGTTTGCTAGTAGTATTAAGCTTCTAACCTCTGTAGTTTCACATCACATTGGGTGGTCCGGGCACAGTCTGTCATTACCTCCAGTCATTGTTTAAAAGTCCCCACACTATTTTTATTGCACTTAATTACAGAATTACCCAGCTATGCACACTGCTATTTAGACCTGCAGCACTAAGGCTAACCGCTAACCACTGTCATTACTCTGAACGTCTCAACAAAACAAACAAACTTGCTCAAGCAGGCAAGTTCTCCCTCCACACGTGCCAATTAATTACACCGTCTGTCTATCTCAGGCTTGCAAATATCGATCTCCTTCTTGCATTTTGTTCGGTCCCAAAGTCTGTACCGGCTCGGAGGCAAGCAGACAAACATTGGTAGCGTCACATAAATCAAACTTGTGTGTGTAATTGCCCCTCTAATGGAACAGGATTGTATCGATTCTCCAAAGTAAGTGGACGTGGCGTTTCAGAGCCAGGCTAAATAGAGTTGTAATGACTAGCCCACTGCGTCTCCTATTGTGCAGAGCTGAATGGTAATTCTGAGGAGCGGGCGCAGCTGCGACAAAGGAATATTGAGCCAGAGAGGACACGCAGTAACATAAAATGACATGTTTAAAGAAGGCCTTTTCAGATGGTGATAATGTAAGTCTGGTTTCAGGTGTTACATTTACAGTATGTTGAAAATTTGATCTATATGGTCCGATACTTTTTTGCCTTTTAGACCATACCGCTGTCTGATATTTGTCTTGCAATTATTGCTATGGCTGATAAACAATATTTGCCCGTATAGATATTAAGATCTATAAAAGGGTTGTTGTGTCTTGTATCATTCTTGCATGTGCCATTCAGCAATTGAGTTTCCAGTAGGTAAAAACCTGCTCATTGGCCTCTCCAAACGAGTGTTAAGACAGCTGCAGTACATCCAGAACACTGCTGCTCGGGTCCTGATTAGAGTCAGGAAGTACAAGCACATAAGTCCTGTGCTCAGGTCTCTGCACTGGCTCCTGTGGCTCAGAGACTTTAAAGCAGCTCTGCTTGTGAACAAGTCTCTCCACGGCCTAACACCGAAGTACATCTCTGACATGTTAGTGCCACATGAACTATCTCACACTCTGAGGACTTCAGGGATCGGCCTCCTGCTGGTGGTGGAGTCAGGACTAAACATGGGGAATCAGCGTCTTAGTTTTATGCAGCTAAAACCTGGAACAGTCTTCCTGAAGATGTGAGACAGGCCTCTACTTTAACAATGTTTAAATCTAGCCTCAAAATGGTTCTGTTTAGCTGTGCATATGACTGAAAGGTTTTTATTCTGCACTTTTCTCTTTTAATGTTAATTTTATGATTATTATTTATGTTTTGATTTGTTTATATTGTGATTTTAATGTCTTTCTTATTCCGTAAAAGCACTTTGAATTACTTTGACTACAAATTGTACTGTACAAATAGACTTGCCTTGCCCTGCCTTGCCAATTACAGTTGTAAACCAAGCTAAAATAATGGTTGCTAACATCAAAGCTAGATATTATGTACTTTTAAAACTGTATGGATTATAGTTGATTCTGTCAACCAGTGAAAAGCGAGTCTGTTTAAGTTCTAAAAATGACGGCCAACCTAAATATACTGGGTTACTCAAACGAGCAAGAATGAAACAAAAAAGAGTATGTTTGTGATAAAGATACCGTTGCATAGAATGGTTAAATGCTCCAAAAATTAATTAAGCAAAAAAATATATACTTATTAAACCGAAATAACACAGGATTCCATTTCAGCAGTCTTTAACGTGTCTGAAACCGCTACATTTTGGCATGAACAAGCCGTCCTACCCACATTGGTGCCATGTGGTTACTTATCGGTTGCCAACCACATCAGACTAAATAAACAGTCGACACACCACTTCTTCTCACACTTGCACCTATTGTTGATACTATGATACAGTATTTCCTCACAGTTTTGACAGTAACTATGACTAGCGTGTTGAAGGCCGTGACATGCTCGTGCCCGCTGCTAGATCAAAGTTCATCTATAACACCTTGACGTCTTAATAACTGCTGTGGGGATCTCGATACGACTGTGTTTGTATTCTGGCTGTTGTTTTAACCACAGGGTGAAATCCATTCTGATTATTCACCACTTTGATAATGTGATGAAAAGAGGTGGGTTACAAGCTTTCCCCATAGACGCAGCATTGATCAGTGTGGTTTGGGCCTCGATCCAAGGCTCCGAACAAAATGTCTGCTCCCAAAACTGCCAATAGCTCTGTCGCTTGTCCAGCATTTTCCCGTTGGCTTTATAACGCTACTGGCTTGTTTAGTGCAAAGCTTGGCAAATAGTTGTCCGCAATGATACAATTTTGTTACTGTTTTGCAGAAGATATGAAGAGACCAAAAATCCGTATCCATCTACAGTATGAAACAACATGCTAATTAGCTAAATGCGTATTTTATGCATCCACGAGTTCGGTTATATTGTTGTATACAGGCCTTTTTGTTGCCTAGTGTTAGTTAGTGTCCTCAGAATTTTTTTTTTGCCAGCTCAGTCCTTATCGTTATCTTTGCCTACGTCATCAGAGGTATAATACTCCCTACAACAGAAGCATAGCTAGACTAAACCAAACTGTGATGAGACGGGACTGGACTCAACGGGAATGGACCATACTAAACCAATGCCGTGAGGTTCATGTCTCTTGGTCCTGGATCTCGTACTGATGGTAAGTAAACTTCTCCTGTGTTGGGGCTCTTAGCATTTGAAATTTCGAAATGAAAATCTGATTAATTCTCAAGGTAACATCTGCCATTATAGGGTTAAAATGTCCTTACCTGTCTGGCAAATATAAATTGTATTACTCAGCATAATCACATGGAAAACAGACCTGAAATGTCAATAAACTATTTGAATCATCTACCGTAGGCCATGTGAGCAATTCGACATAACCTGATATCTAACTTTAGCTAACCTGACCTCAAATCGACTCAATATTTTTAACGTTTATTTTAACCCGTGCTACAGTCTACTTTTTTGCAGTGTAGCCAGTCGTTGAAGCTATTTTTAAGATTTCCACTCTGAAACATTTGAAAAAAAGCGGTCTCTTTCAACAGTCCTGTCACGTGAAGGGGGCATCTTCATACGTACTCTGACAGTTGTATTCCGTTCCCAACATTACCTGGGTGCGGCTCTTTGATGTGTCACTATTTTCATCTTAACACGACTGGCCTTGTCTTCCCCGCCTCCTCTCCAGCTCACGACTAATTATCTCAACGTCGCTGTTAAACAAAGAAGCGATAAGTAACGTTTAGTTTCTCCTCCCGAGATGCAGTGCTCTTTTTGGGATTAGCCTTGCTGTTATTTTCAAAAGACATTTTGTTGTGACGGTAGCGAGAAGTAACCTTGGAATTAATGTAATTGTTTGTTTACACAGCTAGCGTTTGAAAACCTCCAGACGGCGTAGTAGACCTTGAAAGAACTGTAAAAAGCCGTGTTAGCAACGTAGTACGATAAACTATGATAGAGTGTCCTCTTATCACTGACAGCCCATGCACGCATTCATACATACATACATACATACATACAAGCTAGCAACGCCATTTACATTCATTGCGAGAGCGCATGGTAGCTAGCAAATCCATCAACTGTCACAACTCAATGACTGGAGAATGATGATGGATAGGTTGTATTTTGCAGGGCAGTGGTTGCAGAAGTACAAGAGGAAGTACTAGCTTGTGTTTCCTTGGTGAAAAGGCACAAGCTCAGGTGTGTTGGGCGACCTACGGGTTAATAGGCGCTCTTAAGAACTACAAAAATGTCTTGTAAAAATCAAACAGAAGTCAAAATGATATATGGGAGAGTGCGGAGGTGGGTCGTGGTCATGTTTGCTTACATTGTGTGGCGTGCATAGTGGCAACATCCACGGAGTTCTTACTATAGCTCATTGATAAAGACGACATATAGTGCTTGTTTCTGCTATATAGTTATAATCTATTACACCCGTGGATCATTATGTTATAATTTGCACATTTTAACTCGCAATGTTCATCTAAAACGACTTAATAAGAGAAACTTGTTCGCTGACTTCCGCGTTAGAAAACTGCAGTGCCCAGTGGGAGCTGACGTTGCCGTAAACATCATCACAACAATCAGCTGTGTCGCCCCCTGTTGGCCCCTCCTATGGATAACATGACGCTGCCGAATCCTATACGTATCATTGATTAAGAAACTACAATTGAAGAAGGAGGTTAGTACAAAGCAGTGGGCGTGTACCGGTGGTGGTGAAAAGATTGATTGACTGCTCAAACATGCACAAATCACTCCAAATATAAGTTCGAGAAGGTAAAAGACAAATGGATGCAACTATGACATGGTTAAAAGCTCTGAAAAATCAATTTAGCATAATAGGTCTGCTTTAAATAGTGATTATCTGATTATTTTGCTTCCTTTTTGGTGTTATAAATTATCTTCTAAGTTTCTCCCCATGGACTTGTAACTATTACTTCATTAATAAGTGCTTAAGTTCATTGGCAAAACATATGTACTTGTCAAACACATCATTCATATTTTTTTTAGGAAAGCAAAAGAAAAAAGAAACTAATTTTAACCAAAGAAAGTTATGGTAGCGATTTTTAATAACCACACCCTAATTAGCCTTAATAAAGCATGAAAAAAAAGCTTAATTCATATCGAACCAATAGTTTTAAGTATTAAGAATGATTCAGGCTTCGTAAGCGCTTCATTAAGAGCTTAGGAGTTTGGCTTTTGTACTAAACTCAGCTCAGTCGTAATATGGTTTATTATGAATTAAGTCTTTGTTCATGTTTGTTCATATTTTCTTATTTTTGAAGAGGCTGAAGTTCTTCGATGTGTGCAGTCAAACACCATCTTACCAATCTGTTGCTTGTTGTGGAAATAACATCTCTGTGAAAAACGGGAACAGGCTGGACGAGGTCAAGTCAAAAGGGCTTGGGCCAGAGGTTCAGGGGTCAGCGGACACAATCGGGGTGGTGATTGACAGATGCATGAGCGGGGGAAAAACAGAGGCTAGCATCTCTAACAACACACTACCTCTGCTTTTGATTCTGGCTGCTCAGATAAGCAACAGAAATGGCTGTCTCCTCCCTGTGCACTGTAGGACTGAGCGCTTTAGGAGATCTTTTATCCCTGCACTGCTCACTGATGTATGTGTGTGTTGGGGGTGTATTTCCTTGGGCTCCGTGTTTTTGCGTATGATGTTGTGTTGCTGTCTAAGTACTATATCTGCTACTGACGGGAACTTCCAAAATTTCTCCTAGTAGCATCCCCAAAGTATTTATCCATCTATCTATAAAGGCAATTAAAAGTGTTACCAAAGTTACCAAAGTGCTCAACAAATGAATCTTATTTCAGTTTTACCCAGAGGTTTCGAGCTTATGCAACCACAGCATTGCATCAGACTTCCTATTAACCGGTCCAAAGCTGCCCGTAGGAAGGTTATGTTTCAGGTGGTCACATGTTGTTTTCTTTTGGCGACTCCGTTCCGAAGGTGTGAAGGTCATGGTGACAGATTTGCCCCTCCCTTTTGCCCCCCGTTCTACATACACACACCCCCCCAAGCCCCGACCGTCAACAAACCAGCGCGAACCCAGTCACACACCGCTTGACGCTGCCCTTTCCCACTCACACCCCATTGGCCCGTCGCGCCGCTGCCATATGTTTGCCCATCCAGCGGGGTCAAAGGTCACCGCATCCCCGACGTTTGCTCTCCACCTCATCAGCCTCCGCCCGACGCGCCCCGACACACTTCCTGTAGTGAGATATTATTATAAATGCAGATAAGATTCCATCAGGTGTCATTGCAATTTTTTTTTTTACTCTGATTTATATTTTTGAACTGACTTTAGTTGGCATATAACATGTGTAGTATTTATGTGTCTCCTTTTAAAGATGAAAAGACCTCTGCAAGTTGCAAAATTGTGTATATCTTGAAAAAAATGGTATCGAAAAGTTGTATTTTGTCTTATGATATTTCTGTACTTTTTTGGTTGATTTTACAAGTAATTAACTTATACTGAACCTAAACTCAGACATATAAAAACACATAATACCACATTTCTGATTATTGTTATCACTATTTTTAAAAATAAATCAAGATAATATTTTTTTCACTACCGCCTACACTAAGTTCCATGCTAAAAACTAAGCTAAGGTGGCCAGCTATTAAAAAAAACAATCTAAAAACGCCAAATATAGATCCTTTAAATCCCTTGTTAAACATGGCTGCACAGTGTGGGATGACAGGGTGTGCCCGGAGATTTGGCTGCTGATGCTTCCCGCTGGTTGGACCCTGCTTCCTGTCTGGAATAGGACAGCAAACAGAGGCGACCTGCGGAGATGAGGACAGTCACTATTGTTAAACACTTACTGTCCCAGACGTTATAGTTTATGGTGCTGGTATTTCCAACACAGCTAGGGTAAACAAACACTGTTGATGGATGTTCGTGACCTCTGACCTCCCCCATGCTGCGGCGAGTTTTTTTCCTGCTGTTTTCTTTTTGCACTTTCTGGTGGCTTTGTGATGAATGTGTGATGTCTCTTGCTCACCCAATGGTATAGAAGATAATGTATTGCTTTATGTGCTGTTTTTATTACTGACAATATAGCACTTTACATATACTCAAGGACACAATTAGACAATGTAATGCTGGTAGCAAGAATTGAACCAGCAACCTAAATTTTAGAGGTTTTTAAAATTTTAATATGATAATTGTAGGTTTTTAAAATTTTTATAGATTTTTTTAAGCAAATTATCCTGACCTATTGTGCAAACGTGAGTATCAAGTGACCCGGTGTTTCACCTCCTTTCACTGTTAACACCCTGTAATGCTTATGTTCATCACAGTCTGAATATACTTTATGATATGGAAAATATTGCAAAGCTGCGTGTGCAATTCAAAATATTTTCTTTTAAATTGCAATTGCTTTTGAAATAACAGTACAGCGCCACACCAGATACATAAGAAAACAATGACTGTATATAATGCTGCAAGGATGGAACTGGCAACCCTTTGGTTAGAGGGAGACGGTATAATCCCTCATTTGTCCGGGAGTGGTTTAGTGTAGAGAAGGATTCAATGGAGGTCAGCTCAAATTGATCAGAGGGTTAGTGTCTTTCAGGTTCAAAATATCATACATCTTGATTATCGCCCGTTACCATCCTTTCATTTACATATTAAAACACAATTTATATTTTCACCTAAATCTGTTTATTTTGACCAATTATTTAACGTGCAATGTAAACCTGTGGAGGAAGGAGGATAAATATTCCCGCAACTGCCCCACTGCCTTGCATCATACCAGAGCCTTTAGCAAAATAGCAGCCCATGCATTTAAATAGGAATATTATTATAATGTGTGTGTTTGGTTCTGGTTCAGGTACGAGCATGTTGGTGGAGGGACAAGCCTGAACACTTGACCTCACGGGTTGATGTTATGTTAATGTCACACAATTTATGATCAGGCCTGAGGGGGCACTGTAACCGAGGAGGGGTGTGTCCAAGCGGAATGAGGGAGCGAAGAAGAGGGCGACAGTTTTTCATTTTTTGCCGCCGTCAGCAAAAAGTACAGCAATAGAAAAAAAAAGGGGGGGGGAAAAAAATAAAACCGGGGCACAGGGTCTTTCAGATAAGGACTGTGTTGGTGGGAGTGGTGTTTGACTTCTGTGGTTAAAATTATATTACTTTTATGGGTAAGGAAGAAGACTCGGAAGCGTAATGATAACAATTACATTAAATTAAATTAGTATATTTAATTTTACTATCAAATACATATACACTAATATATACTGAGCCATTTTGGACTTTCCAGGACTCGACATATTTGGCCCCTCTGCGGTGTTAACATGAAGTCCCTTTGTCTTTCTTATAAAAATGTGCAAAACTTGACTAAATACCAAAGTGACTAAGAGCGTTTTTAAAAGAGATCTTAAAGCCACATTAATAGATAGTATGTCCACTTCACACATCTTGACCTGAGATGTGTTCTGAAGTGCTCAAAATAACCTCCACTCAGTGTAGAGTCATTGTTTTAACTTAATCCAAATGATTCACTTTTCAACGGTGGTGGATGAAGTACTCACTTTTGTTACTCAAGAAAAAGTACAGATACAGAGGCAAAAAGGTACTCAAGTAAAAATAAACATATCACATGAAAAAATCTACTTGTGTAAAAGTATTTCAAATGTACTTTAAAGTATTTCACTCTAATGTTTAAAGTGTTAAATGTAGTGATATTGATTAAATATTAGACTTATTTTGGTCAACAGTAACAATACGAATCAATTTCTTAATTTTTCTTAGAAATTTTGCATGTTTATTTTTGTTTGCTCAAAGCCAAAGCTTGAACTTGAAAACTCTATTCAGGATATTATCTCGAGCATGGTAAAAGTAACCCCTCAAATCATATGGAAAGTATGTTTTACTTTCAGTCCAGTTCAAAAATGAAGTGGAGTAGAAAGTACAGATACCTGCTCTCAAATGTTGTGAAGTGCAATTTTAGTAAAATTTACTAAAGTAAAGTACGGATACCTAAAAATTCTACTAAAGTACAGTACTTTACTACTTGTACTTCGTTACCTTTTCAGTGTGTCAGAAGATGCAGCTCTAGCGCCCCTCCCTGGAGTTTTGTAGACAAATTTCATTCTTACAGGCTCTTACAGGCTTCTCTTTACTGTGTACATTGTGAATACAGCAGCTCTTTATCTTTATGTTTAGTATAAAAGGGGTAGGCGCCATAAGCTTAGGCTTCTACCTATTCCTTTTTCAGACTTTTGTGTATTTTGATTTGTTTCCTTAATTTAAGACAGAAATGTCTGGAAAGAAAAATAAATAAAGTCATAAATAAAGACCTATTACATTAGCGGACACATTTTATGAAGTTATACCACAGGAGACACTAAAGCTTCATGTTTAATTATAGCTTGAATAGAGCACATAATACAAGACCATCAACATAAAACAGGGCTTGTAAAATGTGATCTGTCTTTTCCTGTGATTCATTCAACCATTCACTCATGTTTGACTCAACTTGCTCATTCAGAATGTTCCAGTAAACCGTACGTGATGGAGCCACGTACTAATGTTTTGCTAAATGTACTTGCAAATTATTGTCACATTTTGTTTCTCCTAGTGCTGCATATTTTCAGTGTAATTGGGTTCTTAGTGAAATGTTTAAAATGTAAACTGCTCATGTGAATGCTTGCAATTAAGCTCAGGTGATGAGAGAGGTGTAGCTGTGGCTAAATGGGAGGTATGTTTGTCTCTGAACAGAGATTCGGTTGCTATGACGGCATGAAATTGCGATTGGCCTCAGCAGTGGCATGTAGGCTCTGTCATGTATTTTTATTCAGGATTATAGTGAATGTGTCACCCAGTTCTGCACCATGTTTTGTCTGTATGTTTGCCTGTTTCATTTATATATTCTATAAACAATAAGAATGCAAATCAGTGTAGGCTATGAACTATATTGATCAGAATTTGAATATTGTGTTTGCACAGTTACACTGCACAGGTGATGCATAGAAGCAGTAGAATTGTTCTGCCCAAATTCATGATTTATTTTGCAAGAATCTACTCACAGTGACTTAGAGTATAAACAGACAAAGTCATATAATAGTTTGTAAACTAAGAATATATTGCAGATACACGTTTGTGGTGGTTTTTGGGGTATGTGAATGTGAATTTGGGTTTCTTTCTTTTCTTTTTTGAACATAAATATTATCAGATATATCGTGTGGAGTGTTGTTCTTTATTCAACAGGGCAGTTTAAATATTGTAGATAGTGTCAGTGTTGTATGCAGCAGACCCATGATCAGAGCACACTAATAATGTAACCTTAACCTTAAATTTCAATGTGTTTCAAAGTGATGAAAAACGGTTGTCATAGAAATTAACAATTCAAAACAGAACATTCAATCTTCTGAATGGCGGAAACTCCTCAAAATACTTCAGATGAACAGAATACTGTAACTCCTGAATACACTGCACACACCTCTGTCTGTTCTGGGCTGTATTGATTTTCTTTCACTGATAATGATTGTCTATTATACCTTGAACTTAAAGGTGCACTATGTAACTTTTCTGCTGAGAGTCCACCTCCTGCTTGTCTTCACGAAGTTGTTATTGCTTGGAGCTCCTTGGAGACAAGTAGTAATGCCAGCGGGCCAATCAGTGGAGAGCGGTGCCCCTGCTTACAGCAAGAATTCATGTTTCTAGCCGTGAATGAAGGGAAGATGGATAATAATGCCATTGTGTGGGGCATTCCAGACAAAGCAATAACATCTCCACGGCGACAGATACATAGCGACCCTGCAGCAGGATTTATAATGCTTTAATACTAAATTGTCTGGCTCACATTAAAATAACCCAATTGTTAAACATGGTATTTTCTGACCGAGTTCACCTCCCCCTGAACTGTGCACGCCTTTGATCCATCCGTCCGGACTATTGACACACTCGACTTGAGACTAATTACTCTAATTCTTTTAAATCAATTAGCAATCCTCTGCATCATTAGCTGCGTATACTTTTCACCAGGCGCGAGCATTACTTATTCAAAACACTGTTCATTGTTAATGCTTGGGTAATGCTTACTTAATTGGCTTAATGATATACTTGTACCATCAAACCAAATGTACGCTAATGTTTTTTCCTTTCTCTCTTCTCTTTTCTATGCTTTATCTTCGGATGTTGCTGCCACAAACAACTTTCAGGTAAGAACAACATTACAAAATATGAATAACTTTTGGAAATTTCACCTCTAAATTCTGCGTAATTATAGAGTTCAAAGTAGAGTTTGATTAGATCTAGATAGGATAACTGTAACAGACAAAGGCCTACGGGAAAAAGATACCAGACAACAAGGTCACCCCATTGTGGCTATAGAAAAGTGCCGAATGGTGAGCGCGAGGGACGAGATAACGCCGAAGAATGGCATTGTGGGTAATTGAGATATCAATCAAGCGGGGTTATTTCAGGGGTAATTGCCGAAGTCCTTTGGTTGTTTTTGTCTGAGGCAGAGATAATAAAAAGGATGAGATTGGATTTGGAGAAAAAATATGAAAATTGTCAAATCATTTTCTACCATTATTTTGAGCTGCTTGCCAAGATACTACTTCCTGTACACCCGGGATAATGGCGGTGTAAATTTAGCTGCATTTGCTTACAAGATTCAAGACTATATTTAAATGTATTCAGTTGGGTCTCCTACAGTATATGCCTCCAATCTGCCAACTAACTATCTTTATTTTATACCACGTCTAGTCTCACCACAAACATATATCCTGATATTTTCAACCCCTAATTAAAAGAAGCTACTTGTTGAAAAATCTACTTGTATTATAGGCGTAATGTATTCAAACTTTTGTCCTGAATTCAACCTTTTTTTCCCCCAAACACACAATCGACTCCACTGTACTGTACATTTCCTCTATGGCAATCATTATTTCTTCGTATATACAGTATATTTACAGTATTATTTTTGTAGGAATCTCTGTTTATAGGAAATAAAGGCAACAGGAGCTCAGTTTGTAGTGTGTTTATCCACTGATCCAAAAGTTGACGGTTCAAATCCCATTCTCGACATAAACATCATTGGTAGAGCTTAATCACATGGGTTTACAGAGCTTAATCTGATCATGCTAGTAGCCAGATTACCAGGTCAGAGTGTCAGATTTGCGCTGTTAGTTTATGGCTGTCAGTATTTTTGAGAAGCGGTTCAGGGAAGACTAGTTTAATTATTAATTTGGCATCTAGGACTGCAAATTAGATAAGAGCCATGCACCATAATGGACTATTACCCATAATGCAATTGGAATGCTCTCTGCGCTTACATCATTTATACCAATTTTATAACTCAATTTCATTCTTTTTATTGCTTGCTTATAGTCAAACCTTGTCTTAAAATGGCACTTTCTTTTTGTCTCACATTTAATTTACCTGAGATTAGATCTTCAATAATATCCATTTTACATTTCATGCCAAGACCAGAGCTCTTTCAATTTGGTGACAGTCTCAATTCAAAATCAATTTCTTCTCTTGACATTCACGCACTCTTAATGTTTATGTATGCTGTTTGGTTCATATGATCAAATGCCAGTCTACATTTCTATGGCCCAGTGGAGGAGGGCTCTTATATGGGGCTCATTCTAAAAGGCTTTTGTTTTAAGGGCATTGCTGCTCATGAATATTCCAATTCCTCATGAGATTATTTCCTGCAATAACACGCCTCTGCTCCCCAAGGACACAGTGCCATACAGGGTACACTTACACATACACTTATACTTGTACACTTACACATACATATACACTTATACTTGTACACTTACACATACACTTATACTTATATGTACACTAACACTTACACTTATACTAGTACATTTACACATACACTTATACTTGTACACTTACACATACACTTATACTTGTACACTTACACATACACTTATACTAGTACACTTATACATACACTTATACACTTACTCATACACTTATACTTACACTTATATGTACATGTACACTTAAACATACACACACACTTACACATACACTTATAGGTACACATACACTTACATGTACACTTGCATGTAAAGGTGCACTTACACATACACACACACACATAAACACATACACTTACACATTCACTTATATGTACATGCACTTACACGTATACTTAAATATACATACATTTATACACACACTTACACTTACACACACACCCCTACACACACTTACACATGCACCTATAGCAGATGACATGAGGCTCGTGCACGCTCTCCTGCACATGCATGCCCAGGTAGATTATTTATGTATTAGCATAAAAATGTTCACTTTTAATTTGCCATTTTCTGCCTAAGTGCACAGCGGTCCCATACGTGCTGCATGGTTAAGTTTGAGAATAAGCTTTTAATTGTGGTGAAAGTATTAAAGTCCTGCCCTCTGGAATATTGGGTAAAGATTCATGCATCTCATTTTAATACTGGTAAATCTGTTTTCCTTTTTCAAGGGGTATTTTTAATTAAGCATTTTAATGTCATGCTTACAGATTTAACATCAAGTTTTATTAAATTGTTTTAGTGCCTCTCTGCGAGGAGGTGATGGCTTCAAATCCCAGGATAACTAACATTGCACATGAATGGTTTTCTGTCTGTCTTGAAGTGTCATAAACTGGCTGTGGTCTGGGGTGAACACCAACTCAGGCCCATAGTGGCACCACACTGTCACCACTAAAGATATTTGTGAATTAAGACAAATGTATGAATTGAATGAAATATTAGAAGTCTGCCTGATTTCTACATTTGCACTGTGTGCAGTACTGCAGGTGTTTGAACTGCACTGTAACTGCATGATGATCATATAGATTTTATATTTCCACAAAATGATATTTAGATTCCCAAAGTATGACTATAATAACCTATACTCCTAAATTGTATACATTCGTCTAAACAGAGTTTTTCTGTTCCAAAATGAAGCTTGTATTTATCTTTACACTTTGTTTAAATCTAAACTTCAGGACAGATACAAAAAGCACATTTCAGTATGTAATAATAATTTATTTTACATTTTTACAGTGAAGCACGGAAAACAACTTTGCACACGACAAATTGTCATTACATTGAACTGGATATTCAGGATCAAGCCATAATAATAAACCTACTGCTGTATACTTTATGCATTTAAGTGCTTAGTGTAAGATAGAGTATAGGTTAAACATATGGGGATATTTTAGCTTAGTGCTGACTTCCTATTGGACATCTGCTAGAGCCATCATCACCAGCTCCTCTCACAGGCACCACAGTCTGGGACCTCTGCTGTGTTTTTACATGGGCTTATAGAAAGTACATCTGTGACAGAGGCTATTATCAGGATGTGAAATGCATTTGTTTTTTTAGGTACATTTTGGGTTTGATATTTCAAGAGTAAAACTCACATTGTCAAATATTTATGTCATGTTAGAAGTCATAAAAAGAAAAATATTTTGAATAGTATTACTCATTTAGCTTGAAGTTCCACTATTTGATAAACTAAAAGTACTCAGGCTTTCTCTTACTAATCAGTCTATGAAGAACCCTGTTATTGATGACCAGCAGCAATCACAAGTCCCCAATCATTTTTTTAAGTCCAGTTAATTAATGAGTGATTCACTGAAGCATACAGCAGACATGATGTGCACATTAGAGGGACAGCAGTCAGTGGAGTGTGGAGCCGTGGCAGCAGGTTGTCAACAGACCCAACAACCACGAAGACAAATGAGACTGTGAGAACTGCTGTCTGTGTATGCGCCCATGTGTGTCTGAATGGATAATGCACTTTTAAAGGAAGAGTTTAGATTTAAGATGGTGTCTGGGGGGGATTTTGCTGAAGTTGTGTGTGAAAAAAGCAAAAAGCCTTCATCGATCAGCAGCCAGTCGATACGTCTTTAGATTGATTGCTTACCTTCAGCTGTCTCCTTTCATGATTGCTTTTCATCTGTGGACAGGGGGTCAAGGCTTCTGTCTGTTTTTGATAAAGGGGCACTGTGGAACTTTTCTGATGGATGTTATTGCTTTGACTAGAATGTTTCAAAGTACGCTCTTAAATCTAACCCTAACCCTACTTTTAAAAACTTGGGGGACCAACAGTAGTTCAGTTGGTAGACTGTTTGTCCGCTGATCAGAAGGTTGGCGTTTCAAATCCCACATCATTAACATAACTCTTAATTACTATAATAATGTGGTAGTATAAAGAAAAGTATAAAGTATAAACCTTCGGGTCAGTGGACAAACATACTACCAACTGAGCTACTGTCGCCTCATATCTAACGGAATGCTTTTTTTTTAACTGACGCAAGGGAGCTATGTTACTAAAAAAGTGTATTTTCAAGAAATTATAGGTTAGCAGGCCTGACATTTCTTCCTATTAACGGTGGATTACCTTGTTTTTATAGGCCTCGAGGTACAGAGGATCATCTTTACATAAACCCTTATCGAAATCTTTGTTGTACGATTGTAAAGTCACGTCTGATGTTGAGGTCTTCTCTTCTTCCTCTTCTTCTTCCTCCCGATTGCGTTTGCACTGGGGCTGTATGTGATTGAGATTGTCTGAATGCATGAATAGGCCTGTGAGAAAGGAGGAGAAGAGAGGAGACATTTAAGCTCAGAGTGGTGGCTGGCTGCTTTGGGAGAGCAGAAAGCACTTCCCGTATCGGAGTGAGGGGGACATAAAAGCTGTCATGCACTTTGAAGACATCGGGCTTTAGAGAGGAACCCCAGACATCAGCACTCTGTCAGAACCAGCACGGCTTCACTGTGTAAGAAAAATATCATTTATGAAACAGCGATATAACAAATGTGATGATGGATTTATACTAGGATAACTATTTTCTAGCATGAATTGTACCAAAATGTCTTCTAAAGCAGACATGGACCAGTTGGCTGTTGCTTCGTGGTTGTGGTTTTAAAAGAACGAAGCACCAAAGCGATGCAAAAGCTGTATGCCATATGGGACAGCAGTGGCTTAGTCTGTAGCGTGCTTGTCCTCTGATCCAAAGGCTGGTCGTTAATTCTAGATCGAGCAATGTTTTTTTGCAAAGTTTTCGGTTCACTGGTTTGTTTACTAGCAGGTCAAAGTGGTATGTATATTTTCCATGTGTTCATATGCAGTTTTGTGTGTACAGCATATGTAATATAAGCCAGAGCTTATGTTATATTTTGTGTTTGCTAGTTCTACGGTGTGATCTGTGATGAACAAGTAAGACCACAGTAAACATCAGTGAAAAGAACTCTCGTGTCTCTCGTGTTTGTGGACAAGCCGGCATATGATTAACTGTTAATATCTTACGTAAATATACCAGACATGTATTCAGTTTGCCGCTGTGTTACGTTAGCGTGCTGTACTGCTATCCAGCCTGTTGTTCTCTATTTTATTGTTATTATTATTATAACTTGCCATTCAAGATAAAATGTCTGTTCTTTGTCTCAGATTTTGTAAAATAAAACTCCGACTTATACTCCAGAAAATACGGTAATATAAATTTACTAGAAACTCACTCACAGCCTTTTTTTTTATCACAAATCTATAAGAGAGCTGTGTTGTGTAGACACGTTTTGTGACATTATCTCTTCCCGCTAAAGTGTTCCAATTAAACTTTACGTGTATTCTTTAGACTTGAAACAAATGATCAGCCTCTGCAGGAGATTGAAGGACGATTGCCAGTGTACAAATATCTGCGGGCTCCCACCATAAAGATCGTTGGTAGACCAGTCAGAAGCACTAGCCCACAGGTCGGCGTTTCAACCTCTTGGCTCTCACAGATGAATACTATACTAATGTAAAGCACCCTTGAGTGTCTTGAAAAGCGTAAGTTCACTAGTGGGAAAATGTGGGTTATTTTTCTGTCTACAATACGCTTTGAGCTGTAGAGGGTTGAATTATGTACTTCTACCACTCATTATAGATACTTTACTATTTTTTGCAGCTCATATTTTTAACAATATTATACATTTAGAATACTTTTTGGGGGATTATTCTGCTTCATGATCTGGTTTCAGTATTATCGTTTATTGTCTATATTTACTTCAGCAATACAGCTACACAGGACAGTTGACGTAATAGCGTTCATAAAACCCATCGTTACAGTGTGTATTCATCGTTTGTGGTGACTCTGCCTTAATTTTTATGTTTTCACAATCCTGAAGCTACCTAGTTTGGATTTAACGACAGTAATGTGATCAGTGTAGCTAGCTCCTCCCTTCAGACAGATATAAGGCAGTAATCTGACCAAAACTGAAGAAGCGGCTTGGATTAGCAGCGAAACGTCTTCACTTCTCCAACTTTTTGTCCAGTTGACAGATTTGAATTTTTTCTTTTACAAAAACATTTAAGAAAATTATATAAAACAGTCGATAAGTATGGAAAAAATTATAAAAGTTTGTCTAAAAAGCATGAATCACACAATCTTAAAACAGCAAAAGCAGCTACCTTATTAATAAACCCATTAGCTTCTAAACATGCTCATTATGTATTGTCTAACACAACCATGTACTCCCATATCCCTGATCTTGGCCATTAAAAGTGTTCCTGTCTTTCTCCCGTGCAGTCACGCACAGGCAGCAGACAGAGCCAGAGCGCACTGGGCTGGACTCAAAGATCACAGATAGTCATCATTATCCTGCTCCTTTTGTCCCAGCGGTGCAGCAGATCAATACTGAGCACACAGCGCGACTCTGCTACCCACACGCTCATTACAGGCCCCACTGTCCACGTGGAACCAGCCTACGTTAGCATACAACTCTGCTTCGCACATTGGAACGAATATTAGCATCAGTTGATCTTGTATGCATTGATAATAGTTTCATGCACTGACGATTAGCATTTCTCCCGATGTTAAACCCTATAGGCAAGCTTCATTATATGCAGCCAGTCTTGAAGAAATTAGGTCATATTACGTACTATGTTAATGAGTTTCTATTTTGGAATAATTGGCAGAAAGTTCAAGGATAGGAGAAGGAATTGGGCCTTGACATTATCCCGTCTCCAGAGATGATCGTGAATTATAGACAGCTTGGTATGGTAATGCTGGTCATGTTTTATCTGGATTGGCATGATCTAAATGCTGTTGTGTCTGAATTTGTACAGAAAATATCTCATCATTTGTAGCGAAGCGGAGGAGATGAAGAGGCTGAGGTGGATGGCGGTTCTGCTGCTGAGGTGTAGATGTTGCACCATACCACAGCAACAGAAAGCCATACAGGTTTATCTTGTTAAAATTATGTTAAAATGTTAAATGCAAATGGGTTTAATTTTCTTGTTATGTGCAACATCTTGAGGACTTTTTCAAAGGGTATATTTTTGTGTAACTTCTTAGTCGCTATGGCAACAGTCCTAATTTTTTAATCATTCTGAAACCCATGGAAACCTAATAAGAAGTGAATCACAGCTGTTGATGTAGAAGTGTGATGGTAACGTGTGCGAGACTGGACAGAACTACAAAACTATTTCACTTAACATTCTTGGCTGCGAAGGATGTGTGGTTGATTGAAGTTCAACAGGGGATGCCATGGTGCCCCTTCAGCCTCTTGTGTTAGCTCTTGTTAGCTTTTTCCAAAATGTCATCCCCCCTCTCAGTGTACAGCCTCACTCACGGCACGACTTGTTTGCTCGCACTTAATCACATGAAGGGCACGCTGCTTACAGAATGTGCTGAGCATCAAAAGTGAAGTTAGTGGCTCTCTGGAGAAGGCGTCCCCGGCTTTGAGAGAATCCAACGAAATACAGCTGTGTAGAGATGTGTGTGTGTGTGTGTCTGTGAGAGGTTTGGTAGAACAGATGTGCTTTGGTGTTTTATAGCCCCTAGAGAGGAGAGTGCCACCTGCTGGGGGGGGCTCTGCGGTGCGGGTGTCCCCATGCTGTGACCTTTAGAATCTGTCTCCATATGGCTTAATACTGCTGAGTTTAGCAGTGGTAGGAATCTGTAATTAAACTTTTAACTGTAATGGACAAGTTAGATTCAAAGGTTTTGTATGAACTGCAAGATTATGGTTTGAGTCCTGCTCTAGAGACATACCTGCAATTCTGTCCTCAATCATGGTACTTTACCCAGACTGTCAACTACTGTGATTGCCCAAAGTGGTTGGTTGTGACAGGAAGGGCATCAGGTACTAACTTTTCCAAATAATCTTGAAGCTGTCAAATTTTGTATTATATGCCACTGTATTAGAAGCCCTAGGTCCTATTCGCTATACATTTTCCATGTTGTTCCCGATTTGGTCTAGCGCCACTCTTTTTTTTATATAATTACTCATCGCTAGTGAGTCGGTGGGACCTGGGGGCGGCTTGTACACGGACAGGTTCAAAGGTCATCTTAGCTCTGGCGTATGGACACTGACAACGGTTCACACCTACAGGCCATTTATTACCTCTAGTTACTGTGTAATATTGCGCAGTGGGTGGACGCTTGAGAAACCTGGAGACAAGGTGAGAACATGCAAATGAAACGGCTCCAGTTAAATTGCATTACGGATATGAGGCTGCAGTGCCAAGAAATGTCTGTGGAAAAAAGAGACACTTGTGCCTGACAACAGCAGTTAGGAGCGACACTTTTCCAATGTAAAGCGAATTGGAGCCAGAGTCAATGAAGCGAAAGTGTGCCCGTGCTCACTTCCTATTTTGGAATGTGACGCCTAGCAGGTTAGCTATGTCCATTTATATATACAGTCTATGGCACATCTGTCAAACTCAAGGCCCGCGAGCCAAATGTGGCCCTCCACATCATTTTATGTGGCCCTCGACAGAGTAAATTAAAAGGTATGATGGTCTTAAAATGTCATTTTATCATGAGATATGCAGTTACACAGCCATATTTTACATCTAGGCAAATGCAATATTTGTAACCTGAATAACTAATAAATACAGAAACAGTTAATTAACAAGTTACAAAAGTAGTTAGATTTATTTTCTAACTGGCCCTTTGAGAGCAGCCATTTTGCTGATGTGGTCCTCAGTGAAAATTTGTTTGACACCCCTGGTCTATGGTATGGACACCATTTTGAGGACTTTGAGGTGTTTTTGTAGAATTTTAGCAGGCGGGAGTGGACACATATATGTCCTTAAGATGCTCTTAGGTGCAGGGATACATATTTTGATTTGACACATTTATGTATCGACATTTCTTCCCAATATAATCATTAGAGGGAGCTCTCGGGCAATGAGCACAGCCGGTCCTCAGCCTTTTCCTCTGTGTCAATACCTTTTTGATCTATCTCCGTTTCCCTTGGCTGGCTTTAATTACAGACAGTGGGGCAGACCGGCCACTAGGGGAACGTAGAAATAGTATAGTGGTGAAAGGTGCAGCTTGAGCTATGTGGGCACAGAGGAGGTATCCCACTGCAGACCTCCTATACAGACTCAGACATGATTGATTCCCTGGTCCCACTACAAGACAGAGCCAGGCCCAAGGCAAAAGGACTTACAATGGCTTAATACAGCCCTCCACTGTGAACAAAAGAAAAGGACAGAGATATTACCCCACTGTGTTACAATAATGCATTCTTACTTTAATTTAAATGTGTGAACTGTGAATGAATTCAGATAACACATTTTAATATAGCATGTGAAATGGGACAAATATTAAGTAAGTTGTATTTACAAAACATATATGTGTTGGTAAAATGGTATTGTTAGGAGCAGAGCTGAAGTGGGAGGAGAGTATGCAGAGGATTGTGGTACAGGGAAGATTCACCATGATGGAAAAAAAAAAAATAGGTTGCAATGTTCCCTGTCCTTTGTCAAAATAACATAGTATTGATTTTAAAAGAATACCTTTTTGTTGGAAGACACGTCACCCGCTTATCTCTTGGTGTTATTGCTTTGAAAGTTCCACACTATGGCATTAAGCTCCTTGGACCAGACACGCTTTGACACATTGGGCCAGAGTTACAGGTCAGATCAGTGGAGACGTGACCCACCTCCCAGTACGAATGCATGTTTTTCAAGGTATATTTAAGGAAGAAAACCACGTGTAATGAAATAATTGCTAGATAGATACATTTAATGCCATACTGTGGAAGATTTCAAGAAAAGCAATAGCCCTGTGTGTGTTTTTTTTTTTTTTTTTTGTTTTTTTTTTTTTTCTTTTTGGTATAAAAATCTTTCTAGGGACAGACATTGCAAATTAGCCTTGGCTATTAATGTCCTAGTATGTTACATGTCTAATTATATGCGTGTCCCTATCAAACAAACAACCAAACAAATAAATAAATACACATAAATAAATAGGCAAAATGGATTATGCATCTTTTGTAAAACATGACTGTGTAAGACTGCTCCAGCTCATTACATTCAACAGACCAGGCATGGCAGGTAAATTAATTATTCCTTTTGTTCATGTTATGCCTATGTTATCCCTGTGTGCTTTTCTTTGGAGCTGTTAATGTGACTTTTCAAGGTTAATTGATGAAAAAGAATGGATCAGGAGAGACTGAGGCAGAGGATCAGGCTGTTTGTTGGAGTTGGTTTGTTTCCTAACCAGCCTGGAAGCGACGCACTGGCCCAGAAACTCCATTTAATAAAGATTAGCTCTCTCCTCACAAGCCCCCATTCTCCTGCTTAATTAAAAGATGAAGATAAAAATTGGTGCGCTGCAAGTATCAGAAAATATCCTGAGGACTTCTTACACAAAACACAGCGCGGCGCCCCCACATGAAAGGGTGCGACTAATGCATATTTAATGGCGTTGGGAAAAAGCTTGGATCAGTTCCTTTGCAGAGGAAGAAGATGGTTACTATAGCGCTTCTATGGCTGTATGACTGAGGGGGTATAGACTGCATGGACCTGGGTGTGCGGATGTCGGCGTGGGCTGGGTCATGTTAGCTTATGCAGCAGAACTGATTTCCTTTCCATAAGAGAACCAGCTTAAATGGGCACATTAAAGGACAGTAGGTCTTTTGTCCCTGTGCTGTGTCATAGAATCTAGATAAATTAAGGGCTGATATGGATTTTTTTGTTTTTGTTAGTTTGTTCTTTTGTTTTTTGAGCTGATACCGAATGGGGCAGTGCCTAAAAATATACCAATTCATCAATTTTGGAGCCGATAGATCGCCCATCCCTAAAAACAAGGAACAGATCAAATTCTACGCATTTGGAAGCAATGGTTTTTAGACCAAAGCGGATGCAATATTTAGGGTTATTCTGAATTTACTGTTCCTTAGATGACAGTAAACGATTATGCATAAAGATAATTTTTTTGTATTTACCCAGTTAGTGCATCTGAAGTATAGACTTTAGCTTGATGGTTCTTTCTCAAACCCGTTCATTTGTTTTCCAGCTTTGAATGAATAACTGAGTTTGACAACAATTCAGTGTTTTGTTATCTATAAATGTAAAACTTAATTATAATGATTTAGAAATTTGTACTTTATTACCTTTTTGCTCTTTGTTATTTTTTATGTTGTAATTATGTGCTACGGTGTCCAAGTAATTTCCTTTGTGACTCAATAAAGTTTGTCTCAGTCTATTATGAGCAGGTCCTTGATATCCTTGTCAAACTTACTGTCAAGCACTTACTGTAAAACTGTATATTTTGTACTTTTTGAAATAGTAACTGTAGTTAAAACCTTCTTGTGAAGAAAGATCAATATAACAAAGTGACCGAATATGACAAATGTCTACAGGGCTATCATTTAGAACTACATTTACAGTCACAGTCTATTTGAACTGGACAGTCATATAGAAACCTGTCATTACTGTGATGTACACATTTTGCTTGGTGCATCTCCAGTGGGGGCGTGGAAGTTGAAAGTGCTTATTTACCCGTGTGATATGGTGTTCAGTGATATATGAGGACACTGGTCGTCGAATGGGGCCTCAAGGGCATACCTCATCTGCCATAAACAAACAGCCTTATAATCAGCCAGGCGCTGAATATTGATTATTTTAAATGGTCATCGTGTTACACTCATAAATATACATTGATTACGCATCTGAAGCTTGATATCTTTCCTTCTAGGTTTGAAAAATGCCACCCCATTAAGGCTGATAAAGCACGTTGAATGAAAATGAATTCTTGTTGATCCCCTAAAGGCTCTTTACTATGGCGCATCTGTGCAATATTATCAGTGTCGTTGCCAGGGATTACGAGGTGGTGTCCTATTTGTGCCAGTCCTAAGCCAGTCCGGTAGCGTTTCTAGTGTCTTACGTGCATCTATTTTGGTGTAAACATATAAAAATATCGAAACGGCAAAATAAAAACATGCAATTTTTTGGTTTGAGTGCATTTACCTCTCCACAGATCTTACCCGTAACTTAGCTTGGTTGCGTCATCTGCTTGTCCTCATGATAAACTTTCAACTAGAAATGTTTTATCAATGTGGCATAAAATTGAATGTCTAAATATGAGATTTAAAATTTGAAGAATGCATGGAGTTAGGTCAAAGAGCAAGGGCAAAATTAGCACAGGAAAATAAAAAATACGTCGCAGTAGGCTTGAACTTGATGACCTCTCCTTGAAAACCTGATCCACTCGACTATACTAGCTGAACCAATAACAATAATGACATCTTATGCAACACCGACCCTTACAAAACAGTCTAACTTTAGCTTAGCCAGAAACATAATAATAATCATTTCATCCTGCATCATCAGGCTAACCACAGTTCATTGACAAAAAACAAAATGCAATACAACCCCTACTGCTCCTATCTACTATAATGCGCTTCCACCAAACCCACAAGCAACAATCACCGCTAAATAAATACACAGTGGCTCGTGGTTTCGGTCTTGGATGAGCTGTTCTTGGTAGGAGAGCCTCGAAATCCAACATGGCTCTTACAATCAAAGTCAGACCCGTGAACTTTATTTTACCTTTCCCTCGACTTCGCGTTGCAGTACTTTCCGATTTAGCAGTTGTACCAGTGTATTCTCCGCAGCGTTGATCATTCTGACGTTCGCTGCTCGTTGTGGGTGTAAATAATCCGATTTGTGACGAGAAAGCAGCCTGTCAGAGGAGGTGAGAATTGAATTTTTGAACTTATGTATTATAGCTCTGATAAGCAGTGTGCATCTGCAGTGCACCCAGAGGAAACTGAATTAGTAATTTGCAACAGAGGCAAGTAGAGGTTTAACGCATGCGGCAACTCGAATATGAAGCTTATCCCTTCTTTGTGTAGGACTTACTGTGCAAAGTTACAACATGTTGAATGCGGAGTATGTGGTTGACCTTTTGACCTTGTGGTATTTTAAAATGAACTTGAAATTCCAATAAGTTGTTGGTTTTAATCTGTTGCACTACTCATAAAACATTTCTTTAGCATCTGACATAGTATTTGCCAATCCTTGGGTTTCAGAATGATGAGAAATTAGGACTGTTACCGTAGCGATTGACAAGTTTAAACAAAATATCATATCTTTTGAATGAGAAAAGGCCTTGGAAATGTTTAGTAACTGACATATTTGCCTATCCATGGGTTTTAGTGTGATGAAAATTAGGACTGTTGCCGTAGCGATTAACAGTTTAAAACAAGATATCATATCTTTTGAATGGGAAAGTTCTTGGAAATGTGGTCTACAACAGGAATCTGAAACCCAAGAATAACACGGAAACTAACATCCGTGAACTACTTCAATTATTCCCAAATAATGTCAGCATTGTGACTGGTTGGATTCAGGAAATTGCTTAAAAGTGAAAGATTCCACACCTGCTTTGCTTGGAAAAGAATGAGGTATGACTCCACGTTCGCTAACATGACTATTTAATTGTAAAGCTATGGAAATCTTTTACGTATCCTAAGGACCACACGCTTTTCAAAGAACCGTTTAATTAGTGGTCTATCACCTTCCGTGTCAATCCGATGAGTGCTTATTCTTCCAGCCCAGAGTTTCTCATCAAAATCAAGAATAAAGCCATTGAGCCCTTTAATAAATGAGCTCCCCGTGGCTTGACAGCGGAGGACGCGCTGTGGACCCGGCCCGCAGGCGCCCCCCTAAACAAAGCTAGCGGCGGAGGGCTTGATCTGTCTTTATGCCTTTTTAATTACGCTGGGCTGGCTGCGCTCCAATCTCCCCTGGGGATCAGAGGTACAGCATACATCAGGATCAGCCATCACTCCACTCGCACAGGGCTATTATACCCAACATAAACAGCCCCAAGACAGAGAGAGAGATAGAGATAGAGAGGAGCCTGCAGGCAAAGCTCAGGGCAGCACACGGGTAAAGCAGCAGCTGTAGTTACACGGTCTACAGATGGGTGTTAGAGATTCCTGGACAGTACATAGGTATGCGGTGAAGTCACTGTTAAAATGCACACAATTTTTTCCATTTTGAACTATATGTAGGTTTAAATTTGCTCCTTAGTTTGGCAAAGGGGACTACAACCTCTGCTTATAGCCTATATCTTAATTTGCGCTCTTGAAAATATAAGCAAAATCGACTATAAAGATTGGTATGTCCTTTGTGTCTCTCACAGCTTGTTGTTTTCTTCAACAATGTCATCTCGATGCACTCATATATGTAAATTCACTATTTCTCCTCTACAACATTCTGCATCCTCTCAATATGCTTTCACTCTTCACCACAGCAGCAGCAACTATCACCCTTTCATCTCTTCTTCTCCATAGTGACAAGAATTTTGTACTTATCTTGGTTGCACAGTGATCTCGAAATCATTTACCCAACTCTTTTTAAAATACCCAAGGCAGATTTGTTTGTTTGGTTTTTTCTCTTGTCCTTGAGCTGATCTTGGTTTGTCCAGCTTTGAGTCTCAGACAAATTTAAAAATATGATTTATACTGTAAACAACATTCCAAATGCAGTTTAGATGATGTTTTGTCAATTGTCAGCTGTTTGTTCTTGTGTCAAACTGCACAACCCCCATCGGAGTTTTAGACTAACAGGAGGAGACTGATTCACTGTCACATCTACTGTGACTGACTTATCTGACACTGCTAAAGTGTTGATCAAATTCAGCAAATACAAGCGTGAATCTTGTGAATGTCAAGATGGTAAACCTTGTTAAACTATGCACCTCTAAACCAACTTATGTTTTAGAGAATATGGATATGTGGATATTATAACAAAATTTTAACCCTGAGAAAGAAACCATATGCCTGACTGGTGGACATGCTGAGCAATATTTAAAATCTAAATCTAAACTAAAAACTACATCTTTCCCAAGTACAGATATATTGTATAAACAGCTCTTGAGGTCAAAATAAGTCCACTGCGTACTGTCTGCATTGCATTAGAAACCGTTTTTTTGTCTGATAATCGGGAAGTGCGCATTAGCATGCTAAGTGTTGTTAGCTTTACCGTCACTGCAACACTCCACACTGGTCATGAGTTGTGAAAAGCACTTGTAAACTCATCACTATGACTAATTATGAGTTTCAAAATGCATAAGGTCAGTGTGGAATAACTTTGGACCACTGCAAACCGTTTAAAATGAACTATTTCCGTTTTCCACGTTTTTAAGACTAAAAATCAGGTGCAGCGCTTTTAACTAACTAATTTTAATATAAAAGTCCAAGTACATGTTGTTTTCTGGCGGTATAGACAGTTAGTTTGCATATAAAGCGTTGACTATAAGGTTGAAGCATAATTCCGTCCAACTTACTCCACTATACTTATCCTCTCATCGATGTGTCCTTACACTTCAGAGCCTGCCTCGGGAATAGGACTCTCTTGCACACCGAATAACCTTTACGCCTCCCGAAGCTTTAATTCACACGACTGTAGCATCCCACAACCATGCACAATGAATAGGCTCACCTCCGGGCAATGTCAAGGTTGAAGGAAATGTGTCAGTGGTTCCCTAGTGAGTTTTTTTTCCTCCTCTCTCCAGCTCTCTCTCCAGTTAATGACTCTAGCGTGGAAAAGCCTTGCCCAAGCCAGATGAGCTCAAAGGAGGTGCTCAGTGGATAGAGAGGGGTGCAATTCCGAGCGTAATCACAGGCAATCACCGCAGCGCACCGAAATGCACCATGACCCATGAACCTGCCATTTTTAGAGCTGCGAGGTAGACGGAGACAAAAGACGACACACGGATGGAATGACAATACATGAAGGAGATAGAACATGCAAAGCAATTTTATATCACTCATTCAATTTATGCCTTTACCTTTAGGGGTCACTGGAGACACAGAGACTATTCTGAATGTAAAAGGGGTGATTTAGAATGACAGGAGATGGGATTAAGATAAAACCATCCGAGGGTGTGAGGCAGGGGTGTTCTGTGTCACCGCTATTGTTCATTACGTGTGAGATATTGTTGAACTTGCTGACTCTTGTAAATACAGAAACTCAAGTGTATATAGTCTAGGTTTAATAATAAGAGGCCGTCTTGCTTAATCACTGTGTGTCTACTCAGCATCTGTGCAGCTTATGGTGTGGAGCATGATATTAAGTATAATGCAACTAAGAGTATGATCATCATCTGTAGAACTGAAGAGGACAAGCACACGAGAAATACAGATTTTTGCCTGTCTAATGTTGTGTTGAGTGTTACGACTAAAATGAAATATCTTGGGCATGTCATCACTGCAGACATGGCAGATGATGAGGATATTTATAGACAGTGTAGGATGTTGTTGCTCAGGCAAATACTCTTATGCACACGTTTGGTTCTTGTACTGATGATGTAAAGTTGATATGTTTTAAATCATATTATACACTGTGGTACACTGACCACCTCTGGACTCATTACAAAAAAGACGAGTGGCTTATAATGACACTTTATGGGTGCTCTTGAGGAGGCCATCACGGACTGAGATGTTTGTCAATGCACAGTGAACACTTTGCAAGATGTACTAAGAACTTTAATGTACAGTTTTATGTGCAGGCTGAATAAGTTAGAAAATGAAATAATAATGTCACTCACAAATATAAGATTCAGTGCTATACACTATCAGTCCAAGATGTGGAGACACTGGTGTGGTTGTTTTTTTAAAATAATGAATAATAAATACTGTTTGTATTGTCACTGTCCTTGTCTGTTTTAAAAATGGACCATGGGCCTGGAATAAAGATAAACTGAATTGAAATTTTCTCACAATATACCACTTCTGGCACCTCCAAAACTGCAACCTTCATCACATATCTTGATGGTTATCTAGCACCCTGTACACTCTGCTTACCTACATTTATTCACTTTTACCATCAAAAACTTCCGTTCCAGTCCCAAGTCATTATTATCAAAGTATATGTTACTTCAATGACCCTGTTACAGTGCAGTATGTTAAGTAAATGTTTTCTTTGGAATTGAAAGGTTTCTATATTACGCAGTCTGTACGCTTGTGAGCTATAAGTCATGTTAGCATAAAAGCATATCCAGAGTTGTGTTTAGTTGCACTATTAGTCTGTCTACATCACCAAAGCTCAAAATGCTCTGTACCACCTTGTGATGTCATGAAGCGGTAGTTTTCATGTTAACAGCTCCTTTTACTTTTTGTTCAGCAGAGATTGGCCATTCTGGGGCTGAAATTATCCAAATGATTCTAGTGAAGGTGTATGGAGTTTAAAAACACAGTGGATTACCTGTATTACCACATGATGACATCATAAGGTGGAACAGAGTGTTTTCTGTCTGTCTGAGAGAAGAAGGGTTTGTGTGTTAAACGTGTGAATGAAACAAAACACAACTCCAGGTCTGTTTGCGATGAGGAAACAACATTATAACATAGATCAGAAAATAGTGTAATATGAGCCCTTTCATTTTTTTAACTGGTCGGTAAATAAAACTAAACCACATACATTTCTGTAGCCCGTCACTCACAAATATCTAATGCCAGAAAAATTCCACTTAATGCTCTGGCTTTTTCATTTCTTCTCATGTTTCTCTATAAATGCCATTCACATCAGCGGACACCTTTGCTTTTATGGCCTAATGCTACATAAATTGCCATAAAGTGTAACGCGTTCTCATAATATCAAGTGAAGTCAATAAAATCACATTATTTTTCCACTCTTACTATAAGTGACCTAACCCTCTGGTGGGGACAGCATGGGCGCTTTTCCTGTGCTCAAACATCTACACAGAAAACCTTTATGTGTCTGTGGCCATGCTTTTTCTGTTCTTTTTTTTTTTTAATACCACAGCTCAGGGCGAAATCTAATAGTTGTGCTTCCACCAGCTCTCTTGTCTCCCTTCATCAACACTCAAGCAGCTTCGACGAACCCCACGGCACTAAAACAAATACAGAATACACAGTGCTTGTTCATTTTATTGCACTCACAAAAGCTCGCACGGTGCCACCAAGAATGAAAAACAGCACTTGTCAGCAAATATTGTTTGTTAGGCTTACATTGAAAGCACTTTTAATATATTTTGGAGGACAACTGCTCGAATGATTAGTTACTGGTGTTAATTCATAGCCTCTATCCATTCAGTGATGCAAGTATAGTGTTAATAATGTTGCTGTAAACATATTGACAATAAATGTATAGGAGGAGGAGAAGGTTGTCCTGCTTTGAATGCCGTTTTGTAGAACATAAGATCTCCATGGAGACAAGGCAACATTACATAGTGCACCTTAAGAATGTTTCGAAATGGTCTATTTTACACATTTGGTCCCATGGTCACATTTTTGTATATGGCGGTTTTCCATTTTCAAGGCACTCAAAGTTCTTTACATCAAGGAACCACTCACTCAATTCACACGCAAGGGGTAAGGTGCGTGAAGTGTCTTGCCCAAGGACACAACAACAGCAGCATTCAATTGTGGGAGCTCTACCAGTGATGTTTATGTCAAGAGCGAGATTCAAGCCACAACTCAACAGTTAAAACATTGAAAATACACTGATTATTACATGAGAAAATGGCAAATTCTCCTCGGCTGTCCATGTTATTCTGTTGTTGTCACTAACATTGCAAGATAGGGTCACTGCTCTGGAGCTGTGTTTGGAGCTGTTAGATTCTCTTTTGTTTTACCCTTTACCAATATGCACTTATATATACACTTTTTTTATTTTTTGCCTAAATAAGTCCTGCACAGTGATGGCTTGTTCATTTTATTTCTTTTCTTTCCGCCTGGTGCCACTCAGAGAGGACGAGAGCACTTCCCCACACATCCAGTCTGATCTAGTGGCCTTGATAACCTCTTTGCAGCTAAATGCATGCACCGTTCCTTTTGGAGCAGAAAACTTTGACATTGATAGTTTGTGTGTACGAGACCTTGCACGGTTTGTGTCTAGCCCTCAGCCATACGTGCTTTGTGGTTGAATCTGCTTGTCTGCTTTTTACTGTGGTCTTTCATCACGTTCACTCCCCATTCTGGCATGTCTACCCCTCCATGTGTGTGGATTTGTTGTGTGTGTGTGTGTGTGTGTGTCATGTGAGACCAAAACTTTACTGCCATCTAGTGGTGCAGGGAGTCAGTGAGGTCAAACAGCTTATAGGATATGTGCTTTGTCTCATGTTGTTTTGTCTGTGGTGGGAATTTGTATTGAGTTGCCTGTGTGCGGTGTAACCACCAACATGGAAATTAAATACTGCACTTTTGGGTTTGAGAATGTATTATAAATACTGTAACAGGAGTAATAGTGATTTAGTAACATTAGGCACAGTACACAGTAAATGTTAACACTATAGGCATTAGCTTATCAGTTTATTCAAAAATACTGTCCAACACTTTACAGAGCATTATTCATTCACTACACACTCATTGGTGGTAAGTTAAACTACATAGCCACAGCTGCCCTGGGACAGACTGACCGAAGCAAGACTGCCATTCTATGACATTGGCCCCTCCGACGACCACCACCAACACTCAAGTACACGCCTCATAATAGGCTAGTTGGGTAAAGTCCCTTGTTTAACGACACAATATCTGTTTGCACTTGTTTCCCCATGTGGTACCTGGTATTCCCACTGGCCTCCTGACTTGTTACTCTTTTGCGTACTGTTTGTTACATATGTGTTAGCGTCATACAGTTTTCGTTTATCGTCTTTGTCTGGAAAGTTTGTAGTTAGATTAACATGTCTAAAGCTTGTCAATCTCTCTCTCGTTTATTTTTCTTGTAGCATTTGGGCTCATTAGCGCGTTGCGTCTAACAGATGGTGATCGCTGCCTTGTCCCTGTACATATGCCAGAGTGCACTGCTGTGAGTATAGGAATTCCTCTTATGCACACGGGTGATCAGTATTCTGAGTCTGCGTGCAGGCACCAGTCCTTGTTAGCCTGTCACCCTGTTTAAGGACAAAGGCACCTCGGTATAGAAGGAAATAATTGGACTTCTAATACTTTTTATTAATATCAGAGTTATTTAACAATGTGTTTTTGTTCAGGGCTAAATATTTCGCTTTGAAAACTTTCCTCGCAGTTATTCAGACACAAAACTGACTCAAGTATTTATATAGTTGGAAATTATGGAACCATGTAAGACTATATCCATTTATCGTTCAATACATAACAGATGGAACAATACTTTTTAGAGGTCAATATTTATCGTGTGTACTTTTTCTGTGTACTAGTGTGGAACTTTTTTAGATTTGAGAGTGCATTAATACTACTGTACATATAGAACAGTGTGGAATGCTGCTTTAGGGTGATTGTCAGTGGCATAATATTATTGCTTATCATCTATATTTTCTTCAACAATATATCGCACTTTAAAATGTGTTATTGTGACAGGTCTATGCGTTCGTGTTCCTAAATCTCTCCAAAAGCTAAACCTCAGAATATAAATCAACCTGTACAATATCCAAATACGTTTAATCAAAAATACTGTCCAAAAGTATCCAAAATTTCTATTCTCAAGGAGTTAGTTATTAGCAAAAATTCTCTTTTTGTTTAAGGACTATTGATAGGCCTGTCAGGATATTTACGATTTCGACTTATAGTTCAATATATGACAGATGGAACGATATTTTGGGGGGTCAGTATTTATCATGGGCACTTTTTCTTTGCAGTAGTGGGATATTTTTGGGTTTTTTTTGCAACGTCATAAGATTTGAGCTGTTGATAATGATAATAATAATAATAATAATACATAATACATAATACAAATAATAATACAAAAATTAATACTAACTAATAATAATGTACATTTAGTTTTTGGGGGATTTGTTTAGGTTTCAAAATTATCATTTATCATCTAGATTTATCAGAAATTTGTTATCGTGACAGGTCTAACTATTAAGAGACATCAAAAACTTTGTACCTTCTTAGAGAATTTACCCCTGAAGTAAGATATACCAAAAGATAGTATATTTCTGACCATTACAAAGCGTACTGCCATTGTACTACTGTGGAACTACCCACATTTAACAGTCCAACATGTTGTATCAGCGCTGAGTACCGCTCCCAGTCTCTCGCCGGTGTCATGGCCGTGTTCCTGGTGGGCGATCCTGCTTCAGACAAAGTGCTCTTGTTCTCTGTTAATTTGTGTCTTCAGCCTGATTGTTTGCCTCAGGAGGAACAGGCCAGCGCTGGCAGCCCACAATAATTGAATGGCCTATTTACATTCCACTAATTGATTCCAAGGGTTTTGATGAGTTTTTCAGTGTGCACAAAGGAGAGGAGCAACTGTAAAACAAGAGGGAATATTAATAAAGGGCAGAGTAGTGCAAATGGGTTTCACAAAATGACATTTGATTTAGACTTTATGTAATGTGCGAGATGAAACTGTAATAGTGCACAACTGCTGCGTAAAATGAATGAGGACGGGTTTATTGCAGCAGATTGTAACTAACCAATTGCGGATCCGCTTTACAAGTGCGATGCGGCGTTGGCTTATATGGGCTTGCAGTGGCACAGTGGTTGGAGTTCTCGCCCACCAACTCAAAGGTCGACGGTTAGATCTCACGTCGAACAAGTTAATGCTATTGTTGTGTCCTGGGCAAGACACGTCGTGGTAAGTTGAGTGAGTAATTAGAGGTGGTCAGTGGTCAGTGGTCTGTGGTAGTAATAGTATGGCTAATATATGAAATAATGGCAAATAATGAATTTCTTTGGTTACTTTTTCCTCCATATTTTGTATATTTCCACCGTTAACTCCACTGTGGCGTTGCCTGCTTTGTTCTTCAGAGCCAGTTTGTATTGCATAGATATAAATTAAATAACAGTTACAGTATTATTAGCATAACAAATTCCCTTGCTCAGAGGAAACGTTCTAAGTGACCATTTGAGTGAAGAATGTTGACCGCATTTCTCCCTCATCTGTATTCCAGCACATGCCTGTACACTGCTGTTTATATATTTTGGCCAAAGCGTTCATGGTAGAAAGTCCCTCTTTGTAATTCCTTCTCGGCCTGTTTATGCTGACCTCTGCATTGCGTTGGCTTCTCTAAATGTTGTGACTGATGCTCTAAACAGGATGCACTGTTCCGGCTGTCCTGGTTTATGAAGAAAATACACAGGACACTACGCCCAAATCACATTATCTGCACTGTTTAACCCAAAGTGACGAATATGAATGGCCATTATTCACAAATATACAAACTTCAAAGAATGCTAATTATTGTATTACTTATAGATTATTACGTACAGCTTAGTGCTTTGATGTTAGCACCTGGACATAGTTTGAGTTAAATACATAGACTGTATAAAGAAGTAGACTTAAGTGAGTGTGAAGTCAGCCATAGCGTTCTGCTCTAGTCATATGAAGCTTATCGAGGCTAGCAGTTATAACGGCGAATTTAGATCCAGGTGCCATATTTGGAAATACAACCACGAGTATCACAGCAACCAAAGAGCCAATCTGGAGCCAAGTAGCATTTACGGAGAGAGCTGCCACAGTTTTCTAATGTGAAGTGAATTGGAGCCAGAGTCAATGGAGCCGGAAACGCAGCCCATGATCACTTCCTATTTGGAACGCAGCGGCTAGTGGCTCCGTGGGTTTCAGAATGATGGCAAATCTGCACCACTGACATAGCAATTAACTATTAAAAGCAAAATGTGTATCTTTTGCATCATGAAAAGTCCTCAAAATAACAGGAAGCTGAAAATAATGAGTAACATGTTCTTTAAAACTGAAGTTTGAACCAACCCAATGTTAGTTTATCTGTTTGACAAGCACCATGGAGGAAGACCACTTACTTTATGGGGAGTAGAATTAGGGCAGGGTTATGACAAAAAGTGGTGATCTTTAGGACAATCTCCAAATTTGAGAATGGCTTTAATATATTGGTAATCTTACATTTAGTCAGTTACTAAAAGTACAGATAAAATAAAAAAAATACTCAAGCTAAAGTAAAACTATCACATGAAAAAATCTTTCATGTAAAATTATTAAAGTACCCATTTAAAAATGTACTTAAAGAGTAAAAAGTAAAGGTATTTTGCACAGATTTTTAGGTCTTATACGGCTTCAAATCTAGTAATTTTGATCAAAATCCGTGCTGAATTTTGTAACAGTACCAATTGAATGTTTTTATTTGTTTTGGGGTTTTTTTGTTTTTTGCTGAAACTATGAATGTGTTAAAAATAAACCCCTCAGACTTTTTAGCAAGTCTCAAACTATAATAAAAAATACTTTTACTTTTCAGTTCTGTTCAAAATGTAGTGCAGTAGAAAGTACAGACAACTGCTCTCAAATGTAGTGAAGTAAAAGTAAAAAATATCCACTTCAAAATCTAATAAAGTACAGATACCTAAAATGTATACTTAAGTACAGTACTTTACTACTTTACTTTGTAACATTCCATCACTGTGTTTAGAGAGACCGTCTGCTGTGGCAATGGCACCTCATAAAGAGATATGTTATGTCATTGTCTACTTAATCCACTGATAAACCTCAAAAATGACTCTGACATTTCCATGGGCAGAAGTCTTTGTCCTCACTGCTCCATTAGTCAACCATCAAAGGCTTTGTTCTGCTGGTACATCTGCACTAGTTTTAGTTCAGCTTTTAGATATCCTTGTGGTCTATAAAACGTACAGTTTATGCTTTGAAAATGTTTTGTATACTTGGCAACTAAAGTGCAATGTCAGTTTATATCTAGTGTTTGTGAAAAATGTTATGTCCTACCTCATATAATATTTCGCCTTTAGTTTTGTTTTTGTGCTAAAATTAACATAAAAACAATACCACCAAAACAATGGGATAAGAGCAACACAAAAATGCATTATAAACCACGGACCAACTCCAGTCTACAGAGGATTAAACCAAGTCCAAGAAGCCTTAAAATAGCCTGTTGTTTAAGGTATATTGCAGTATTTTGAACAAATATCTGTCAGATTTAAAGACTGTTCTGACAAACATACTTAGAGACAGTCTGGGAAGAGCTGACTGCATCTTGTCTTCATAATAATAATAATATCAAAGGTGCTGACTGAAAGATTTCCAACAAAACTCACTTTGCCCCGTTACCAGATGTTCACTGTGTTAGCATTAGTTAAGCCAATTTCCATAGAAAGTCTTTGTCATCTTCACCAGCACCTGCCAATGCGCAGCCAGACTAAATGTTTGCTTGAATAAATGCGTACCATAGATGACTGAATAAAGTGTAGAAATGTGGGTTATTTGTCTCCATGTAATCATAGAACTGAAAATTACAGGGCTTCTCTAGTTTGGGATTGACTCCTTTTTTCCTCTCTTCTCTCAAAGGCCCTAATTCACAAGTCTCCCAAATTCTACGCCGAACAAGGGCAGAGGGACGAGCTTTAGAACGTGAAACCTGAAGCGGCTAAAAGCAACAACTATTTGAGTTATTCTCCAGTATAAGAGTCAATTTAAGTTGGGACAAAGGGGGAAAGAAGAGGAGAAAATTGTCCCAGTTTGGAATATGCTGGATACCAAGGAATTCCAAAGGTCATGGGAGAAGCGAGATTAGGCTATTAAAAGAAAGGAATGATGATGGTTGGGCACAATTCTAAACATACTTTACTTGGACTTTACTTGTAATGCATTAAGCAAATTAAATCGTCAAAGCAGTACCAAAGTAGCCCCACTGAGATTGAGATTGTTGATGAAATATTGCATAAAACGTTTGCAAGACTGTACCAGAAAACATAAGCATTTTAAAATACAAAGCACCCTATGTTAGAGTCATATAATTCCTGTGACACTCGATTCACTTAGAATTATCAGAATATCAACACATTTGGTTAAGGACACCGCTTTGTGGAAAATCTTACCAAGCCCTTATATTCCCGGCATCGAAGAGCCAAGCATAAATTATGGGAAAAATCATGTTCTGTATAATTCTTCTGCACATAATTACCTTAATAGAAATAACAGAATATACTTATTGTGGAAAGTGGGACACAGCCCAAAAAGCGAATATAGGGTAGTGAACCAGAGCAAGAGAAATGCCCAAATTCATTCTGTCTGATCCCTCCCCTTGACCCTGTACTGTAGTCTATCCTGAGTCCAGCCCTCCTCCTTCCCTCCTTTCCTCCCTCCCTCCCTCTCCCCTCCTTTCCTCTGGACGTCCCATGTGAGCGGAGCCGAATGACTGGACCACTGTGCCTCAGTAGTCATGCATTGTTCCCCACTGTACACGACTTGTTGCTTTCGGGCTTAGTCTCAAGTTTTGGGGATTTTTTGAAGCTTTGGTCCAACTCGGGGTAAGTACTCACTTTCCTAATATAACTTTCATTGATGGATTAGGTTAGTTATGATGTTGTCACTTTATCAGCTAGGTATACATACTCTGAACTGACTTGTATATAAGGTATAGTACTACAATTCTACTTTCTTTGTTACTTCAAGTTTCCATGTTTGCTGATTCACTTATTCTGCCTTATCCCACATGGCGAAGTGGGTGTGCGACTGTACATGTGTTTTCCATTGTTGCCTCTTTTCAAATGCTTTACAGTAATTACCTTTTTATGGAAGTAATTGCTTAGCTGCTGCTGGTTCGCGGATTGTTGCCAGATTCTCTCAAGACTCAGCGTAACCGTTCATCTTTCATATCGATCGCATCCTTGAACAAAAGCCTCGGTGACGTCCTTTTGTTAAAACTCCAACTAAATATCAACCCTTATATCGCAACATGTTGTAGTCCATTCATTTGGTTTGTGGCCAGATCTAAAATCACATACAGAGATCGAACAATTGCGCCTTGTTGTCTAGATTGGCCCCCATTGTTTGCGATACATACAACTATTTGTGCGTTCATGTCTCCAAACTTTGCCTCGGTCTTGCACAATGAAGTTTGTCACTGGGGAGGTGCGGATCTCCTTTCGGTTTTCCTGTCCAACTCACATCTGGACCTCCACAGCAGCTGACAAGAAAGAGGGAGCGGAAGGAGCGAGGCAGGAGGGGTAGGGACTAAGGAGGAAAGGGTGTAAGACAAGAGTTCACTTCGGAGGGTTAGGTCCGAAAGGCAGGAAAGGAAGCTCTTGACACTGTTTGTGAATGGGTGATATGGTGAGGCAAAGACAGGAAGTAGTCCCTTTTACAAATGCGTGGACGTATTTGAACCGATACATCCTTGGACACATGTTGGTATAGGCACAGCTGTCAGCTTGTATCGTGAATGAGGTCATAAGTGTTTTTTCTCATTGTGGACTTGTGTGTTGCCAAGTTACTGTAGCTCAAACTTGGCAATGACTGATTTGTCAAAGATATTATTGCACAATGATTTTTCAAACTGTATTGTGATGACCTGTTTTATTTTAGGCACAGTTTGGACCTGGTTTACGGATCTTGTTTTTTTAATAACCTGGTTCAGGCTGGGTTCAAATCTGGTCCAAACTCCAAAACAGGAGAAGAGAATCAACTGTGAACATACCATACCACGCCACACATTTCTATATCAAATTTATGAGTTGCCCAAATATGCTGTATGCAATATGTGTCAAATCTCCATTGGATTTAGTTAAACATATGCAAATACATGCATCTGTCAGAAGGATTTATGAAGTCGTCTATACGCTTCACTGATGGTACTTACCTTCTTAGTCAGACTTAAGCTTAAATCACATACTCTAAAACGACACTGCCTGGCTGTCAAAACTGCTCCTGCCTCCTGTCACTCCTCTCGCAGCTCATCTGAGGTCTAATACTGGCGAGCCGTAATGAAAAGCCCAAATATTCCGGATCAGATCAACCGTCTCTGTACGTTTCATTTGCTTGGCTGCCAGCTCAAATGCCACTTCACTGTGCGTAGTCCCACCATGGCAAGGTACGGACCAGCACCATGGCAACAGGTGGATGCTGACATCATTAGCCAGCACGAGGGTAACCAACGCGGGGTCCGCCTCACATCTGCTTGGTTCGTTCTTGTGATGGGAACGGAGAGATGAGAGAACAGTTGTTTGGTCTTCAGCCATATGTGATTTCTCTGAGAGTCCAGCTGCAAAACCTCCATGTGAAATGCAGATTTATTCAGTAAGTCCTTGTTTGTTATGAGCTAAGATTTGTCAAGCCTAGCTAAAAAGCCTAGCACGGCACATGTGGCAGTAGTATTGTTTTGTTTTTGTTTTTTTGTAAGTTACAGTTTCAATGTGCTGCTAACATTGAGTAAATTAACTGAGGCACGAAACATAGACCAAACCAATATGGAGGCCAAGACCAACTGGTGGACTGGCATTAGTCACGAACGACAAGGCCAAAGCTGAAGCAAAACCAGTGTGTCATACGCTGGAAGAGACGCAACCAAAATAATTCTACATTGGTATTACAATAATACAAGTCAATTTAAATAAGCTGTACAGTCATGTCTTTTCACTTTTGCTCAGTATAACAAAAAAACGGTCAGGAAACAGCATTATTTAGCCTTGCGTTTCTATGCTAATTGTGACATTCAAGAAACAAGCTATCCATTTTCACACGCTAATGTTTGCCACCCATGCTATCATATTACAATACATGAATTTCACCAGTTTGCAAGTCAGCGGCTAACACTTATTGCACGAAAATGTAATACAATTTTATTATTTACAAACACAGCTTACATAGATCTACCGAATTTATTTTGAAGATAGCATAGCATGGAAAAGAGTCTTCCTGGTCATGTACACAATTTACATAAAACCACGCTTTGTCCAGCCGTGAGATCACCCCAGTAAGCATCTCTGAGCTCATTCATGATCCAATGGTCATGATGGCATTGGCGTTACCGTGGTGCCTTGCTAAACAATTGGCATTAGAGAAGTGCAAGTTGTGACAAAGCCGTGGTCTGTTTAGGTCCAGGAAAAAAACATTAACTCAGCAATGATGTCAACACTCCGTATCCAACAATGACATATACTGTACAGCACCCAAGGGAGAACAGAGGGGTGACCACAGCTGCAAGAAAGGAACTCAAAGATTGGAGAGAGTTGTATTTTCAATTCTAATCCAGACCACAAAGATCAAATTATTTTTTGGACATGTCTTGACGTAGTTGTGGAACATTATTGCCGTTCTGTTGTTTATTTCATCCTCTTTGGTGAAAGGATGTGTTTGAATCCTTGTTCCTGTTTTTGATCTCTTGCGTTTTATGTTGCAGGCTCTTATCTTGACACAGACATCTCTCCTTTGACTCTGGTATCAGTCACAGTCAGTTCACTGTGGGTCAGAATGTGCAAAACAAATAGAGAGCATTTTCCGTGTTTAGAAGAATTTTGTACCCCGTCTATCTGCAGTTTGCTGTTTTGGTTTTTGCCCTGAATGACTTTGTGGTAGCGAATTGGATGCACTTGAATGCCCACATCATTCACGCTACATTTGGTTTTGATCAGAGAGGACTTTTTTCTTGTTTTGGGGTAAAATCTTTCAAAGATGTGTCGTGACATAAAGGAGAAGCATTGCTCCCCATTAAATTACTTATATTTCAATGACAATACATGGCTGACTTTCTTAATTATGGAAACTTTAACATACGTTTTCTGAAATACTATACTTATACTACAGACAATAGCTAAGCGTTTTTCCACCAAACCTCACCTCAAATATGTCTCTGTGGCACATGCACACATATAGTCACACCATACTGTATGTAACAGACTCACTGTGACAATATTTGGAAAGGTGGTCTTGGCAACAGTGCAAATGAACACCTCCCACCTCCACCCTTTTAGGTGACGTGAATGGCATGCCAATATAAGCATGCAATTGTAATCAATGCAGAAAATCTCAGATTTTATCTACATGATTTATAGACTTAATACAGTAACTATGTATGCTCAGGATTTATAAATACACTGAAATGGAGTGATTTCTGAGGCTCAGAAGGATATGACCTTGTAAACAGGATTAATGAATAGTCTGAATGAAGTAAACTCCATGTATGATTCTGATGAGGGTATAACATGCTAAGAAGCTCAAAAAAGTTAATTTAGCGCAATATGTCCATTCATTAACACTTTGAGTAAAGTAAGTGGGCTTGGAACATTCTGAACATTTGACGCTGTTATGTTCAGCAAGAATATGCTACAGACTATTTCTACTTTTACCCTCTATTGTATTGAAATATTGACGTCTTTGATAGTTTGCGTAGAAATGTTACAGTTCTTATATTTGTGCTTGAGCTTGAATGGAGAGAGTTGGGGCTGGTTGGATGTAGAATAAGCACTGGTGATTGTGGGCCTGCTCTTTTTGTGTTGGGCTGTGAGGATACAAAGAGCTGTGATTGCTGCTGGCACCGCTGATGGCTCCGCTCAGCTTCAGAGAGCCACACACTGGCACAGCAGGGGGGCAGGAAACTCTCCACTGTAGCACCACCAACCAGCAACAAACATATCACAGACAATTATTAATGCCTCAATTACTGTGGATGTTTTTCAAGTCATTATTCATGTTTTGTTCATTTCACATGATTATATGAGAGATTGACTGTTCAAGTTTGCATTGAGAACTAACCAGAAGAATTCACCGAAAAAGTAACTCATATTTGGACTTGGTTTAGTCTCTTCTATTGACTTGTGAAACTTTTTCTGACTTGGATAGACCTTATTTATGCTCTGAAACACTCTCAGACGTATCATTTTGCTATGAAGTTTTACAATGCTTATAATTCCATTGTTGAATCCTTATAGTTGAAATCGTCATATATTTTTGTATATTTGATTCTTCAGTTTCTTAAATCTTGTTCAGATGTACCTTACTGGAAAAACTACCCAAACGTTGTACTAACAAAACATTCTTTTTGCAAATTAAAATCTTTTTGGACTTGATCACTGGTACCTCTACAACCCTATCCACACATTGGGTTTTTCTGTTTACGGTTGCTCTTGACAACGCTGTCGTGTGATGCCGCAGTGATGTCAGGCGTAATATACGATTGTCACAGAGAAGGGGTGACCTCAGTTCAGAGAGGTCTCAGCGGAGCCGTATCAGCAGCACCAGACACTTTCTCACACTCCCCTATCTCCTCAACCCCACACCACATCCCATTAACCCGAGCAGGCATGAAAAGAATTTAAATTTGCCGCTAAATGAATCGAAAATCATCCAAAATAAGACATCAAAATACATATTTCTACATTGTGTGAATTTTGGCAATGAGGTTGTTGGGACTGCCAAAATCATATCCGTGGATGAATGGGTATTAGCGCCAGAAATGACATATTATGCACAGACAAGATGAGTTTGGCAACCTCCTGACCATGTGTACCCCCAGTGTAAAGAGGCTGTTTGTTTATGAATTATAAATACGCTATAATTCTCACGACTACGGGGTGTGCATGAAATCAAAATGACATTTCAGTTTCAGTTTTAAGGGTAACATTATTCGTAAAAATAACAGAAAGTGTTAGAAAGTCACCGAAAGTATGCCAAAGGCTTAAAAATATCAATTAGTAGTAGTATGTAAGTTATGTAAGTAATTCTAAAGTTCTACCCAATACAAACAAGAAGGTTTGATTCCCAATTTTGGTTTCCATGTTCTGGCTTCCTCCTCATCAACCTAACCCTCCAGCTAGGTACTCCTGACCATGAACTTAGGTTAAGATTCGTAGAAGGTATAACTTTAATATTTTAACTGGGACAATAGTATATTTTAACCACAAGAGGTCACCAAACCAACACTATTCTATGATGACTTTATGCCTGATTCAAAGCATTTACCCCTGAACCAGATGATACAGTCTAAGCGTAGGTTTATATGTGTGTACCATTTACTAACACAAACAGTAAGAGCTCAAAATGTCCCTGGATCTGGGTGGAACTTGTCTTTCCAGAAGGGTGTATTTCCTGTAACTCTGTGGTCTCCGCTCCTCAGATCCTGTCCGTGGTTTTGGCTCACATTTTTCATAACAGTTTTACACTAAGATTCATCTGTCACATAACTTCTCATTATTAACATATACAAATCAGTTTCAACTTAATTTCCCCAATGGTGCACTTTTGGATTTACTCTCCAAATGTGCCTTCTGTTTTATAGTTAACCATCCTTTACCTTAAACTAGCTTTTAGTTGAAGTCTTAAATGAATGCTTGTGGCACATGGGACAGCTGCAGGACCGGCCGCAAATGGAGAAATAATGACAGAGGTAGAACCGCATCCACGGAACAGTGATCAGGAATGAATGTGTGTGGAGTTTATGTCCAAGATGGCGGCTGTAGCTACGTGTGTATGTTGTGAAGGGTTACGAGGTGCTAAGGGACCCAGACTTACGGTAATGAATCAGTTGTGTGTAGTAATTTTCCTGCCCTGGAGTTGCTCTGCACCCAAAGGTCTCTGGTTAATGGGTGTTGTAAAGGGTGAATTGGTAAACACATAAAGGTGCTGGAGTGAAAGATGAAAATGGGAGAAGAAACATTTTATGATGGTATGGGGGTTTGTCGGGTTGTTTGAATCCGAAGTGGTCAAGTAGCACACATTTTGATATGCACAATATTTTTTTTTCCTCAATGATGCAAATTTAAGTGAAACAAAAAATGTTAAATACTTGGATTCAGTAGTAAAGTGCAAGGCAAGGCAAGGTGAGGAAAGTTTATTTTATAGCACAGTTCGTACACAAAGTAATTCAAAGTGTTTTACAAAATAAGAAAGACGTTAAAAACACAATACAACAAATCAAAGCATAAATAATCATCATAAAATGAACATTAAAAGAAAAGCAAAATAATAACCTTTCAGTCATATACACAGCTAAACAGAACTGTTTTGAGCCTGGATTTAAACATTGTCAAAGTAGAGGCCTGTCTCACATCTTCAGCAAGACTGTTCCAGGTTTTAGCTGCATAAAACTGAAACACTGATTCATGTTTAGTCCTGACTCTGGGCACCAGCAGGAGGCCGGTCCCTGAAGTCCTCAGAGTGTGAGAAGGTTCATATGGCACAAAGGAGATGTTCTTTGGTGCTAGGTCATGGAGAGACTTGTTCACAAGCAGAGCTGCTTTAAAGTCTATTCTTTGAACCACAGGAGCCAGTGCAGAGACCTGAGCACAGGACACATGGGCTTCCTGGTTCTAATCAGGACCCGAGCAGCAGTGTTCTGGATGTACTCCAGCTGTCTCAATGCTCGTTTGGAGACACCAGTGAGCAGGCCGTTACAGTGGTCTAACCTACTGGAGAAAGTTCAGTAGAAAATTTTTGATTAATTCAGTATAGAACAGACAAAAATCAGAACAAAATAATAATATAATATAATTAATAGAGATCGACAGATATGTTGTTTTTCATCGCCGACACAGATTATTTAGAATCCAGAGCGGCCGATAAGCTCTGCTGATATTTTTGGGACAATTTTAATTATTTAACCCAAATTATGTAATTTAAATTTACTACAAACTCCCCCATAAGCCCCTTTTACCCCAGACCTATAAGAGAGCGGTGTAGTCATGTTTTGTGCAGCAAATTTAATTTGTATTTATTCAAAATTGTAGAAATTGTGGCTTTTCATTGGTTTTAGCTTCATGTGATATGGCATCATTTTGAGGACAGCTGATGTTGGAATTGTTAATTGCTATGGCAACTGTACAAAACTTTTCAACATTCTGATAGATATGTAGGCAGATTTTTTGTTAGATATAGTCCCCAATAGATTCAGTACAATAATATACAAATTCAGATACATTTACTGTTCTTTCTGTTATGGACTAATGAATCTTAACTCCTCTGTGCATGTAGTCTTTGCTCTTTGCCCCAGGGGGAGCTGTTGCCTCACCTCTGATCTGCTTCACCTCATCCTGACTGGGCCCGTCCTGCCTCTGGACACAGCTCACCCCTCAGAACTCCTCCTCTGTTTCCTCACATTCTCTGTAACCACTTCAACATGTGGGACTTTCTCACATCAGATCAGAAAATCCCACTGTCCTTTATGTGTGAGCAGGTTTCAGCGCACGGCTTCGTAAACAGTACAGGGGTGAACGAGGAGGCTCAGGTTAGGACAGAGTTCAAGCTGCTGTGTGTGGCAAAACCGCTGTGAATCTGTTTATGATTATTCCTCAACACATTTTGGCTGGATTGTAGTAATGTTTTTTGTACTTTCAACTTTTATTTCACAATTACTACATTACATATTAAATTATTACATTGTATAGGGACTCAGAACTATCCTCACTACATTACGTGACATTCCTACATCGTGGAATACTATTTGGAAAAGACAAAATCCAACTTGGTGCATCTTTCGGCATGCATACAGTGTTAGTGTTCTGGTTGTCATGGTTACATATTTCTTCATCTACACCTCCTCCAGACTGTGGGAAGTGTGCCAGAGCCGTTCCAGATACCTTTTGCCAAAACTCACATAACTGTAAACACACACACATACTACAAACAAGAGTGAGAGGGAGAGTTTGGGTTTTCCTTTCACATGAGATATAGGAGCTTTAAACCAGCTAATCCTTGGAATGTGCTTTACAACCATATGCGCTGGACTTTTTCTTCAATGAGATCATCCTGTCCAGATTTCCCACAGCTGCCGGGCGATATATTTTCAAATTTGACAAAGAGGAAAAAGGATGAAGCACTCAGATCTCTCCTTTTGTGATAACCACTGATTATGTTCAAGTAAATCAACTCACCCGGAAATGACTGATTGAGATGAATTGCAGGCCATTTCCATGTTTTTTGTTTTTTTTTTCTATTGTAACATCAAAATTTCTATGATGTAATCTTCAGGCAAGACCAGGCAAGTTTATTTTTATAGCACATTCCGTACACAAAGTTATTCAAAGTGCTTTACAGAATAAAAAGTCATTCAATTCACAATACAAACAACTCCAAACATAAATAATCACACATAATCATCATAAAATTAATATTAGATGAGAAGAGTACAGAATAAAAACCCTTCAGGCACAGATAAACACAACCATTTTGAGACTGGAATTAAACGTTGTCGAAGTAGAGGCCTGTCTCACATCTTCAGGAATACTGTTTCAGGTTTTAGATGCATAAAACTGAAACACTGATTCCCCATGTTTTGTCCTGACTCTGGGCAAAAGCAGAATTTTGGTCCCTGAAGTTCTCAAAGTGCTAACCACACTCTGGAATAAAATTGAATCAAATTGTGTACTTTTTCCAAACTTTTTACCATACATTTTTTACTCATATTTTGTGATGTTTGGTCTCTTCATTTATCTGTTAAATATGTATTATGTTCTGTCTAATTTCCAACACCAAATTATTTTCTAGATCTTTAAACCGCTTATTTATGTAGTTGATTTGCTCATCTTTTCATCCATAATATTTTGTTTTGATTTAGTGCCAGCTAGGGTTGTCAAACGTAAGTAAGTAAAAGTAAATCAGTTACTATTCGATACTAAAACTAGTATCAAAATTAGATACTCAAAGTCAACGGGACAGAAATGAACCTTTCCTGCATAACACCCATGGGCCACTATAGAGTTTACCCAGACGGGAGGGAGGGATTACACAGATATAAGACCACATGGTAATATAAAAGTACTATTATTTTATGTTGAAAATCACATTCTATTGTCTAAATGGGTGTTTTTATTATTATTTGATGTTTTAGTATTATGACAACATTGAAAATATATTATCTAATTTCCAGTGAATACATTTGTACAGATCTATTCATGCATTTCAAATTACATTACAAACAGTGAAAAGTCCTCAAAATGTCACCTATAAACTGGAAGCTGAGACCTTAGTACAGTGTTTATTTTACCATTCCAATATCAGATAGTCTGGTTAGATAGTCTAGTGAAGAGAGATGTTGTTGATGATGATGATGATGATGATGATGGGAGAAAAACTACCTTTACTTTGGCCCAGTGCCAGCTCTGGACCACAGGATGTCTGCATGCTTCCCTCTAAGCTCAGTTTAAGCCCCTGCAGGAAGATAGCACATAAGCACAGAGCCCGGAGGAGAGGAGGGGAAACAAAACAGGCTATGTGAGGCTAGAGGAGGCTACATGAGGCTAGCGCAGTGGGCATGTGTCCTCAGTAGACTCCATACTGCTCTATACCGCCATATACAAGCGCTTGGTATTTCAGACTGTGAACACAAAACCAGACTGACTCATTGTGGTGTCTGATGATCTTGGCACAGTCTCTTTTATGAAAAACATGGCCGGAATTGGGTGATTTTTCTGTAGGTAAATGCACTGAAAAACAACTATTAAAATGTACCTTGGTCTTTGTGAGGTTTGTGAGAGAAAAATCCAATCAAGTTGTCAGTTTTTTATACTTTAGGATATTCAAGCAGATATGGAATGTTGTACAGCTGAACTTGTGATTTTAAAGGTGCATTATGTAACTTTTCTGTTTGTAACTTACCTATCGTCATGGAGATATGTTGATGATGCTCCCAAGCCAAGGTAAAAGTCAGATCTGTTCAGTGGTAGCTTCTCTCACACAAGAACATTTTCAAGCTATTTCTGAGCAATAAAAACACCCGTAACTGAAAAAATGCAAGATAGATCAGTTTAATGCCATACTGTGGAAGATTTTGAACAAAGCAACAACAAGTAGGCAGTGGGCTCCTGTATACCCCTTCCAGAAAAGTTACCTTATACACTGCCTGGCCAAAAAAAAGGTCACACACACTTTAGTATTTCGTTGGACCGCCTTTAGCTTTGATTAAACATTTGCTGTGGCACTGTGGTTTCGATTTCGCTTTTGCAATGTCACAAGATTTATTTCCAGCCATTGTTGCATTCATTTTTCACCAAGATCTTGCACTGATGATGGTAGAGTCTGGCCACTGCACAAAGCCTTCTCCAGCACATCCCAAAGATTCTCAATTTGGCCAGGCAGTGTAGTTTATCTGTTCGCAGTGATTACTAATATTAACCAAATTTAAAAAAAATCTACTAGCTGGCACATCAGTCAGAGATGTCCCATGTGTATCTACAGATTACTTATACTACACAGAAATACCTCCACTGGGCTACTGTAGTTGGCACAGTGAGACAAAACGTGTTCAGTATTCAGGTTTAGAAGCTATTGGAACCATGTGGAAGTCTGCAGCGTCTGATAAAATAAGATCGATGATGTGCGACAAGAAAAACATTGACATCATTTTGGAGCAGTAGTCTCGCAGAAACCTTAACCTCCAGTTCCCTGACGGTGGCCATCTTGGTTGTTTGTATGCTGTTGACCGCAGTGAGTCATTCTCTAGGTGGGTCGTTTGGTAATAAGCGTCTGGGCCAAGGATTTAGGGCAGGCTCCAGGCTCACCACTGCACCATTATGAACTGCATCCACAAGCCGGACAAGAAGAGCCTTCACCTCTGCTTGTATCATACAGAGAAACGATAAGGAATCCTGAAGGCGAAGAATTTACTTGTAGTGTTGTCATAGCAACCTTTTATGTGGCTATGAATCTTTGAACCAAAACATTTACACATTTTATATATAGAAAAAGCAGATACATTGTAAAAAGTAAACAAAAGAGCTATAAAACAAGCAAAATAGATCCTATACTGGTAAATACAATTATCACTATAGTGTTATATCTAGCAATGCTTTGAATGCTACTCCATCAAGACAAAAAAAATATGATCATTATTTATTGATTGATTGGTTGTCCAGAAATAGCCTACAACAACATAAACCCAACTCACCCAAACTCGACTCACCCTCCTGCAGCCGTCCTTCCACTCTCAGAGGAATTTCCCCTGCTCCCCAGTCCAGACCATGGTGCTTACTGTAGCAAAATATGAACTCAAGGCAACACAAACCACAAAAACATCCTCCAAAACAACTCTTGTGTATTTTCCTAATCACTTAAGCAGGTCTGCAGGAGAGGAAGGAGAGGATGGTCAAAGTTGTGTGCTACACTTCAACAAGTCCAGCTGAAAACAAAAAGTCTGTTGTGTGTTGTGTGTTGGTTTTAGTTTTTTCCTCTATAATTAAACCCGCCCTTTCGATAATTTGCCTATTTCTTTTAAAAGCATTACAGATTATATCGAGATATCCCAACAAGGAATTCTGTAGCCTGATTTGTTTGTTATTAATGTTCATATGTTGAGTTATGGACACAACAGTGAAATAAAAATACCAGAATCACGTAGAGCGGGTTAGTGCAAACATTTAAGACCAAAATGACGAGTCTGACAGCAGCATTTACACAGAGAGGGGCAACGGTTTTCTAACGTAAAGTGAATTGGAGCCAGAGTCAATGGAGATGTTGTATGTGGAACGTGGCTAGCAGGTTAGCGATGTCCATTTATATATGCAGTCTATGGTTTAAGTTTGTAGATGTGTGGAATTACTTAAAAAATAATCTTGCTGATGCCAATGCCGTGACATATCTTCTTTATTCCAGTGGTAACTCCTCATATGTCATACTGGTTATGCAGGAGATATATGATGTCTGCGTGTATGCTGACAGTAATTACAGTGGGCCGTACCACAGAGCAGCTTCAGGCCTGTCAAGAAACAACTTATTATAATGTCCATTTCATCACTACATGTCAGAATACTGCAAGTACTCACATAAATATGATAAATAATAATAAAAAAAAAAGTTGTTCTTGGGTATTTTGGGTAAATTCTCCTCTGGCAACAAAATAAGGACCAGAATTACACTTGAGTATTTTGGATGGGAGCCCAGCACAGATGCCCAAAGCGCTTTATAACAGGTGAGAGTGGTTAGGTGGAGTAGAAAGCCTCGTAAATATAAGCCAGGCCCACCGGCTACTGTCTTGTTAGTGCTGTAGTGTTGTAAACATAGCACAACTCCCTCAACATATTCATTTGTATGTGCATATAGTGAAAAACAAAACAAAACATGTAATTAAATGTGGGATAAATTGGCTTTCACTTCATCATAAACAGTGAACATATGGTGTACGGCTCTATGATGGAGAGGTGTGTCAATGCAACTCGATTTACAACGCAAGTACCTGTGACAGTTAAAGTCGTAAATGGAATAAAAGAGGCCTTTGATGCTAACTGCAGGGGGCGCCACTGTGTATTTTATTGGAGACATATGGAGGAAACATGTCGTGAATGTAAACGCACTAAAGGTTTACGTTAACACAATGGTAAGCCCATATGACAAAAATGAACCGCAATTTCTTCCTTGTGTTGATCCATCACAAGTTTTATTCCATTATTAAAACTTATTAAAACAAGAAAAATGGCTTCTTTTCCTGATCATAAACAATACAGAATTTTAATCAGTGCCATTTACCACTAAAAATAGCCGAATTTCTTTCTCCAAATTCTTAGCTACAAACCACATGCTTTTACTGACAGCAGATTGGCTTTAGATTAAAAAGACTCTTACATATCCCCGACAATTGGAAAATACTGAATTTGATTAATTGCACAGCTCTAATAAACACAATAAGAGGTTTAGTCTGTAAAACATTATATCCTTTGTATTCAAGTAGGCAAACCAGGTCACCAGTAATGACGCTTTAAACTGAACTTTTCAAACATAACTCAAATGACTTTCCACACCTTCTTGTTGAATTTTCATGTTTTGGTTGACACACCTGCACGTCAGAGTCTTTAACGTTACACCACTGCACTGTTACTCGGCTTCTCATACCTCTCTGGTCTCACTTTCATCCAAAACAACATCTGTCCTTTTTTACAGAAACACCCAGGAATCCCTCTCTCTCCCTCTCTCGCAGCCTCACAATGGTGTAACTCTATCAGCTCACACATGGCCCGAGAGGCGTGGAGGGCATGAAGAACACGGGAAGCCAGGGATTAACACAAAAATGCGTTGGTTTCAGATTAGTGTTTGCCTTTTCATGGGATATGAAAGAAGAACACAGGGATAGGCAGAAAGCATTTTCATATATAGTTAAAACATGGACAACTAGAGATCACACAGACAATGTTTTTTTTTTTTAAACATGATTTTTTAAAATAACTTAAATTTAAATTTTGTAGAGATTAAAACAGGGGAGATGCTTTTATTCAATATATAAAAATGTTTTCATAATCTTTGTAAAATGCCAGTGAAGCCTAATTTATAGCTTTCACCCTAAATGTTCCTTTTCGGTAAAAAACAAAAACGGTCATATTTAAAACGACCGAAATGTGCTTTGGTGAGTCATATTGCACTAAATCAAATTTTTAAGTGATTTTGGAAAAATATGTGACTACAATTTTTCCGAAGTGATTGCTATTAAATTTACGATTTATGTTTTAATATGAAAATTCTGTTCAAAGTTCACATTTTAAACACATCTGGAAGACTTCACAAAAAGACTGAAATTTGAACTGACAATTTTATACAAGTATCACATTTGATTTTGATTAGATTCTGACTGATCTTGCAGCCCTATCATTGACCATATACCAGAAAAATGCACAGTATGTCTTCTTTAAAGGCTTAAACATATCGTAGTACTTCCTTGTATTTTCTTGGCTTAGCAAATTCCTGCATCATATTTGAAACATCTACAGGATATTACATTGTATTGTGTTACTCATTTACATTCCGCAGCATTCCTTTTTGATTTGGAGTGTTTAACCTTGATACACTACGCACACCTTTGCCTTTTATTCTCGGCGTATTGGAGGATGGACTGATGAAACATTAATGAGTTGTGTTGCTAATTGGCTTGTGTGAAAACTCCCACACGCGATGCAAGCAGTGCACTGGATCCTCTGCCCCTGCTGCCCACTCATTACGTACACACAGTCTTATACAAGCACATATCGATAAACATAAATCCGCTCTAATCCAGAATGAAACACCAAGGGACTGCATGCCTTTGACCAGTCTTCGAAGCCAATTAGTGTTAACACTTCAATGTTCTGTATATAGAAAATACAGACTTAATAAAGAATTTAAAAAAAGCAGTCAAATGGAAACAAAGCTACTGCCATATAAGATTCTACAGTGTATTAAGTATGTTTTAAAAAGCTGCCATTTTAGTTTAATGACATACTGTGGAACATTCCCGACAAAGCTATTTAAAATCTCCATGGAGACAAGTAGCAAGTGGCAGATCCTCCACTAGAAACGTTAGATTGTGCACCTATGTCATGAGGATTGTTATTGTCCACATTCGCTTCAGTCACTACTTAAACCACGGAATAGTATCCCAATGGTTTAAAAGCTGCATTCTAAAGTCTGATCTGTCACATGATCAGCATCGAGGCCTGTGATTGGCTAAGAAACAGCAGGTTGAACAGGTGACAGGCGAGAAGTGGCAACAACAGCTCATTCATAATTTATCGACAGCAGGTCAGCTCACCATGCTCCACTATTGTCCCATTATTCTAGAGCCTGCTCTGTGGACTGCACGTACGAGGGGCTTCTCTGGCACTTTGTGGATTATTCTTAATTTTACTGAACCCAGGATTACTTTTTCATGATGGATCTAGACAACATTGAAGCTTTAAATGAAGTCCATGCGTCGGTCTACAGATCCTCTCTCAAACTACAGTCGATCCAGAGGCTCACGCACCTCCATGTGGTGTTGGTGCGTCACATAACCACGGCTCTACGCTCGGTGGGCGGAGTCAGCGATGTCAGCAGACAGGAAGTAGTGCAGCTCTTAAACAGGATGTTCGTCAACGTGTCCCAGGAAATACCCGGTCATGTGACTCTTGAAGCGCCAGAGGAAACGAGTAGTGCCATCTTCACGCTGTTCGACAAAGGAGGAAGTGTTGATGTGGATTCTTTGCAGACGTTTCTGGTTGCGTTATGTGCCGATTCGCTCAAAGAGAAGTATTTAGCGTTGGTGTCGCTAGCAGCGTCTGGGACATCGCCTATTCCTGGTTCGGTCAATCGCTCTTCCCTTCGAACCTTACTTCACAACCTCAGTATGATACCCAAACTTGTGCAAGAGGACGCTGTATTCGGTTCAGTTGAGATAGCCGTTAAGTCCTGTTTTAAAAGCATTCTGTCGCCGTCTGTTTCCCGTGATCATGTCATCTCATGGCTCCACAGCGAACCTCGTCTGTTGCTATGGTTACCTACCATGTATCGGCTAAGCGTCAGTCAAAATATTTCTCATAACGTGCGCTGTCACTGCTGCAAGTCCCGCCCTTTTACTGGCCTGAGGTTCCGCTGTGAAAAGTGTGTCAACGTCCATCTTTGTCAAACATGTTTTTTCACAAACCGTCGAACCAGGAAGCACAAACAACACCATCCAATGATTGAGTTCTGTGCTCCGCCCACTTTTAAAGAATCTGTGTCATCATTGGTCCAGAATGCACGCCACGCACTGAGATTGAAACAAAGCAGGAGACAAGGACAAGTGTCAATGGAGTCGCCACAAAACCCTCAACCGCCAATAGAGGATAGCTTAGATATATCCCATGATGCACCTGTATCCCCGTGCCAGCAAAGTGACCAATCACCAACTCCGGAGCGATCTGATTCTGCCCAGCAAACAGACTGGGACATTGACCAGTTAGAAAGAGACGTTCTGAAGGAGGAACTGCGAACTTTGCAACAAGACAAATGCGTACTGGAGGAACAACTTGAAGCGTTGAGGCAAACCGTCCAATCGGAGCACAGTGTTTTGGAAGACAAGTATTCTCAGGTGGAGGTTACCGTGGAAACGCTCAAACGGCATCACTCCATGTTGGAAACCTTCGTAACACAAGCCTTGGAGAAAATAGAAAGTCAACGCAATAATGAAACAACAGAGGATGAATTAGAAGATGACGACGAAGAAGAAAATGAGGAAACAGAGGAAGAGGAGGAGCTTAAACTTCTAGAGGGTGATGAAGATGACGTGACTCCGCCCCCAACTGTTCTCTGTGGATCTCCGCTGTCGCATAACCTGAACGTCGAAGAGGAGGGGCCACAAGAATGTTCCAGTCCAGCCCCTGTATTGCAACAACAGCAGCAGCAGGAAGAAGCGGAAGAAGAAGGAGAAGTGGAAGTAGAAGCAGAGGATTGTGGGTCATGCAGTTCAAGTCCAGACGAGCTGCTATTGGATGCTGTGCAGAGACTGAAGTTGGCTTTGGAAAGAGACACTTGGGCCAGAACAGACCTGAGCACTGATAAGAAGTGGGAGGAGCTTTTGCAGGCAGCAGACGAAGTAGGAGAGGAGATCCATCAGCTGGTGGAGTCGCTGACTTAAAAGGGATTGAAAAAGGTTCTGTTTTTATCTTTATTTTGAGCTGTTATGGGCAGAACAAACACAAAGTGGTAGAGAGTCCAAGACAAATTACACTGATACTCGAAATAAAGTGGAAAGAAGTAAGACTTATTTATAATTAAAGTTTGATGGTGAAAGTGTTTCTACAATTTTTTACACATTTTTAAGCCATTTTTGTTTAACTTTACTTGACGTGCATTTGACATTTCACAATAAAACCTGCTGTGCAATTCCCAAATGAGTACTTTTGACTTATTAGTAATGGTAGTAATAGGTGAGTAGGACAAGCAGTTGGATTTCTGTTACTTCTGCTGCGTAACTAGTTTTTCTATGTTGTACCATGTCATCTCATTAGAACTAGAACACTAATTATGTAAAAGGTGCCGGGAGCTAGCTTTGAGGCCGTTGATACTGAACACCCACCTCACTCTCTGATATTCAGTGGCTTTCCTCTGCTTTGTTGGTGGTGCCCTTGATGTCTTTCCACCGTGTTGTTAATCAGCCTGCCAGCGTGCTCCGCGGCTCCCCCCGGGGGCTATATTTAAAAGGCGTGGGTCACTGCCCTCCAGAAAGGGTCACTCTTGCTATCGGGGGGGGGGGGGGGGGGTCCAGGTGGCATCTCTATCTCCTGCACTCATATTATCTACATTCTTCCTCTATCTCGGTGCCATTTTGACATTTGTTTTAATCAAGAGGAGTCATCTTCAGTCACATGTTACACAGCAGGTTAGTTGTAACGTCTAGGCATGTGCAAAATGTTGTGTTTTTTTCACTGTTATGGGGTGAATGGTGGAACTGTTACTTATAGGCTGATACTGATGTCCACTTCTGATAATTCAGAGGGATGCAACTGAAGGAGTTACTTTAAAAGTTAGAAAACAAAAGACATGATGCCTTGAGTTTTGTAAATCTTTCAACTTTCTGTTTTTTACATTGTCCATGTCCACCTGGTTGTATCATTAAAGAATAGATCCGTGGCGTCAGATGTGCCTAATGTCTCCAGATGACAGTAACATCTTTGAAGCTCTTGTCTGTCACTGCTGATGTTTTCCATTATGGCATTCAGAAGAAGAAAACTATCACAATCAAACCCTGCTTTAATAATAGATATGTCAGATGAAAGGGAAAGGATAAAAGAAGTATAAATGTCAAAATAATCATTAGACCTGACACGAGGCACTATATAGTCCTGAGGCTTTTAGACATTATTCCAATGCTATGTCATATCATCCTACATAAAAGGCTTCTATAGGCTTGAAAAAAATGTTTAATACAACAATATAAAAACAGAGGTGTCATACTAATGTCTACCGTAAAAGTTAGCTCAGGATTTATGCCAATAAAGTAAAAGTATATATTTTCTAGTGACTTTTTAGTAACTTTCAAGAATGAAGTGGGAAATATACCAGCAATGAACTGTTTCATATATTTGACTTAAATTAGACATTTGCAAATCAGACTCATAAAGTAACATGATTTTATAGTAGTGATATGATTAATCATTCTTTATCATTTAAGGCAGTGGTTACCAAAGTGGGGTCTGGGGACCCCTGGAGGGCCTCAGAAGCATTGCATGGGGCCCCCAAATGTTGTCCATACAACAAGCAAGAAAGAAAATTGAGTTTTAAATCAACTTTACATAAGGTATTTCTTTATATTTGTTTATATTAGTGTTAAGCCCATGAGAATGTATTGTTTTAATCTATGAATCTAATGTAGTACATTACATATTCATTTATATGTAATGTAAAATATTTTTAGAGGGGCCTAGTGTGATCGATAGGAGAGACTTTGGGAATGACTGGTTTAAGGCATTTAGTGGCAAAAATGAAAAACTGTATGGAGAGTCCAAACCATTCTGACCCAGTCTAATCTATTCAGATGTGGAATTGCTGCTGGTATTACTTCATTACCAACCATCATTTTCTCAATTTAAGATATATTTAATGTAAGTGGAGATTAGCATGTGCTGGTATGATAAGGAGTCTGTTTCCTCTTGTTTGATACTTCCATTAGAATAATAGTGCCGCAGAGCTGAGTACTGTTTGATGAGTTTGTTGAGTCGAGAGTTTTCCTCTAGCACACATTTACAGTGTGCCCCCTGTGTTTGACACACCACATGGGGTCAGCCTGTGCTCCGTCTGGGTAAAGAGAGAGAGTATCAGTGGTATATGAGCTCGGGCTGAGCTGAATGACTTCGGTGATCCTTGTACAATAATACAAATGTAAATGTATACCATATAAAACTAACTTTGGGAATTTTATATTTGACTCTTTTTATCATTCTTTTGTAACAGTTCTGTCTAATTTATTGAAACAATTGGATGTAAAAAAGAAGAAATTGTTGATGAAAAGAAATGTCAAAGAAGCAAAACAAAAACAGCAATGTAACACTTTAATTACAGCTCTCTACTTTTAAAATCAAACTAAAAATGAACATTTTCACTTGGTTATTTTGTTTGAAAATGAGTCAAAACTACATTGTTCTCTTGGAACTGGATGACAAACACATCACATTTAACACTTAGCAGCACAGTGGTATTCCCCTTAACGGCGTGGTTCATAGTTAGAATTAATGGACAGTGTGATGATATAATTACTGAATTCAAACAATATATATATTTTGATTTGTGTAATGACCACCAAAGTTCAATTTTATCACTGTTGTGTAACATTATGTTTATGAATGCAGTATATAAGTAGTAACATATGTTTAAGTGTTTTATTCCCACGGGCCTCTTTGGACATATAAAACTCATGTTGCAACTGTATCCAGGAGTATTACCATGTCACCAGTTATCTTTTACATAGTTATAAGGTTACAGGCCTGGAATGCACCATCAGATGTGTGGTCCTGGTTGTACTTGTACACGTGATTGCCGGTCTAATCATCTTGTTAACCATGAAGAAAAGTGTTGTTTTGCCTCTCTCTCTCCTCTCTCCATCTCTGGCATCTGTCATGAGACCTAGCAGCTGTTGGCGCTCTGAGAAAATAAAATTCCACATGCAACAACAAGACGAGTTTCACATCTCCATATTTACAATACAGCTGCTCACTGGAGGAGCGTAACAAAGGATAGCCGTGCAATTTCACGCTTAGACATAGTGCCTTTCACTTTCACTAAATCAAAGTGCAGTTCAGAGGCCTATTTGCTACTGTTAAAGTTTGACATTTAGACTAATATGTCAGCCATATTTCATAATTCACTCAACATTGCCATGCTTGGTTCTCTTTGTATTTTGAGATAGATTTATGGTGTATGCAGGCACCCCCTGCAAAACATTTTTCCCATGCGCTTTTTTGTTTTTCATACAATTGTGTGGAGAATGTGCTTTGTTCACTGTTTCTATTGAAGCCGAGCTGCATACAAGAGACGTATGGGTGGAAGGCAATGTCAGCACAAGATAAGTTTGAAACACTGTTTTGAAATAAATTGTTTCACAGTAAGTATGGTAAGTTTTTCTGTTCAAAAATGTTCAGTGTTGGAATGTAACTAATACATACAAGTCTACATGTACATAATGTGTACTCAGAATATTGTGATTAATTGTATTCTGGTAGAGTTACTTCTTCATTCGGTGGGATTCAGCATACAGTTACTTTGCTACAATCAAATGGTGGCATTTGATTATGCAATTTAGGCTTCAAACTGTATGGTATAAAAATGAAAAACAGCTGCTGGTGCAAGCATGTGTTTTCTTCTCTTTATTATAAATGCAAAACAAACTGCATTTTTTTTTGTTTATAATTCTATGTTGTGTTTTACACTAATATAATGCAACTATAATGTAATAGCTTATGTAATTAGAATACACAATGCAGGTATTCAATTGTCTGTAACTAAATACAACAAAATACAACATGTGGAAAAGCAAGTACTGGCGAAAATAATCACCGTATCACCTACTGTAGTACTAGCCTAAGAAGAAGTATCGCGTTATCTACATCCGTTTGTGGGCCGATAGAGGGCAATGATTCCGATCCGGGATGTCCGCAGGGCGCCCGTGACATGTGCGTGTGTTTGCTGCGGTCATGTTTTTGGGAGGAGGAGGAGGAGAGAGCACAGACTGAGGCGGGGGAAGCGCACAGTTTGGCCGCTGGGCAGCAACTTTCACAGCCTCTTTCTCCTGTTATTCCCCATAGAAACAGGCTTGAATGCGTCGCTTCTTTGAAATTATCGACTTCTATGAGCTTTATTACCGTGTTCTGTGGAGTAAGTAGACTTTTTCGCCTGCTGACGAGACCAGCCCCCCCTTTTTTCGCTTTGGTTTGACCCCGGGAAAGGCTGACTGCTGCCTGACGCGCAGAGCAGGGCGAAGAAGTTTGCTGTGAGAAGTGGGGGACCTGTTGCTGCTGCATGCCTGCGCACTAACTTTGGTTTAACTTTAACACTTAAATATTTACGCATGACTTATTGTTGGAATAGCGTAAATATGTCCGGACAAACTTTAGGCTGTGAGCTTCAACCCGTCCCATGCAGTCCTACTGGAAAACTACACCGGTGTGACATGGACCATTCTGCCTAGAGAGCAACGCTGGCCCCGACGTCCCAAATCACTAGTTCTTAAAACGAGGATTTAACGCGCACTTGAAAGTAGTTTAACGTTATTTATTGGACCACGATGGAGGGTGATCAAGGAACCATAACTTCTACCGAGGAAGCCCGGAATGATGGGACTTCTGCGGCTGCGTCCGACAGCTTTTCCCAGCTCTGGACGGACGTTATGGGGATGCTGGTGAGTGGCGTGTTGTCATTTGGGGGGATGGGACACACACACAGACACAGACACAGTAAACCTGCAAAAACAGTCAACATTTGCACTCTATCGTTGCTAGAGTGATAGTATTCACAGTCATGTAGTAAGTATGTGTGAACTACGTATCAAAACAATGCCAGATACTCCACCTGGAGCTCTAGTTTGTTTCTTACTGTGCTACAATCCTATAAATTAAAGTTTGGGTTAAGTTAGACCTGAGTTAGCCCTTGCTCAGGCTTAGTTTAGTTAATTTTGCTTGAATGTGGTCTATCTAACTTGTAGATTTGTTGAGATCTTAGATAAATCTGGATTCTGTTTCGTTAAAGTTCAGGTGAGATGATTTAGACCAAGCATGCCCAAACTGTGGTCCTGGGGCCAAATGCGGCCCTTAGACCAATTTTTCTAGGCCCTCAAGCTTCCAGGTGAATTGGCCCATATTACTTTAAACAGTACTTTTTACTGTACATTTCTGAAAATCTACTTTAACAAGACCATATCAAATATTTAATGTGTCCCATTGAGGATGTAAGCATGAATAAAAGTCTAGTGGTTCAGTCTAACTTGTAATAATAATGCAGATTTTAAGTATTCACTACATTGGTGACCAGTCTATAGTCCACAATTGGCCCTTAGCTTTGTCTGTGTTTTTATATGTGATCCTTAATGAGAAAAGTTTGGACACCCCAGATTTAGACACTTTCTGACATTAAAAGACAGGACCTGCAAACTGTTACTGTGCACTTTTGCTTATGCTAAGTGCACATTCAGTTCTCAAATTTGTTATTAAGAACATAATAGCATGGAAAGTATCTCCAATATGTTAATAATGTGCATTGTAAAAGAGTGTTGCTCTCATGTAGCCATTTGGCCCAGCACACTGCTCTTTTGTTTGCTGAGGCAGACTCTTGCAGCCCATTGATCTGGACAGTTGTGAGTGTTGCTGCCACTTCCAGAGTTTAGAGACTGAGGTGTTAATTTGGTTTGGTCTCGCGCTGGAGATGTGAATGGTTTGTAGGCGTCAAACTGTGTTAGTGTAGCGTAATGTAGTGCCAAAGCTGTCCAGCGATTCGTCAACCAGATTTTTGAGCTTTCTTTTCAAACGCACGTAAACATAACCAAATTTGGATACATCTTTATCACTTCGCTTATTACAGGCCTTTATAAGTCACACACATTACAAAACTTGTCCCTGTAAGTTATTAAAACTATAAATAGTGCACTGTGCCTTTAAAAGATTATGGATAGTATCAGTGGCCTTTGAAGTATGGAACAGTACATTTAAGTAGCTGCCCGTGCTAATAAACACAGCACCACGCTCTCATTAGTCATCCCTATGAAACACCCACAAGTTTTAAATGGCCCACGTCACAGTAAAACACAAGACACTCTGGCCAGAATTCCAGTAATGTTGTCCTGTAACCACACATTATGGTTTGTAATGACAGTAATAATCATCTTTTTGAATCAGACAATCTACTGACATGTGCTTTATCACCATGTAAGTTGATATAAAAGTGCTTATGAAAGTATTTTTCCTAGTGCTATTACCTCAACAGAGCACGTGCTTATATGTTTCTGCTTAAACTAGTTATACACATAAAGCTGCTGTGTAAGTTTCTGGTAAAGGGACAGTTACAGGTCAGATCTGGGGAAGAGGCAACCCATCTCGGAGTAACAGTGCATGTTTTTTTAGTGATATAAACACCTGCGATTGAATATAGGTAAGATCGATAAGTTTAATGCCATACTGTTGAACATTCTTGGCAAACCTACCTGGAAAGTTGCATTACTGCACCTTTAAATGGTACTCAAAATATTTTCCAAGTTACTATTTGTAGCCCTCGGGTTTTCCATTCTACATTCTGGCAGTTACTTCTTTAAGATAATGATCAATCTTGATAAAAAGTTGTAATGATAGACTTGAAATATTTTTGAGTTCACCTGCCAAACCAAATACAACCTCCATGTACACCTTCAAAATATAGGTCCTTCATGTTTTCACTGTAAATCTCATAAGAATCCAGTCTGGCTCTTTCTTCCCTCGCCTTGCTTAGGTTCACATCTTGAAAGGTTAACCATACACTGTAACCTGTCGTGGAATGTGTTATTAAGAATGCCCGTACAAGTTAGTCATTTATTTGAGGTTGCAGTTGTGTAAATAGCTCTTGGGCTAATTAAGAGTTTAAAGGCAGTCGGGACATTACTCAGTGTGAAATGCGGTTGGATTTAGTGACGCCTGGAAGCAGATACGGAGGCACGTTTTTAAGGTGAAGCTATTTTTCAGATGTGGGTTCTTAGTTATTAAACATGCACTATATGAGGGGTAAGTTACAGCCCCCATAGGCAACAACTGAGATGCATTGTGTATTCTTGAACAGTAGTGAGCATGTTTTGGACAGCTTTTCAAAGATGAGATGCTCCTTTATCCAAAACGGGGCTAAATAACACAATGAACTACTCAAAAACATACTTGAATCAGACTTTAAATGTTTTGTTAAATTAATCCAGGCCTTTAAATGGTTATTTTGGGGGTCATGCGCTGGCCTGAAAAGTTTGGGAAGCCCTGATCTGATTCTTCCAAAACAAACCATAAATCTTCCAAGTTTTCCAAGTCTTTTCCAGTATCAATAGGCCTTGTGGTTCGCCTAGTCGGTCTTTTTCATAGTTCTGACGTAAGCTCTGAAAAAATATTATGTTATAGATGCTGGTAGTTCATCCTTTGAGCTAAAAATACAATAGCGAGACACGATTATTGATTCAGTCTAGGAAGCATACGCTACCTCCTACGCAACACTTCAACTCCATATGCTTCAAGTCTCCATGCCAAGTTACATTTTATTTTGTCAAGTTCTTTTTCTGCTGTATCGCTGTTCTAACTCATTCTGTCATACGTTAATATTATTTATTTGAGTACGGATCACCTCTTTGCCCTCTCAGATTGCTCTGATTATTAGAGATCTGGCAGGTTTCCTATCTGCCCCCCTCTTCTGCCCCGGGATATCCTGAGGAAGAGTCCGAAAAAAGGGGTGTTGTCTACCTCCTGCTCTCAGTTTCCTCGACAGTCCCCCCCCCCACTGCCTTAATGGAATCCTCTACTATTACATGACTTCATTTTATATTAGAAAAGTGAATTTGTCAGAGCAGCCAAAATGCCAGCAGTGTCTTCTCCTGTTTCCAGCCACCTGCTTTTCCCATCACATCATATTTCACTTTTTGTACAAACTATTACAGTCCTGGCACAACGAATGTAGAACCCCGAGCCTACAATGGGCTTTTAATTGTAAACATTAGTCATTCAGACATTTTGGTGCTCTTCTAGCTTTCAATTTGGCATGCAGTTTTGGTAAATTAAAATGTAGCTACAAAAAGAGGACTAGATACTAACTAGATTTGTCCATATGTGGAATCGCTGCATTTAAAACACAGTAGAGCCATTAAAATGAGTTGCTTATTATTTCTACCATACATAAGCATTTTTCAACCTGTCGTTATGCCCCTGGGTTGTGTATCCAGTGAAAGGCATCGCTCCCCTGCCGCTCTAACATTACATCAGATGCCCTGCACAGCTATTGTAAACTGTTGTCATTGTTCTTTCCCTATGAGAGCACACAGTGACCCCAGGGACAATGGACAAGCCATGTACACCGCAGTCCACAGTGAAGGAACTGAATGCAAGCGTCAACCATTGACCTGGACAAAACGCCCACTACGAATTGGAATGCTTCTCTTCTTCTGGCTTGAAATGAGATATTAACGCCTTTAACCCATGAAAAATGTTGGTCAGGGGTTGCTCAGAAGTGGCTGAGAGAGCTGCATAGAAAAAAGTCAGATATTCTTGCAAATATGTGTAAAGTTATGAAGGAAGGAAATATAAGTTTAAGTAGTAAATGCTCTTCCGTGACACAGATTTATCTTTGTCTAATTACTAAAATATTCAAATTTCAACATAATTTGAATCGCTTCTGTCTTCTTTTGTTGTTTAATATTTATTTTTTTTCTACACTGGGCATGTCCAAACTGTGGCCTGGGGGCTAAATGCACACCTCAGACTACATTTTCTTGGCCCTGAGGCTTACTAGTGAATGGCCCAAATTAACAAAAGCAGTAATTTATGCTGCAAGTTTTAACACTTATTATAAATGCAATACCAAACATCAAATGTGTCTCATTGAAGTTCTAAACACATTTCCATGTTTGGTGACTCAGTTTAATCTATTTTAAACGCACACATGAATTCTTAACAGTAGCTTATGACCATCAGTTGAACCTCTGCTTTGTCTGTGTTTCAGCATGTGGCCCATCATGAGAAAAAGTTTGGACACCTCAGATCTACAAAAGTAAAATTGTAGTTAAATGCTAATATTGCTTTAGCTAATTTAGCACATCGAACTACTGTCTTAGGCACATGGTTATGTTACGTCATCTTACAATACAGCTATAAATCCCATAAATGCATTTCAACTGACAATTATATTTAATGAGTCATCTTAACCACAGCAGTAACAAAAATAATGGTAGCAAAATTCCTTCCACAAATAGTCCAACTGTTGTGGTCTGAATACCGTATTTCACACTATAAAGCAGCCACTTAATTTGGTCAAAGACTGGCACTCATCACAAGCGTTTTCCAGCCCATAATGTTTTCTCAATCACTCTTCTGTTTGTCAATTGCGCAAAATCTTGAGGACAGAATTGACACTTTGTTCTGTCCTCTGTTGGGGAGATGCCATCTTGAAAGCACTGGCAGGGAAATGGCTTTGAGGAGTTTTACTGTAAATACAAGCTCATCTGAACACGGGTGTTTCTGAGGCTGTTGTTGCTATTGTTTGAGTCAGTGTGGGGAGTTGGCTGCGGTCTGGTCCATGGGTGGAGGACTCGTTACATCATAAATCTGTTCTGTTAGTCCCTAGATGTTGGAGCACAATGGGAATTTTGCTGCTTAATAACTTGTGTACTCCTACAAGATTCAATATTTGTCACCAAGAAGTCATCATGCCTTTAGAATGTGCACCATGTAACTTTTCTGGAGAAGGTTCCACCACCTGTTTGTTTCCATGGAAATGTTATTTCTTGGCCTGGAATGTTCCACAGTATGGTGTTAAACCTGCGTACCTATGCAGATGACACCATCAGGCAAAGTTACTGGTCAGATCTGTGGAGAGGCAAGTCCACTCACTCTAATAACTCCATGTTTTTCAAGGCAATGTAAACACCTGTGATTAAATAAATGTGAGATAGATAAGTTTAACCACACTGCGGAACATATCCATGACGCACCTACACCAGAAAAGTTGCATAGTGTAATTTAACCCCTCATCTAATGTTGTTATGGTAACCTTTTGGGAGCACCCTAGTAGACCTTTCTCCTACAAGGCTGTCAAGGGAAAGTGTTGTTACTGCTAGCTGATAAAAATATAACTGCATTACTTCGTATTAGTATTATAGTATTAACACAAGTAAATCAACCACTACTTAAGTTTGAGACTGACACAAAAAATAACATTTTTAAGGCCCTTTCCTTTTGCACTGTATAAATATAATTTCTCATTTAAAGATTTTCTATAAATGCACATACAGTATTATAAGTATATTTGCAGTACTCGAAAAGTAAATTTTTGTATTTGAATTATTTGTCTTCACTTTCCCCTGATATGATCTTTCCCCTGATTTCACGTGCATTCTCAGATGACGTTTACACACACAACAGTGGGCCGTATCACTTACACAGCGGAGGTGGTCAGCTGCCTTGTACCCCAGTGAGCTCATGCCACTGGAGAATTAAAAGAATCCTGACTATGCGCGCGTTCACGAAGACCTAAGCACGCGCTCCATCTGAAAACAGCCAAACACGTGCAGCCTGTCTGTACATGTCCAGCTTTATCTACTAAGGTGACCGCCGGAGAGCTGAACCTTACGTCTTACGATTCTGGGGAGGTGCTAAGATGTGTATAGCAATGAAAACACGCTGTACTTTTGCAATTGCGAAGTGGAAAAGCTTGTGTCTGATCCCACTGGGGATTCAGACATCTGCAGACAAGATTTCCTAAGGAGTCTAGGAGATGACAAGGGAAGACATTTGTGTAAGACTGTTATTTAAAATCAGAGTTAAGGTTAGTGCAAGAATGTTGAATGTTTTGTGTTGTACCCAGCCAGTCCATAGTTAATTTTAGGGATTATATTTAGAAGGTCATGATCGTCTCCTTGGAGAAACTTAAGATCAATACCGTACTGTGGAACATTCCAAACAAAGCATACTCATGGAGACAAGCAGGAAAGTTCCATAGTGTGCCTATTTCTTTTGCACTATATTTTACATCGCTATAGCTGCTCTTCTTCACCCACACAGATGATTTGCAACTCCTATATTGGAAAAGCACAAGGTTATGAGCCAAACATCAGTAAACAATATTAAGTAATGGCCTTACATTCCACCTCTCTCTAGACTAAATATTATTAAAGCTGCTGGTTATTGTCCCAAATTTGAACTCATAAACACATACACATTCATTCACAAAAGTCTGTCTGGGTGAAGTGTCTTGCTCAAGGACATAACAGCAGTATGCATAGACTCTAATGAGGGTTAAAGGGTTTCATATTAACCTGTTTAGCAAGATCAGCCATGCTTAATTCATACTTAATTATTTACCATGTTAATGTCACAGCACTGCAGCCCAAATGCGTGGTTGGGTTGTTTGTTTTGGTGTTTTGGTGGAGGCATTTCCTGCACATCGGCAGTGCATGTTAATGCGCCATCTCTCCGGCCCGGTGTGGTTGTATACTACACAGTCTGTGGTGGTTCGCTCACAGGGATCCATTCATGTGAGGTCTGGCACCCAAAGGAGAAGAGCACCCATCCACAAAGCCTTAGACTGAGGAGGACTGTTCAGAGTGCACACACTGACTCTATGCTCCCTGTCTGCCTGGCACAGATTAGGTCAACACCATTCAGTATTCAGCAGCTGGGATTCACTCACACGAGAGGACAAGAGTTGCACAATATTAGACAAAATAACAATAAATAAACAATAACTATTTATAATTGCATGCATGATACATAAAGGTGCACTATGGAGCTTTTCTGGTGGGAGGACTGCCACATTTGTATCTCCGTGGGAAATGTATTGCTTTTCCTTGAATGATCCACAGTATGGCACTTAATTTATCTATCGTCTTTTTATTATATTACATGTGTTTTTATTGCTCAAACTTTGATTAACAGCTGGGTGCCCCTGACCTATAACTTAATCTGCTGCAGTCATGATTGTCTCCATAGAGAAAGTTGAGTTTAATGCCATACTGTGGAACATTCCAGACAAAACACACCCATGAAGACAAGCTGGTGGTGAACCCTGCACCAGAAAAGCATATAGTATTTCAAAACCCAATGTCACGTACACTTACAATTGATCCCATACAAAGGCACATGTAGGCATTAGTACACACACACACATTGCTATAGCTACTGAACTAATTACACATAATGACTTAGTACCATAGTTGTATAAGTCATTATAAAATGTAGTTCATACTCAACATTAGTCAGTTCCTGGATTGTATCATTTGTAAGGACGGACTGAATGACCTCTGGAGAGTTTGCCGTACGAGCACTTCCAGTCTTTGTATGCAGATGAAGGTCTCAGAGTCAACATAGGATGCTGTAGCCCAAACAAGTGCTTATCTGATACAAAGGAATTGGGTCTAATGTTCAGTGGGACTATTTCTCAAAATGCCATGGACGTTTACTGAAAATAAAGGTGTGTCTAAATCTTGGTTTGGTAAATCTGCCTTAAAATATGTATTTGTAAGACCTATTCATAATTTTCAATGGTGCCTTTTTACTTCATTATTTGTATGTTTTTGAACTAAACACTCCTCTTATTTTGTGTTTCTACAGGATGGTTCACTGGGAAACATAGATGACCTTGCTCAAGAGTACGCAGAGTACTACAACACCTGTTTCAGCGACGTCAGCGACCGTATGGAAGAGCTGCGCAAACGAAGAGTCTCACAAGAACTAGATATGGTAAGGTCATATACTTAGTCCAGCCGATTGTAAAAAAAAAAAAAGTTACTATTTACAAAATGTGTGAAAATGTTGTTGAGAAAAACTACTAGAATTGTATCCCAAGGTTTTTTTGTCCAAATAGTCTTTCAAAACACACTAGGAAGTCCCTGAAGTCCTTTGTCGCAGGATGTAGGGTAGTGGGGCACCCCTCCCGTTGCCAAGTTTCAAGGAAAACTATTTAGGAATGTTGCACAAGAGAGAAGCCACCCCATAGGCCCTCATATAAACAAGTGGTATTCTACGACCAACATCCTAATGGCTATGGTCAGTTTAAAATAGGGGTTGCAAGGGGGTTGAGGGTTCAAGCCTCGGGCAAAGGATATCTGTATGTACATGTATGTTCCCCTCAAGTTACTTCAGTTACTTGGTAAGAGAAAATTGTGAACTACTTTTTGTTATATACTTGTTTAGGATGCATTAGTATCCAATATTAGAATGCAATGAAAAATCCATTGAATAAGATTAAATACTGTAACTGTATTTGTTAACAGTCTGTCACCACTGAGTTAGCGTATCACGGTAAAATAATTTGTTGCATATAATCCCCTCACACATGTACCGCATTACCTTTAAGCCCTTTTGATTTTAGCCCCTGTCCAAAGATGTCTGCACATATATTCTTTCTGTCATTACCGTATTTCCCAGTTTAATGGCACAGACTCTTCTTCTTGACAGCAGGCCCATGTGGTTCTGGTTGAGTTGGCAGGTATGGCTTAGATGGAGCGCTGATTTACTGGAGTCTGGCTCACTTCACGACTTAAAGGTAGATTAAAGAGAGCTATAAAGTGAGCATGAGTGGTGAAAGTAATCAATATGCAGATTGGGTTCTCCATATGGTGGCATGTGTCAATTGTTAGAGATGCATTATATAGGGTAAAGTACAGTTTTTTTTCTTGTGTGCAAGTGAAAAGGGTATATAGTGAAGAAATAAAAATGAAAAATACCTCCACCAAAGCTTGCAATGTTAACCATACAGCTCCATGAATTTAAAAATCTTTTAGTTAAGGCGTCAGCGCTCATATCTCAAAATTGCATCATTTTGTCAAACTTGATTTTGACACTAATGAAAACGCACCATACTTGATCCCGTTTTCGATACTACAACGGCAAAATAGTGCAATTTTCAACACAAAACATTGGTATCAGATCAGTTAGTGTCTTCATATTGATTTCATCGGCTTAACACTGCTGACTCTACATACCTGTGCTTAATCTTGCATTTGAAATGATGCTTTTTACCTCTGGAGTTTGTTGTTACATCCTGTGGAGATAAAACAGAGGAAGGGGAAGCAATCAGGGCACATACGCTTTGTGCATGTCATGTTTAAAAGAGGAGAGCCGAGGAGCAGGATGTGAGGATGAGAGGAAGAGCGGAGGAGAAGAGGAGAGGACGAAAGGGAGCCTGCAGCTGTCCTGTCGCTCCTCAAACTTTGGCAGTAAATAAAACACAAACAAAACTTGTGGGAGGGAATATAGGTCAGACAACACCGCTCTCATACAAAGCACTAACCCACACCACTGAATACTGTCTCATTCAGGTGCAGAAGTTGAGTTAGTTTCTGTGGTTTTTCCCCAGGTATTATAAGAATAAGCTGTTTTCCCCAAGTAATTAATTATAGGGTTGTAGGCTAAAATTTACTCTGTGATGTTTTTAAAAAGTAAAGTTTTACATAAAAAAACATAAAATAATTAGTTTTCCTTTTTAATTTATGAATTTAATCAACATAGTAATCTCAAAGGTAATAAACGAGAACATTTTCAACAAATTTTCATAGTAAAAGTCTAATTTTCCAGTCTTAGCGATTTGATTTGTGACTCTGCTAATTTAAATCCTACCATAATTTTCCACCGAATGCTTGAATCCTTAAATGCCACTCACTTCATAGCCTCCCTATGACAGTACTGAGTGAACTCGGCTGATGATTTAGGTGAATATTCCGACCGTTTCCTGGCTCTGATGCAGCGGTCTGTCTGTGGGTCATTAACGGATGGTTAGGGAAGGTCACACGAATGCTACGACATTTAGCCACCCGCATAAGTGAGAGATCTGACCTTTAGCGAAAAGGCTAGTGCTATAAAAGGTACGGGACAGTAGTGATGCAACAGCCAGCTCACAATGCCCACTTCAGGTCCGGTTATTGTTTTATTATTAGACTGTTGACTCCCAAACTAATGTGGTCACTTTATATTAGTTTAAGTGTATTCATTATGACAGCATTTGCCCATTTTAACAAAGTGAGGGGGATAGCGTGCACCAAATTTAAGTCTGGAGTTACTTTAGGCCAGTGTTTTTCAACCCTTTTTGAATAGAGGCACACAGTTTTTTCAGCAACATTCGAGTTAAAAAAGGCTTATATAATGTGGTGAATTTTGTCCATCCCACTGTCTGATTCTTGAAGTACGTCAGTGGTGATTGTTTTGCATTCTGGTGTGGAGGTTTGCTTAGTACACTCCAAAATGGGAAATCATTTAACTCATAATGGCAATACCTCAAGGCACGCTCGTGTTCCCTGCCACGCTGCTTGAAAAACAAAGCATTAGGTGGCAAATTACACAGAACAATCTTTATTATATTCCAGATCAGGTCAATATGAACAAACATTTCACAAACTGAGTGAATTTGCTTTTTTTTTTTTTTGCCTCCATTTCGAGGGGCCTCTATTGTGTTGGCATTACAGGCCAGCGATGGAGGCTCTCTGTGATTGGACAATCGCTGGACCTCTTCCTGTCCAGCTCTGTGCGGGTTGTTCTTGTGCATCTTTGTGTTTGTTTTATGAAAAGCACAGACAATCGGGTTAAACAAACTTCCCTTTTTCCACATATGAGACAGGAAGTGTGTCTATACAAGCGGGCACTTTCCCAGCGCTCCTATAAACAGCATACGTTACAGGGGCACTGGCTGGTGGAGGGTTGGATGATATGAAGATTATAGCTGAAAGTGCCTGAAATAGCTGTCATTTTTAAGCTTTGTCCTAAAATTAGTTCAGAAATATTATATAATAACTACACCTTAATTACCCTAAATAAAAAATGAATAAATACATAATTGATGATGAACAAATACTTAATTAAGAAAGATTCAGGCTTGGAGTATAAAGCCTTACTCCTAACCATAACCCCTCATTATGTAGTTACTAAGTCTGGATCATTCTTTGTTTAGGCTGTAAATAGTATAGTTTTTATGAAAATATTATAAAGTGTTACCCACAATTTAAAACCACAGCCAAGGTTTGGTGAAAGTCTTATCTAATCAGAGGAGACAGGCCATAAAAGTTTTACACTGACATCAAAGTAGCTGGACATTTTATCATAACCAATCACAGCTGTATGTTAACGGCTGTTTGAGGCTTAAGTTTCTTGCTCAACTTGCTAAAACCTAGACACCAAATGACGGAAGTAATGCGTTGCCCTAAGGAACTGAAAGTTATTTAAGCGCTTTCAGTATTAGTTTTTGACCTCATGAATGAAAAGTCACCAGCATAAATCATAACAGAATTTATATAGCAGTTTAGGTTATGTTCACCTGAGCTACAAGACAGGTCAGAATTCAGTAGTGGAATTTAAGTCAACAAATCTACAATCTGGCAGTTAAACTTCAGTTTATGGTTAATAGCTCTGTAATTACTGGCTCTATTCATATGAAACAAAGACTCCAGAGTTCAACATCCTCTTTTTCATCACGAATGAACAAATAGCTTGAGAAAATTGTTTCACTCCAAAATTGTTCAACCCCAAAGATGTGATTGTTGAAAGGACTTAGAGCCATAAGATTAATATGGTGAGTATTGCGAACTTTGAATATTGATGACAGATTTCTTTTTCTCAAAACTACTTCATACCTTTTTCAATTTTTTTTCAACAATTCCTCACAAACTGCCAATTGACTGATGTAAAACTATGACAAAAATTTACCACAGGTACTATCCGACCAATTAAATGAAAGACATCTGCACTTCAAGCCAAAAATTGTATTATGTCTATGTGAGGTAGGTCTATCCATTCACACAAGCACCGAGCGACATTGACGAGGCCCATTTATTTGACCAGCTGTCTGAAACCCTTTAGATGTTGATAACCGTCATAACTAAAACATTTTTGACACAACACAAGATTGATCCCGTAGCCTGAGGATTTCTGTAATGTTTTTTTAGTTAAGTATTTTGACAGTTGAAGGTCGAGACTCTGGTTCAGACTCGTGCGTTTTGCCACTAGCTGAAAGAGCCCTGTGCTAAATGGACTAATGTTTTCTTCAAGCCCATTTATCAAAGTGGGTCAGTTCACCAGGGTTAAAGCCTCGACGCTGAACCAAGACAAATCCTATGTTTATTTACTGTAGAACTTCTGACGTTGTAGTTCTAAGATGCACCTTTCAAATGTTTCACGATATTGGTATAAACTTTTGGAAAAATCTAGCTGTATATTTAATGATTTTTTCAGTATGTTTTGTTAATCCAAATGGGATGGCAGAACTGTTACTGGAATGTGCAATAACTTTGGTATTTTGGTGGAAAAACCCAAACAAAAATGAGCCGAGGAACCTTAGGAATGTGCCACAGTGCAACACAATTTGAGTAGTTAAGAAATGGTTTATGATTCATTGCCACTTTCAATCTGGGCTAAGGTGGAAAACATTACTGGATAAATAATACAACATTTATGCTGTACTCTTTTAACAGAGTATTATTGAAGTACAAATACTGCAGCTACTAATTCACTGCTAATACTTCAACAACCAGCCTGTCACATTTTACTTAATATTTGGTTATACTAGTACTACAAGTACCACTACTACCAATATTACTGCATTACTACTAGATATTCTTTGATTCACTGCTGCAACAACTTCAACAAAAACAGTCACTCACTCTTTTACCCCTTCCACTTTATCTGACTTTTTACCACCCTCAAAAATGCTACAAAATTACAGTTTTTAGAGTTTTTATGGTAAGACTAAAATTAAAAGTACTACAAGAAACTGCAGCTGACTTCTACCCTTTACCACCTGGATCTGGAGACCACATTCTTTTCAAGTTTATAGTAGCTACGTATAAATCAGTTTAAAATGGAAAACACAGATTTGGTCTAGATGCTAATGGCTGCACATGTTATCTTTTTATATATACTTTTTATGCGTCTTCCAGATGAGCCAGTTTTGCAGGTCCCTTCGGTACTAGTGCGTGTATTATTTGGATGCGTACCAGGATTTCCAGTTGGTGTCTGTCCTTCCATCGGCGCGCCCACCCAGACTCACCCAAAGCCAGTTGCCTGTTGCCAGTTGGCATACCGTCCCATAACCACCTGGTTCCTCTGGTTTAGCTGCATTCACTCCATATGCACCTTTTCCTGGCTACCGCACTGAGATGGCTTTGTGTACACTGTGAGGGAGTAGTACGCAAAATATGACTTTAGTGAGAGAAATTGTATATAGCAGTGACAATATCTGTACACATTTTTAGACTGTTTCGTGTCTATTTTGCTGTTCATGAAAAAAATTACAAAATAATCATGAAGTTAAACAATAATAAAAAAGTTTAACAAAATTAAAAAAAAATAAATAAATACAAAATACAAAAAATATTATAAAAAATATTACTATACTATAAAAAAATTACTATAAAAATTTAATAAATTAAAAAATATATATATATTACTACTACCTTAATTTCTAAGAGGAACTAGGGGCAAGTTTTTTTCAGTGTTTTGACTCTTGTAGTTTGAATGATAATAGTAGTATAATAGTATTACCAACTGAAGTACTGGCTGTATTATAGACATGAGTGCATACACATTGCTGCAGAATAACTCAACAGCAGTACTAGTTTTAAAAGTAGTAGATATCCTGATATCGGCCAAGATACTGATAATAATATGCAAGTAATACAAGGGAAAACATTTGGAGTATAATATTTCTTGTTTTTATATTGATAACTTGGTCATTCAGTGTTTACCAAAATATATTACAATTACCAATCTATTTTAAAAAAAATGACTCAACAACGTGCATTTCCTCATTGTAATTAGCTTCACTGAGGCTTTCACTGCTTCTGTGCTTAGTTCTCATAGCTGACATTGTGCTCCTCATTAACTCAGCCTCTCTCATATCTAACTCAATCCAGTCACGCTTAAGCAATCAGGATTGGGGTTTGCCTGCACATTCCCAAACAGCCCTGAAGATATTGACTTCCATTGAGGAGGTAGAAAGTAGGCCAGTATCTCCTAGTATCTGTGGCTGGGTTCATGTAAAGGATAGTGCACCCCTCTGGGAGTGTGTTGTGAGATCTAAGACTTAATCCAGACATTCAGAAGCCATTGATTTGGAATTCTCTTTGAAAAATATATATGTCTAGATGCACCAGCAGTTTCTTCACACATCTGCATTTCTGCTACGAGACAACTTAAGGTTATGATGCATTATTTGTACTCTTACCATTATTGTAGGTATTCTAATCTGTGTACAAGTTGAAGTATTATTTGTAATATTTGCCTTGCTATGGCTCTGCAACTATTAGGGCTCTAACTAGTTTGGCTGGTGTTGCTTTCATTTCAGCTACTACTTTTAAAAGTCACTCAAGTAGAAGATCTGGAAAAGGGTTAAAATATGCTTTGGAAATAATTTATGTTTTTGAGATTTGATAATTCGCATTTTAACACAATGAGAGAAGACCAACATTTGAACTTCTGACCTAGTACAAGAATGTCATGCAATTCATAACATATTTGTTGCGGTCTGCACAAGTTAGACATTTATTTAAATGAATTATACAATCCCGTGGAAACTGGATATTTATGGTTATACATTCTCCAGTAAATATGTATCTACATTCCTCAGCTCAATATCTGTGACAGATTCCACCTGGATGTAGGTTGTGTTTGTTTTGCACATGTCCTCCATGTGAGAGATCGTACGCTCAGATAGAAGCTGCAGAGCCAGGAGTGTAGACACCACACTGCTTCCTCTGCTGTATCTTTGGACAGTAATATGGATATATACGGGTTGTTTTGGGATATGTCTGCTTCCGATTTTTAGCTACAGTCCTCAAAATTCCAGTTTGAATGGATGCAATTATCAAACCTCAAAGACTACAACTATTTTCTGTGATATATAACTAGATACATATCCATTGGTCTAATTCTGTGCAACACATGCTAACCTTGTATTTTATATCAGGAGTTCCCAAACTTTTCAGACCGTGACCCGACAATGTTGATGACCCACGGCCCCCGCTTTTAAAACATTAATCAAAAACTGAATTGCGAAAAAAAAAACCCAACACTATTATTTTTCCATTAGCCTAGCGTGTTGCCATGGTTTTGTGTAGCTGGGGAGGTAGCTTGTTCTCAGACATCTGTAGAGACAGCAGGCAGCGTGCCCAGTGATATCTTCTGTCACCGTAGGAGAGCGATCAAAGCGGATCAGATAGTAAAACCAATCTGCCCTACCTCTGTGAAAGTATGCGCATTATGCATGTTGGAGAAGGCCAGGGCAGACTTTGACTTTCTTTTATGTGTGTTGTTTCTTACAGCCTCCCTTTGTAAACACAGCTGATGCCAGTGCACAAGGTCTTTTATTTTCTGTGTCTGTCCTAACCAGATTCATATCCCCGCCCATGATTTATAATTCTATTTCACATTATTTCCAAAAAGTTGTGAAGGAAATAAACACGAAAACAACGGCTTTATACATCTTTTGAATATATATTTGATTTATTCTCAATAGAACCAATCACAAATGAATCTTTTAATTTACAATCCCCCAACATTTTAAGATATGTTACTACTGTTGAGTAATAATAAGGATGAAACATTAGGACCAGTGCCATAGCGATTAAAAATTTTAAACGTTTGAATGTGAAAAAAGTCCTCAAAATGTCACTTACAATATGAAACTCAAAACCACAGATAGTACTGGAATGCATAAAATTGTCAGATGTTGAGGCCGGTGCACTTCATTTCTTTACTTTATCACAGCGAACTTGACTCAATATTTAGTAAATAAATGCCAGTGTGACATTAAAACACATTTATTTGCATTAAACAATCTCCTCTACTGTACACCCACATGATTTAGGCCTCTTGGCACTTTGACTTTCACATCCTGTGCATATGAAAATGTTGCTGACTGGTACCTGCTATCCAACTTATGGGAATCTCAGTAATCCCAGACGAGGACAAGCATTTAGGACAGGAGCTCTTCCAAAAGCATTCCTGATTTACACGCCACTGTAACATCCGGATCTGTGCTGTAACTACCATAACAGACAAACAAGCCAGGTACAGGCCTCCCACTGTTCTAGTTAAGACTTAAAGATAAAACCAGGCAGACTGTCTCTTGTCTTGATTACTGCTGGGATAAGTATAGGGCTACGGCTCATTTTGGGGTGGTTAGCCGCCTCAGCACTTCACCTCTTTGGATCAGATGACCCTCCGGGCCAAAAGGAGCTCTTAAAGGACGTTATATCACTACTGACTAACTGCTAACTATTAGCGGTCATTTCGTCACGGCGAGGGTGTGGTGGCATTGTCCGTGCTTGTTCAAATCTGAGACAATGAAAGGTTAAGGCAAAGGTTGTCTTCCGGCGACTGTTACTTATACTGTCGTTTATAGCGGAGGGGTGGTGGAAAGTAACTGGATATTCGTTCATTTAACACTAGTTGTTTTGTTGCTGTAGAAACCGTAGTAGTCGTAATAGCGATCGTGACTAGTAAATATAGAATTGGATAGTTGCTGTGCTGACCTGGGTAAATTGAGTGTGTCACATTTGGAAGGGCATCTGATATAAATCTAGAGTTGTTATTATGGGAATTAATCACGGCATATACTTTACAACCTCCTTCTCTAGTATTTGCTGAATGGGATATTGGCTTGCTTTATGTGTAAATGTGAAAGTAACAGCGATGAAAACTTAGATAGAAAGTAAAAAATAGGAATTAGGTGATGGTGATTTATATTCAGCCTAGACAGATTCACTTCCTCACAAAAACACAAAAAAATGCAAAAAGTCTCATGGCTGTGTGAATGACCTTTCTATTTCTGTATCACATGTAATTTTTTAAAACTAAACAACTTCCCATAAAAAGAATGTGTTGCATTAAGGCCTTGGTCTTTCGTCACATCTCCCAAATATCTGATAACACATATTTTAGGTCATGAAAATAGTTAAAAAGTGAAAAAGTTTGTTATTTTGATTTAGTATTGACACTGTTTGTTACCACAATAATAGTACTTTAAGTTACTTCCAATAATATAAAACTATATTATATTTACTACAAAATCATCAAAGGTGTGCTGCGTAGTTTTTCTGGTGGAGTCTAAAGTATGTGGTAAATGTTGTATATGTAAAACGTACTATATATATATATATATATATATATATATATATATATATATATATATATATATATATATATATATATGTTAAACAACAAAATGTTACACAGTGCAAAAAAATACAAACTAACCTGTTTTTGTTCACTGCTGAACATGTCCATTGAAAAATTAACCCCCTTCTGAGCCCTCTGCACCTTGGGGTCAGATCTCCCGGTCTGTCAGTATTTTGCACTGTCCACTCAGTGGCCCTCGGGAACGCACTGACCCCATCTGTCCCACCAGCGGTGCACAGAGCGTTATGGACATTTGCACTGGGGTCAGACAGGAGAGGCCAAAAGGAGTAGTAAATCCTTCCACTTAGTTTACACTGAAACAACATGAGCACGAACCATCCAGTTCAACTCTGGTTTACAGTTGTCTGGTGCTATGTAGAAATTTCATATGTCAACAAATGTTTTAAGAATACTCTTAATAATTTACACACAAAACACAATTATAACTTTTTCATTCAGTAACTATTGAAATACTTAAGCTTAAAGGGTTAACTGAGATTAACTTTACAAGATCCCTGGGATAAAGTAATCTCTCATTAAGTAAAGTGTTCTTTGATGCATATTTTCTTGAGCTATATCGCACTATGAAATTAGTTTTTGTGACAGATCTACTGAGAGTTTAAACATGCGCAGTATTGCTATGATAATTGTTTAAACTGCTATTCTAACAGTTACAAGTTTAGACAAATGGATCCCAACAACATTACATTTAATGACTAACTCACAATTGTCTTAAAACTCTCACTACAGAATGTGTGACAGCTTCAGAGACGTGGATGTAATCTGACTCTTGACTTGAAGGCATGTAACCACAAGGCTCTAACTCTAGACACAAAGGCAGGTGTTGCTCTGCAGTTAAGACACCAACATGAAAGTTGTAATCAAATCCACCAATCATTAGACTTTCCCAACGCTGGCTGTTCTATTGTGCGTGAAAAGCTATATCTTTCAAATACAACTCTAGAGCCTGGTGTTTTAATCCAGCGGGGACAGGTAAAGCAGGTTTGGACACAGGCTCAGACTTGTTAAATGGTGTCTTTCGCACGTGCTGAAGTTTGTTTTCACACACGGTGCAGGTGTGTCAAACCTCACCTCAGGTCTTTCCCACATCACACCATTGTTGTACGTATAGTATACATATCATATACTGTTTCTAAAGTCAGTTGACCTTTTCCTTAACGCTCATTTCTTGTTTTGCCCTGTTCCTCCATGATTATTATTCCTGGCCCCCACAGTTTGTAGTGAATATATTCCATTGTTATTGTATGTTAAACACTGACACCTACCTTCTTTTCGTTATAGGAGAAACAGGATTCAAGCACCACTTCCCTGCAGCTACGCTCTGAGATCCAAGTAAGCAAAGCTACTTTTATTAGACTCTAGTGGGCTGTGCCATCGCAGAAATCATCACACTCAGTTCAAGCTCATTATTCAGTTAACAGACAACGATCATAGAGTAAACATTTTTTATAAATCAGTTTTTACATATTGTAGTCTAATTAAAGGCACTGTACCCTATTTATTTTTATTTTTTTTACAAAATTTGTCTTTTTCCCCATTCCAGATATATTGCATAAGCAGCTCTTGAGGTTAAGCAATGGCCGCTGTCTTGATAATTAGGAAGTGTACGTTAGCATGGTAGTTGTTAGCTTTACTGTGACAGAAAAACAGCACTCTAGTCTCTGAAAATTGTGAAAAACACTTATAAACTCATTGCGATGAGTAATTAGGGTGGTCAGAATGCATAAGGTAAATAAAATAAAATAATAAATAAACTTTGGAGCAAACCTTTTGAAAACTAGTTCTTTTTTCACATTTTTTAAGACATCAAGTACAGTGCCTTTAAATATTTTTGAAATTTAGCATGCAAACTACTTACAAGGAATTACGAGTGAGTCTTTAATATAGTTATACTAACACATGTCTCCTCTCGCCATAGGAGTCACTGGGCTTCAGCAGTCAACTCTCCACTCCAGAAACTGACCGAAAGTATGTTCCTCTTCTACCTCTCCTTTACAACATCATGTGACTAAGACCAGCCCTGGACAGTGAAATATGGCTGGATTTACACGTGTGTCTGTTTAAGTCAAAACAACACGCAGAGCTGTGGTGTCTGGGATTCATCAACATCTATAGGGGGAGCATAATTCACATTTTCCTGGTCAGGCGTAGCAGATACTGAGGAGCGTGTCAGGGCATGCAGGTTTAGGTAGTGTCGGGGAGAGGGACGGGTTACCCCTGTGGTTTCCATGATTGTAGGTCATGGGATTGCCCGTCTTTATGAGCGGGGAGTTTGATGTATTTGTGCCAGTGGGACATTTTTCCAGAAATGTTATTTATAAATTATCAATACAATACAGGCATTCTTGTAGGAAGCAGTGAATGACTTTCATGTGATTAAAAAAGCAATGAAGCCAAATGTGTAAAAGTTACACTAAGTAGCTGCTATCAGTTTTCGAAGTAAAGTTGTTTAAGTTTATGTACCCACCAAAAATTTCAGTATAGTATTTAGTTGTATTTCACCAGTTTAATTAAGCACTAGTTATTTAGGATTGCACAAGAAATTACTGTACTGTACTCTTACTGTCACAATTCAGTTTGATTTTTATAGATTATTTACAATTTCATGAGTAGAATGTAAGTATGTAACAATATGGATTTCCCCTTATGTTAAATTTGTGGCCCATTACTTCCCTCAATTCCCTTTATTTTCCATATCTTTCTATATTCTGCACCATACTGACTTTGACGCATGCAGTACTAGGTGGTCCTCCAAACTCCCACTCTCAGAGAAAGGAAAACCACTGGCCACTTCCTTGGGCTGACCTGCCCAGTCCTCAGCCTATTCTCTGGGCTTCCTTCCTCCCTTTGTGTCCAGTCCAGGAGAGAGAGAGGAGGGGGAGGAGGAGGGGAGGTAGTAGTCCAATGATTACAGCCAAGAATCAAATGCGAGATGCCTGGGTGGAGGTCCTTCTCCCTGGTTCCTGTAACACTACGACATTTTTTCAGTCTTTTGTTTTATATAGAGGTAATTCCCCAAAGTGAAGTCATCGCAAAAAGCTCTACTCCTCAACTTGTCGGCATAACATCTCTTTGAAAACTACCCCGCTGTCAAATAGTATTACGTTTAGCACCCCACACATGGAGAATGGATTTTTGTGTAAAATTATGATTGGTCTTTTATCCTTGCCACTGATCGTCGCCCCCTTGTGACCCCTGGAGGGATAGTCACGTGCAGGAGAGGAAGCGCATACCTCGTACATGAACTCTTCTCCCATGGTTGCGTGTATTGCACAGACACATGTGGAGGGTGATGCGAAACAGATGCCAGAATTTGGGATGACGTCGGCTATTTGAGATCGAGAAGAGCAGAGGGGCCCCAAGAAAAGAAAAAAAAAAAAACTTAACAAGATGATTCCCTGTTATGGCCTGGCTCTGTACTGTGTAGCCATGGCTTATATGTATGTGCTATTCTTGGCTGTGTAAAATGCAGGTTGCCGTGTGATATACTGTTGTATCACCTACCTCAGACTTTTAGGATGGAGGTGTTACTTTGAAAATTTGCTGACAAAATGTGATGGATGAGTTTTTTGCTACAGGCTATTCAAAACTGGAATACTTTGAACAACAGTTTTTTTTTGTTGCCTAATGTTTTCAAGCTGCACCATGCAACTTTTTTCTGGTGAAGTCTCCACCATCTGCTTGTAGACACTTTATTTATCTCCAAAGGGGCAAATTAAAATGCTAAGAATGTTCCACTGTACAGCATTACATATATGTATCTGCAGGAAGACAACCAAGTGACGACAGTAGGTCAGATCTAAGCCTGAGTTTTCAATAAAAACACTTGCAATTGGAAAAATGCAAGATAGAAAAGTTTAATGCCGTACTATGGAACATTCCAGGCAAAGCAATAATAGCTTCATGGACAGGTAGCACTTAGTATAGCACATCCTCAGCAGAAAAGTTACATATTGCATCTTTTAAAATGAAATAAGAAAATACTAGGTATTTTAGTGTCATAATCATCCCTAACCTACGCCAAGTTAAGAACAGTGCAAGGTAACAACATGCCAGGATTATAGTTGTCCCAGGGACCTATCAACCTATTGCTTTGAAGGGGCTATCCACTCTGCCACACCGCTACTCCACATACCAGAAATGTATTAAACATGGCATCTTTACAAAGTTTGTAATATATCGATTAAAATTTTAAATCTGTGTATGTTCAGATCGTTTCTGGAAACTAAGCGAATAAAAATTTGATCTTGTGTTCCAAATTGAACTCTATTTTATGTTAACGCCTCTAATTAAAAAAAAAAGCAATGAAGCTAGATGCTAAAAGACGACTCTCCTCTTTCTATAATGAAACCGCACCCTTCTCCCACTTTTTTATGAGCCTGTTCACAAAGTCCATTTTTATGTGACACTTCTTTTAAAATTTATGTGCTCCTATTTAATGCCCGAGGACTACATCTCCCTTCCCCCGTCAGTTCATCTTTCACTACCTCTTTTTCTCCTGCACCATAGTCCTGTTCTTTTGTCCCGCTCCGTGAATGGGCCCCAGGTATAGAGATTCATCAAGTGCAGCCAGACTGATAGACACGCCGCCTAAAAAGCATTCCTCAAACTCTCCTATCCTCACTCTAGACTCACCGCTTCGCCATAGGACAATGGCACCCTTAGGACCTATAGTCTCCGCCATGTTGGTACTGCCAGTCCTTCTTTGTCAGTTTGTTGGCAGAACGTGGGCATAGCAGTGTTTATACCCGCTATGGAGCAGGCGCTGACAGAAGGCTCTTAGGGTTCAAACCGGGGACTTCCTGTTTTGGAGGGTGATTGATTGGTTGGTATTGTTGCCAAGAACGACCGCAGGCTTATCAGTGTAGTTACCAACAGGAGTAAAAGGGTCTTGATGAAAGAATAATGCAAGGAGGTGATTGTGGACCGTAACAGTGGAGCCTGTTAAGTCTAAGACGGAGAAACTTCCAACACTGTGTCTGGGTGGGTTTCCCCCTGGGTACTCCAATTCAATTTGCAGCTCTACCTAAAACATGTGAAGTACAGGCTAATCCTCTTACGAGATACTATTGAGGCGGATCATCTGTAGCACTGGGTGAAAGATGGGTCAAATACAGACAGCAAGGTTCACCAGGCAGATTATTAAGTTTCCTAATGCAAAAGTGCAAGTATCCTTATAGAACAATGGGTTTTTGTGGCAGTTATTAGATTTTTGGTCTATTAGCAAGACAGTTCAAGAAAAAGATAGCAGGATAGAATATTTACCATTGTAATCTTACATCTTAAGGGAGTTTTTTGTGCCTTAAACGTGTATTATGTGTCTCTTTTCTTCGTTTGATCTAGGTTTAGTTTCAGCTTAAGTCCAAATTTTGATGTGGTTTGTGAACATGGGAGTTCTTTAGTGAATATCTTGTATATTTGGGAGGTCTCAGTTGTATCCGTCCTCAGTCAATGCTCATTTTTCAAGCCCCTTATTTCCCCAAAGCGTAAATATGTCTGCAGTATTAGTAGAAGGTGATATTTCCCTGCGCGGTGATGAGTGTCTTCCCTCCCTGTGACCTCCTCTCTGACCCCAGTCCAGCTCATCCCGGTGCTGTTCCTGTAGGGCTGTTCTGTCATAGGGTCACTGCCTCTCATTGTCTTTTGGCTCGCACTGCGTCACTTCAGTCCAGGTGTTGAGCATTAGCTAGAACGTCAAAGTGAACCCCAACCAGAGTTTTGCTCTCCTACTGAAATAGACCAGAAACAGCTGTCATACATTTGTCAGTAAATGTTTTTTGTCGTGTTTCCTGGACAGTCATTTTGTCATTTTGTCACATGAGGTTGAGCTCCTGGTGATTCATGTGTTAGTATTGCTGCCCCTTAGCACATTTTTGCACAGTTTAGGCTATTTTAAGAAACGTCAAGATTAGATCATTCGAATTGTATCCGTATCTTTTCTTGTAAATGTTATATACACACAAATATCAGAACATTTTCTTACAGCTTTATGCAGTGTCAATAATTAAAATAACTAGCCGCCATGCCACCCTTTGTCCCATTTCTTTTCTTTATTTATTACTCCAGTCAATAAACACAAGAAGAAAAAGATAGAATTTCAACCAAAGAAGCCAACAAAGAATAATACATGTCACACTTTTTAAACAAAATAATTAATTTAATAAGATCAAAGCAGAAGTGGCCTCGTTTCTGTTTTAGCGTGCCAAAGTTCCAGGCTAATACCACCTCCTCTACATGAGTTCAGCCAAAGGTAAAATGTAGCTTTCCATATTATCTCCCATAGACAGTTAGCCTCTTATGCAAATGCGATGTGTTTTTACTGTCCTTTTCTCAATGCGGGCCAGGCAAGTGCAAAAGATGGCACGCTACAGATTTTAAGGTTAAACCAATTAAGTTGCCAGGCTTCTGCACAAAGACATTCTAAACTGTGTCTATGCCAGCGTGCGTGTGAGCTTAATTTATAGAACATGGACGGATGGAGGGATAGAGGGAGGGGGCATTATACTGCTCTTTCCATTGACGAGCTTGAATTAGCCTCAGCTCGTCCCCTAGCCTAGCCTATCGGGGAGGGAGGGGGGCAGAGGAACACAGGGGCGAACCATACAGGCCTCGATTCAATTAGCATATCATTACGTTACCATGGCAACCAGGGCTTTAAAACAGGCACCAGTATGTCCCCGATGGTTTGCGAAAGAACTAACTAAAATTCATGAATTCTTATATATGTAGTTGGTTGTTGGTGTGATCAGTTTTTTTGTTTACCATAGATACCCAATTATAAGTAGGTGAGTACAAGGAACGCTCAATAGATCCCTTAGCGCCCCAACTGGCCACACATTTGAAGATATTCCCTCCATGAATTATAAATTTTAGATGGGTGTATTGAAATGAAATGGTGGTGGCAGAGTGGTTAGCTTCCCGCCATTTTTGTGGTTCTGGATTTTCGACTCAGTGTTTGGTGACACAACAATAAATTGCCCCCATTGAATGAGCGAAACTATTGAGCGAATGTTTTTATCATCAACAAGTACACACGACTGAAAATAACAAGGACTAACAATGTTGCACTGTAGCCTATATTTGAATTCAAAGACCTTGCAGCCATATGAAAAAATCCATACTTTCTCCCACTGCAATATCAAAGTTCTTCAGAGTAAATTTGCCTTTGAAGATAAACCCACTGAAGCGTACCATGCCCCTATATTTTTATATGAGCCAGACTGCTATTGAAGTTTTACTGGACTCATCCAAAACTGCAAAGTCAAGTACTGGCAGAATATAGACTGAGGTTGTTCATATACTGTATTACTTTTTATGGGAGGCTGTGAAGTTCTTGTTAGAGCTGTCAGATATTTAAGCAGTAATATATTTTTTTCATAATTTCTTCCTTGTGACTGTCTTTCTGTCAACTAAAGTGGAAACTCATATTGGCTGAGTTCGCACAGTGGTTTCTCCGCCCACTTGTGCTTACAATTTCTGCTCATCTCATCACATATCGGCCCACGCGCTTTCCTCCATTCTGATTTATATTAAATATTTACTTAATTTCACCAACATGTTTGACTTAGACTTAAGTAAATCAAAAGAAGGTTGTTTTAGCCCATCTCCCATTTCTTCACCTTCTCCCTCTCAAGCCTCTGGAGCCTGCACAGATGTGATATATGATCCACTACTGACCCCAAGTGGTGGAAACACTGAAGTGTTCGCTTCAAAATGTTAACGTGAAATAAATGTCTTCTTTTCTGTTTTAGGATGCCACTGCACAAGTCCAGTTCAGAAGATGGATCTGGAGGTAATGGGGATATTAATAACATATAAAATAAAAAAAATATATAATGAATAAATATTACAAAAATGTTATATTGAAAAGTTGTTGGCCTTTGTGCTGCAACACAAAGTTTAAGAACAGAAGGAGAATAGGAAACATGCAATTACACAAAAAATACTAATATTAAACTTCAACATTTTTTTTGTTTTGTTTTTAAACTGTAATGTGACGTATGTTGTTCTGATATTCTGAAGATGCCTCTGAAAGAATAGCAGCATAAACTAGTGAAAAAAATACACATTTGAAATTAATTTATTCACTTTTGTACTATAATTTAAACTCTACCAACATACTTAAAGGGCATGTATTAGCACATTTTTGATATAAAAATATTATCAGATTTTTGGTATTGGGAAAATTCAAAATAGAAGATAATATTATTCATATTATTCATTCATATTCACAAATTTTGAAGTGTAATATATTGCTGAAGTAAATACAATAAACGAATACCATTATGCCACTCACACAACAACTCCAAAGCAGGATTTCCCCCCAAAATGATTCTTTGTACAGTATTGTAAATGAACATGAGCTGCAATAAACAAATGAAATACTTAATGAGGCATAGAAATTAGTTATTCAACCCTCTACAGCTCAATTCTTATCATGGTACAGAAAAATAACAAAAAGTTCCCCAGTATTACAAAGAAAAAGCATCCATGATAAATGTTGACCCCCAAAAATAATTGTTCCATCTGTCATGTATTGAATGATAAGTTGATATAGTAACCATGGTGACAATCCTATTCATACTAATTATAATAATCGTATCATGTCTTTTTGTTCTGTAATATTACTGACCGTATATACTCATACCTCTGACTATTTGTTTCTCACAGGTAAATGGGACAACAAGAAGAAAAACAAATCATTTTGGCAGAACTTTCGCAAGTCCCAGCACAAACCTGTCGTCCGTCAGGCATCTAAAGGTTCTTGGACATCTCTCAAACTTTACACTGCACATTTAGTTTTGCAGCTGACCTTTGTCCTTTTGTTACCACGTAGGAGAGGACATTGGTTACGTGGCGAGCGAGATCACCATGAGCGATGAGGAGCGCATCCAGCTCATGATGATGGTGAAAGAGAAGATGATTACCGTAGAAGAAGCGCTGGCTCGGGTAGGAACAGCCGTCATGGCTCCCTCCCTTTTCCTTCCTTCCTGTATCACATGCTTGGTACTTTTGTCATAGTATTGCTCTATCTTACCTCTAGCTCAATCACTATATTTCCCATTACCTTCTGCTTACTAAAACGACTGACTCATACTAACTCCAAAAGCCATTCTGTTTAACCGGCATTGTCTTTTAAATGCAGAAATGTTGAGCTGAATAGTGCTTTTGAATAGTGCTTGTAGGTTTAGGGGATTTGGGATTTGAAAGCCTGTGTGTGTGGGTGTGTTGCTTCAAGTCATTTGTCTTTGATTTGTCAGAAAAACCTCCATGTGGTGAGACACATGTGTTCCTGGGCGTAGCTGTTCTTTTCTGTACAGTGACGATGGATCTTATTTGGCTTTTGTACACTTTTTTATTTTCTGTCTGTCATTCATTTGATGTAGAATGAATGGAGATGTTTCTTTCTTTTGGCTTTTTGTGAGTAATCATATCTTTATCCTGGGTGTTCACAGCGTTGGTGTTGCTCTCCACAATGCTGATCTATTTTTCAGTCTCATACTGGCTGAAATCCGTGGTCTTGATTTTGACTGACACATTGTCAAACCAATCACACTGAGACAATCAAAGATCAGCTCTTGTGGATAGTTTTGTGTGTTCTGTCACTATTTGGGTTTCACATTTACAATGGGTGTGTGTCTGCTGGTTATCAAAGTATTACCTAGGTCTTGAAAGTATTCAAATGAATAAATTTTATTTTGCAAGATATTACTGTAATTTATTGGTTTCAGTCACATTTGTTGTTTTTTTTTCTGGACACAATTTTTAGGACTTTTGACGATTCAAGAGAATTTTAAATATTTACTTGCCATGGTAACAATTATCACTTGAAACCCACAAATAGGTCATTTCAAAGTTGCAGATTCTATTATGTCCTATCTGTAATATTCACACAAATTATTTCCTCCATGTAGTTTAACTTGTAGAAATAAGTGTACTTTACAAAAATAATACAATTCCCCAAAATGAAACAGTAAATACAGACTTAAAGATTTGTAAATTTGGCTTTCCATTTTTTATAATTGTATGTAAAACTGAAGTAGCCTCTAACTCAATGTGCCATGCCATTTTGCAAATTGATCTTCGCATATAATCTAACCATAAATTGCATAAGCCGCATTTCTACCAATCACTCACACAAAATGACTCTCATCAAATGTTGTGAGCACATTTACATACATAGCACCACCACATCTCCAGTTTCAGAGCCTACATGACCGTGTGCCTTTTCAGTCCATAAACACATGATTTGACTCTGCTTTGGTGAGAGTGGTGGTCCCGCCCTCTTCCTCTACCTCTCTAAACTCTTCTTCTCCTGTAGCTGAAGGAGTATGAGCGCAACAAACAGTCCGGCAGCCATGACACTGCCGAGGGGACTGAGGGATCTACAGCACCTGCTCTTAACCAGTCCTCCACCTGTGATGTAAGTATGGCCGTCCCGCGCTGTGCTGCTACCTCATGTATGTCACCAACCACTCTCACCCGCAATGTACAAGGAGGGACGCTTCAGTGTGACGTGTGGATGGATGTGCGAGTCTTACACCAAAGATTATATGACAATCTGTAATGGGCTGTAGCTTACACTTTTTGTACGCCAATGAGGGAAGGAATATGATTATTTTTCTTTTTTACAATCGCTATATTCACATCGAGACAACTGTACGCAACAACAAAATGTGGTATTATCATTCTTCATAAACTATTTGTTCATTATGGATTAAGTCTTTGTTCATGCTCAGTTTAAATTCGCTTTTTTCAGACAGGTCTTCAACTTTGTCTTTGTTCTTTAAATGCTGAATTCAGGGCTTAAATTTGGAGACCTGACTTGTTTTTTAATATATATTTTTTTCTTCTCTGTTGTAGTTGTTTGCTGTTGTACCAAACTTTCCCATACTTAATATAGGTCACTCCTGATGCAGATTGGAGTTTCAGACATTTTTCATTCATTAACCTAATACTCCACTGTATGGCATCATGTGGGAATCGTTTGCTAAAATAACACTATCCAATAGACTGACCCACTTTTTCATTACAGGAAGTGGCTTTGTCCAAACACACACATTCCAAGTATGATGCAAACATAAAGTTATTTTCATGAATGCTGCCAATTTAAGATTCAACAAGTGACTTAGATTTAGTTTTAATAGAAAGAATAACAATTAAATAAAAGAATATGTTTCACAATATAACATAGGTCTACTTTATCAGCCAGTTTTACATAGTCAGAGGTTTTAAAACTATCAATCTTTCCGTGTAATTAGCCATTTCCTTTGATATGGAAATTTCATGAATTATCTTATGCAGAACTTAATTTCAACTTCAGTCTTTTCACTTTGTATTATAATGTGGGATTGTGATTCCGATTCATCCGTTAACCCTTCGCTGCTTACCCCTCATTTCGCTTCTAGCCTCACATTTCCTGTTGTTAGCATTCAAAGATCCATCACTCGAGGCTCCTTCGTACAGACAACTTAACTTCACTGTAGCGGCATTGTTGTTGGTAACACATAGTTTGGCCCTTGGAGACTGCAACACATGTAAAAGAAAGAAAGAAAGGGGAAAAAAAGACTTCATCCTTTGCCCGAGGACATCCCCTAGCTCCTAAAAATATGCCTAATGGTGTCACATACTGTCTGCCCTTGTTTGAGTAGAATTTATCCAAGTCATTGTATGTATCCTATAAGTAGCATATAGAGTACAGGCCTGGCGCTCGCTCTGGGTGCATTCCTCTGTGGGACATTAGCGTTGTGGGGGTCACACTGGGGTCATGGAGCTCAAACGCGGTGATTGTTCTCCAGGCACAGCACGCCTTTTCTCTGCTGGCCCACAGTGGCATGGCACCTCCACTGTCTCTCATTCCTCAGAACTGAATGCACACAACAGGCTGCAGGCATCTCGCATCTGGACAAGGGCGCGCATAAGATTTCGGGGAGTGCATGGATACGTTGTCAGTGGATTGTTATGGATGTTTTTATGGGCGGTCGTTTCGATGGTGTAGTAACGTTTAATCTGAAATGTAAGTAGCATTTCTTCAGTATAGTTTTGATTGTTTATGTCATTGCAAATAAGTTGGTTGTTATAGTCAGTTGTTTGGGTAACACTTTGTAACAACTACACTTAAATTATCCTTAATTAACTATGAACGAATACTTAATTCAGAATGAACAAATAGTTTAAGATTAAGATTGACTCAGGCTTAGTAGCAACCTAGTGAAGCCCCTATTTAAGTAGTTACTCAGCTTTAATCATGCTTAATAACCAATTTATTCATTATGAATTAAGGCTGTTTTTGGTTTATTAAGGCTAATTAAGGTGCAGTTATTATGAAGTTGTACTATTATGTCTTTGTTTTAGCTATGTTTGATTGATAGCACTCTCCACTTGTTTTTGACACTATGCAGTAATGTGGACATTTGCATGGATGCTTGTCTCTGGCCCTAGTCACAGCTTGTATATCACTGTCACTTTGCCTTCCCACACATTACTTCTGTCTGTCTCTCAGGAGGAGGAGCTGCAGTCAAAACAAAACAAAGTGCCTTATAAATGTCTGTGTTCTAAGCAATTCTAACTTTAGAGCCTGATTAATTTACATTTGCAAGCATATGGTTCTATCCCTCCCGTCTGCAATTAAACCGCTCTGGTGCCGATGGCTACTCAAGCTACTGCAAGTTTCATAAAAGGCATGAATGGTGTATATAATATGAAACTTGGATAGGACCTTTCTCGTGAATGACATATATTTAATGGGCATTGTAACATTCTGTATATTTTACACAAACTTGTATGTGTGCATTTACCAAATCGGTGTGTAGGGGGTGCTTTGAGTTGACAATGTGGTAACTTTAAAAAAAACTTTTCATAAGAAATTGTGATTTCAGCTATAACTGTATTCATTTACAGATGCTTTAGTTATTTGTATATTTTTATTACACTTTGTTAAGAATGATACATGCACTTGTTCTGCATATGTTTGTCTATAGGTTCTTTTTTTACAGTATAAAAATAGTTATTCAGCTCATAATTTAAAACAATTGTACTGTGATTTTTGCCAAAATTGAACAGCACTGTGGCATGTTTGGTAGTTTTCTAAAAAAAAATAAATCCTAAAACATGTAATTTTTGCTCCGTTTCAAATAGTTCTCTTTGTGTTTACAATGAACTCAATACAGGGTCATGCTTTGTCAATGGAAAAAGTGGAAAAAAAAGATCATCACGCACTTTTCAAAAACAAGCCCCTATCATGAGCCCATGCTATGTTGATTTGATTAATGTTTTTCTTCCCTCATCTGAGATAAGTACCAATTGGCAAAGTTAAGCCTGAGTTATAAAGTGGCTGAGTGCCTTTGCGAGTCAACATGTATTTGTATTACAACCCAGCCACAGTTAACATCACATCACTATATGTCAGCAGCGCTAGTGCCAGCTCTGCGGATTTATTTCAACTTAAACTGCATTTTGCTCTTGACCTGGACAAGAAAGCTACATATTAACTGGAAAAATATACCCCATCGACCTCAACAACACATGGCTGCCAATGTGTGACCGAGGAAGCCCTGTTACCGTGGAAACCTGGGAGAAACAAATGAAGTTATTTAGACTGCATGATAATGACAGTGGTGTGTTCCAGACCAGCTTTGTCATAGGCCCCAGTGAAGCCACATGTGCTGCTCGTCTGCTGTACTCTGGGACTCTCTGCTGGATGTGTGATATGATTGTCTGAAAAATGGGCTTGCCTGTTTGGGGATGCGGGTTCTGCTGGAAACGTGATTTATTCCGTGTATTTTCCACTTGACTTGTTTAACAATTTCAACCCAGAATTAAGAAAGAAGCAGACGTGTTCAGTTGTTGTTTTTGCCTGGTTTTGCATTCACAGTTCCTACCATCACCACTTCTCACCTCACTAACTTGTCTGCATTACAGTGTGTTTTTCTTTGATACATTTGTCGCCCTTGTAAATGGGTTTTTTCACACTCTGTCTCCTGTCTCCTCATCAGTCTCGAGAGCAGTCAGATGATGAGCAGTCAGAAGACTCGGTGAAGTTCAAACGGCTTCACAAGCTCGTAAACTCCACACGCCGAGTCAGGAAAAAACTCATCAAAGTCGAAGATGGAAAGAAACATGGATCTGAAGGTTGGTGCATCTATAAAACAATGTTTGTTAATAATATGCTGAATAACAGTAGTGGTTACATTCTTGCATCTATTCTTTGTGTTGTTTTGCAGATTTCCTGAATCTAGAGTCGACACCCACATGTGAGGACAACACAGCCCTATACACTGGGGTCTTAAAGAAGCCCCCTCCCTCCCAGGACGCCTCTCTGCCCTCACTTCTGCAGGACCAGCTGTCCCTGGATGGGGACTCAGACAGTTTGACCACCTCCCCTTCATCCAGCAGCCTGGACACCTGGTCAGGGCACAGGCTTGTTAAGACCTTCAGTAAGTCTTCCAGCACCCACGGGCTCATCCGGCCCCCTCGGAGGACCCCTTTGGGCTCTGGGGGCCTAGGCTCCATCTCGGGTGTGGGAGGCAGCGGCTCGTCTTTCTCCGAGCTGGATGGCTGTGGCCTGGACGACGAGGGGAAACTGTCTCGCTCCACCACGGATGGAGAGATGAGGAAGGCTCTCAGCTCCATCTCCCATGGGGTAAGTACCAACGAAGCCCTGTATGCCTACTACGGCCTGACCAAGCCCCGCCCCAAACCCCACCCCCAATCCCGTCTCCTCATCTCCCTGGAGAGCAGCCCCCAGAGCAGCCCAAAGCATCAACCCAAACATGGCAGCTGGACGCACCGCAAACCAGACCCCAACTACGCATATTCTACTAAGCACCTTCTTTACCAGCGCTCTCGCAACAAGAACCCAGCCCCCCCACTCCCTGTGACCCCCTCCTCCCCTGCCCGCTGCGAGGTCACCAAGTCCAAAGGCTTTGGCTGTGGAACGGGGAGCTGGGCATTCCCCTCTCGCAGGCTCCGTGGCCGGACAGCGGTCAGTGAGCTCAACATCACCTATGTGGTGGAGCGGAGCCTGTACGGCCATCTGAACTGGGCTCAGCTGGTTCGGCCCGTGACGCTGAGCCGCGCTGAACGCCGCTGTCTGCTGGATGAGGACCGCGAGGCCGACAGGAAGTGGGCGGCCAGTGTGGACCGCTGCACCAAGCGCGTGCTCTTACGCATCCAACAAAAGTCTGTGAGTCCAGGCAAACGAGCTCAAGTCGACCGCCTCGTGTGGGAGGGGCTCCGAGTGCTTCAAAGCTGCAGGATAGCTCAGCTGATTAGATAAGGACATACACGTGCATAATAATATACATTTGATCATAAACTTTAAGAAACATGTACACAGGACTGCTGTGAAGTCGTTAATGTTCTAAAAATTTAAACACTCTCAGGAGAATGTCATCTTGTTTGACCTTTAAGTGAATTAAGCTTTCAAACTTTTCTACTTAGACTAAATATAAAAAGAATCATTAAATGCTTGAGACCTACTGGGGTGCAATTTCGCAAGTAGTGGAATAGATTTTACGGCTTTAATAAATGTCACTTCCCCTAAGAGTATAAGCACACTCCACTCTGCTCGCTTTTGACAACAAGCTTATTCTTTCACATCCACATGTGTAGCCTTCCTCTTCTTCTTTACATTTAGGGCAGAGGGATACTTTGGCTGTATTGTGTTGTACATACAGAGAAGTGTAGTAGTGAGGGAGCTATCCTGCAGCTCTGAGTGCACCTGAGCCCCATCGTGTAATAGTGCCGTCATTGGAGTGGCATCCAAAAGAACCTCCGAGCCACTTTTTCTGTTCTCACTTTTTGTTCTGTTTTTGGGCCCGTGCCTCTATGATTTGGCTTAAAAGCACTATTTTGAAAAACATTTTTGCATGTCCATACCATTGAATTTTCAGAATCACCTATTTGATTTTAAAACATGTTTCGTCCTGGGAAGCCGACATGTGGGGAGCAGCTGTGGACATCTTTTACTGTATAAACGACGCTGCCTTTGTGTGCAATGCTTTCCACTTGGAGATAATGGCTGATGGTGCATAGCTGTCCAGTCCTGACTCTAGGCCAGTTCTCGCTCCGACGTTGCAGTCTATATATGTGTATATATATTTATATATAAATGCTTTTGGCCACGTTTACAGGCATGTCAGTGTCAACTGTCTATGTGGCTTTCCGCTGGTCCAACTCCTGTGCTTCATTAAGTACCGCTTTGTGACTACAGTACATCCTTATGTCCTTATGTTTATGTCTCATTATTTGGCCATTCCGGACCAGGCTGAATAATGTCCATACAATATATAACATTACTTGTTTTTAATACTATATAATGTAGGTGGGAGTGTATATAAAATGGATAATATTGCAATAAAATGGCGAGTATATCATCTCTAATTAATATTATTACCTAAAACCCCCGAAAGAGACAGAAAGGTAATCTCCCGAACGAGGGTATAAAGTTATATTTCTCTTCTTTTGAGGTCAGTTTTAGGGTCCATTTACATTTTGTGCATTACTTGAACCTCAAACAAGAGGCACACTTAAATACATTCTTGATGCATCGTTAAAACATCATCTCAATATTTGTATCAAATTAATGGAAAAAATATTACCTTTTGTCAATTTTTAGCCCACTACAAACTACAAAAGTACAATAACTATATGTAAAAAGTGTGTTACAAACTATAATTTGGAGTATTTTGCAAGACTTTTTCAGTAGCCCATGTTGCATTGCATCCACCAATTGTTCCTAGTTGTCCCCCGTCCACTCACCTTCCTATCCACCATATATATCTGTACATTACATCGGTGTTGTGTATAATAAGTGCTGTTGTGTCTTGTCAAGCATGGATCATTGTGCGCTGAACTTTAGCGGCTGTGAATGGGGGGAGTTATGCTAACGTGACCTTACAGCTATTGACAGATGTTTTCTATTGTGTCTGCGCTCCTCACCCGCAGAGAACATGCAGCTTCGGAGGGTTTGACCTGTCCAACCGCTCGCTCCATGTGGTCAACAACGCCGCCCCCGATGGCAACGTGAGTCCAGCTTTTGACCATTTTAACAAGATAAGAATCCAGCATGTCCCCTGTTAACTTCACCGAAATGTCTCGACCCGCAGAATAAAGACCAGGAGGCCATTTATAGGGAAGTGGTCAAGTCCCCCACCACGTCTCGCATTTCACTGGGGAAGAAGGTCAAATCGGTTAAAGAGACCATGAGGAAACGGATGTCCAAGAAGTATAGCAGTTCTTTGTCTGAGCAGGTAAATACACTGTCAAAAATACTACAACTATGAAATTACTGCACTCTAATTGTGATTACAACTTTGGTAAATTCAGTAAACCAAAAAAGTATCATAAAAAAATTGTATATTCATTTCTGGAATATAAGAGAGCTGCATCTTTCACACAATATCTGGTGCAAATAAACTCATCAAAGCTACAGTAATTAACACTTGTTAGTTGTAATGTATAGTTTTAGTCTACAAGTGAGAATTTTGTCCCCAGAGGTGTAGTGCGGGTTAAACATGACTTCATTTCTGCTGTAGTTAGCCAGGTGGTCACAATATGATGCCTGATTGGTATAACTTAAGTTGTTCAAATAAATGACAGATTTAAGTCCGTATAAAAAGTTGGCTTGTTTTATTAGAAGCTTACACCATTTCCACCACAAAGGACTGTTTAGCAGTGTCCAGTGCCTGTGAGTGGGTGGGAGTGTTTGTGTTAGTTACAGGATAAACACACACTTTCTCTTAATATTTGATTTCTCTGTTGGACTCAGCTCTGGGCCCACAGTGGAGGGTGGGGTCTGCTTCATACTGAGGTCATACGCTGATGCAAGTCTCCCCCAGGCCTGCTGATTAAAACCTGGGACACTTTGTAAAGAATCACGTGTAGTTTTGCTTAAGTTCGTTTACCTGTCTATAACTGTACCTGTAATTTGGCTATGTAATTAAATAATAAATTGATTGAGTAAGATTAACTGTAAGTCAACATCTGTGACTGCATAGTGTAACATAAACTGGTTATTTAAAAGGCAACAGCGCCCTCTGGTGCTATACATCTTTATCACTTCTCACTCACTCACGAGTGATTTTATACTTATATGATGCATAGTATTGTGATCACAGTAACTTAATAGCTTAGCAAAAATAGATTTGTTTTAGTAGAAATCATTATTTTTTTCAGTTAAAATACAGAGTCAAAAATGATGAAGTTTACTATACCATTTCTCTCCATCGTTTTATCATTGCACCAAAAGGAACATTTTTATAGTCATTAAGCCGTATGGATTTTCACATTTTCTTTTGAACTGCAGAACTTTGCTCTTTTCCTTCCCTTGTGTTTTAATTATCCGTTTGGACTTTGCCTCCATAGTCCAGTCCGGATGGTGCTCCTGGCTCCCCTCAGTCTCCTCAACCTGATACAGATTCTCTCGAGAAGCCCAAGCTCAAAGCAGGAGGATCAGTGGAGAGTCTGCGAAGTTCACTCAGCGGACAGAGTTCAATGAGTAAGACTAATATACGGAGCAGCTACTCTTATGTGTGTAGTGTGAATGGTTCACTTGTCAAAATGGCCACTATCAGAGAACCCCAAAAAATATTGGAAAAAATATAAAAGGTACATATAAAAGGTGTTTCTGTAATTTGTCAGGTTCTATCTAGGAAACTATTTAAGTTTGGTGAAAAAAGTACTCTGTAATCTACAGTACATATTTTGAAATTCTTGTGCAAGTCAGTTCAGCAAAAAACAAGTTTTGTCTCTTGTAACATAAAGATAGTTCTGATATGGTTATAAAATCAAATATTCCATGTTATTTTTTTATTTATTCAAGAAGGTCTAACTTTTATTGTGGAACTAAACACAAAAACAAAACAGACCTTCCAGACTATACCGTAGCATTAATATCAAAACTTGTATTTCAACAATTGTGTGTTTTCATTGACTTGACACTAGAGGGCGTTCACAGCCTCCTTTTAGCCCCCTTCATGTTTAGCATTACCTCATCTTGTAATACTAAGGTTAAGTATCGAACTATTTAATGACAGCCAGATGCACTGTAGTTTGAGTTTTCGGCTCATCTCATCTAATTACTATTTCTGATGTGCCAAACCTGCTGTTTCTATTACGTGTGGTGGATGAAACACCATCTGTAATGTAAGTGCACGTGAATTAAAGAGCTGGCAAATGTAAAGCATGCTAAAGTCACCAGGACTGGAAAACATGATAGCAGACACATGAGGGAGTCATTAGCATAGGAAGTGTGCATTACTTAAGATGATTCCAACAGTGTTCACGCCTAGTAAACAAGCAACAATCTGGTGCAAAGGGTCTGAGAAATATTAGTTTGAAGTTGAAATACATTACCTTAAATAGAGCAAAGAGTAAATAAAATGAGTCATTGAGAAGAAATTACACTAGTTTACTGCTTGAGTTGTACTGTGTGAAGTGGTTACCAAGGCATTCGTTAAAAAGGTTGCAAGTTCAAGCCTCATAGTTCACAATTAATAAGCCATTTTTTGTTTTTGTTTAGTATAATTTTTTAATTATCCGTGACTAGAGCAGGTCGGACTCTTGGGTGGTAAAATCTTAGAACAGATTTCACCTATTGTAAACACACAAATGACTGTATAAATGTATGTTTGTTTGTACAGGTGGTCAGACAGTGAGCACCACAGACTCGTCAGCCAGTAACAGAGAGAGTGTGAAGTCTGAAGACGGTGATGATGAAGAGCCGCCGTACAGAGGGCCCTTCTGTGGGAGAGCACGGGTCCACACCGACTTCACCCCCAGCCCCTATGATACCGACTCACTCAAACTCAAGGTACAAGATTTATGTGTGGATTTGTAGTTTCAAGAAAGAGCTTGCACCGCTAATAGTTGTATCCGGATCTAGAGTATTGCTCTGATAATTTGGAGCAGCGGTGGCTCCAGTGGAATCTGTTATTGCGTCTTGTGGCAAAGTCTTGCCTAATTTGAATGTGGAGTGTACTTAAGTGTTGGTGGAGGAGAGACTGGGCATTACTTTTGTCCGTCTATGTCAGGGCTGCTGTAGCACCACAGGAACTTACCATTACTGAGTGTGGAGTGAATGAATAATGTAATGTAAAGCAATTTGGGTGTCTTGAAATGGGCTCTATTAATCCTTTGAATTAATAATTGTCGAAAAATGCTGTATAGTTAAAATACAAATGTTTTTTGTAGTGAGGATCCTAAACATAAAATATCAAACCAAGAAAACTGAAAAACTGTATTGGTAAACAAATATTTCATTTGCCTTATTTTCCTTAGGCAAAGTTTTTTATATAGAAAGGTGGTTTAACTGTTTTGTTTTTACTGTAGGTTGTTGTCACTCAGAATACACTACGCTCACACAAAATATTTAATTAATTTTGCTTCTGTCCTGTAGCGCGGTGACGTGATCGACATTATTAGTAAGCCACCCATGGGAACGTGGATGGGGCTCCTCAATAATAAAGTTGGCACCTTCAAGTTCATCTACGTGGACGTCCTAAGTGAGGAAGAGGAGAAGCCCAAGCGCCCAGTGAGGAGGAGGAGGAAGGGCCGCACTCCCAAACCCACCTCTGTGGAGGAGCTGCTGGAGAGGATCAACCTCAAGGTGCCAAACCACAACATAACATTTTGTTCATTGTTTTTCTTATTTCATGTTATTAAGGGTCTACCTTAGTTTCTCTTTAATTTTTGTTTACATTGCAGGTAAAAGCAAGACCCATCTTAGCCTCTAGTTAGTTTTACACTGTTAAGCTAATGTGTATCCAGCTTTATGTGTATAATGTGTTTGAATACTAAATAATTATTTTCAGTGTTATCACATGCATTGGCCGATGCAATAACTTTAAATAATCAAAAAATTATGTGAGCATTTCTAACTACTCCAGTCATATGAACCAAAACCAGTGTGATCTTTTTGCCCATCCCAAACCTTTATAAAAAGATAGGTAAAAGATAATGTGTACTGCGCCAACATACTACCATTGCAAAAAGTCTTTTTTAAAGTTGGGTGGGTATTGTTCATTCTGCTGTCAATCACAACAAAGGGCCTAAGGTTGTACATTGAAAAAGCCTGGAGGTACTCAGTTAACATTAGTCACTTGAATAGATGTACACTTCCAGACAGTGATGTACTATGTAAAGTGATGGTGATTACGGGGTATACTACGTGAATCGTTTGAAGTGACATTTGTGTACAAACACTAACACCCACTTTCTTCACAGACAAATCTCTCTTATCTTTAATTATGAACCCACACATAACTAGAGCTCAGCGCCGTCTCCTCCTACCACACTGCAGACTGGAGCAGCTCTCCTCAGACAGACTGAATGAGGCACACGTGGATTAAAGAGCACACGCTGGGCCATTATTGGTACTGAGGGACAGAAATGATAGATGTCCACTACTGTCAAGTCTGTTACTGTAGTGGACAGTAGTGTAGTATCATGTTGAGACAGTGTTTTCCATGAGTACTTTATGATATGACCTATAACCTTATATATAATTAAATCTTTGCCTCTTACTGTGTATTTTAGCCACTTGTATAAAAACAGCCATGTGAACTAATTTATTTAAGTTCATTCATTTTATTTATTAAACACTGAATGTATTTTTATTTTGATACAAATTTGGGGATTTTTTGCCAAAAATTACCCAACTGAATTGAAGGATTTAAACCAGGATTTTGGAAAAGTTGGTAATATGTACTACTGCACTATTATTACAAGTTTCATACTGATATTTTTCAAGCAGAGATCTTTAGATAGTGCAGCTAATCACAACTTTCTCAGCAATGATAGGTATGGAAAATCAATACGGCTTAATAGTTCATAAAAATTCACAACTATCACACAACTGTACTTCATTTATCCTGCACCATCGAACAAGTCAACACATGCTTTCTTGTTTCTGTTTTTAAGTCTTCCATAAGAGGCATTTATAATAGCTTTTTAGTTCCCGCTTTGTCCATTCTGACCCTGTATGTCTTGTGAAATAACCTCAAACGGAGCAGGAGGTGAGGGCAGAGCCAGATGACAGCGTCTGCAGTTCGTTGGTGGTCCTTTTGTTTAGTCCTCCGTCAGTCTGCCGAAATAGCAGAAAAAACACACAGCGTTCTCGTCAGTGCATCTCCCATTGTAATTGATGGTCTGACTGGTGACACACAGTCTACAACACACAAACAAGCCTAGCCACCAGCATTGGACGATGAAGTCAGCTGATTTTACAAAAGGGCGTTTCTTGTGCCTTGTTTCTCGATAGCGTAGCGGTTAGCGACTGGCTTTGGTGTGGTGTCCGGGTGACTTTGATGTACTTGTCTCCACCTACAAAGCTGCTTGTCCCACTTAACTTTGGCGGCGTGAACCATTTTGGTTACAGTTAGCTTAGCGTTGGGTTCTTCGCTTACTAACATTTACTTAATATGCTGTCTAGAGCTTTACCCATATGTTTACTGTTACTTTACATGATTACATGGCTGGTTGGAATTGAAGTAACTGTTTAGATCTTGGTTCACCAGTAAGTTAAAAATAAAACGGGGGACAGGAAATAACTTACAGATGACAAGTGTATGTAGGCCCTATTGTTACTATTGTGCTAGTGCCGCTATTTAGCAACAGAGGTAATCCTTCAGTTGTCCTACTACTTATTCTGCTATTGTTTCCTTTGCATAAAATTAACTCAAGAAATGCATTGCTTTGATAATTTTCTTTAATATATAAAGTGTGTATGTGAAAATTAGTACAGTTTTAGCTACTTTTGCAGCTTTGAACTATAATGACCTGCAAAAACATAACCTCGACAGAAGTAGCGAGATAGCTAACAGCCAGTTAACTTATTGTCACTTGCAAGAACTTGATAAAAAAAATTATTCTGAAAGGGCATCTGACATAAAATCTTTGCCAAATCAAAAGTATCTTGCTTCACTACACTGTAAATAAATTGCTGTATTACTGTGTTGATTGTGTAAGAGAAAGAACAAAGTTTCATGTATACATTGTACGTTTTTTTTCTACATGAATAATTAGTATTGTTTGTGTTTTATGTTTGATAGGAGCACATGCCCACTTTCCTGTTTAACGGTTATGAAGACCTGGACACATTTAAACTGTTGGAGGAAGAGGACCTGGATGAGCTGAACATCAGAGACCCTCAGCACAGAGCCGTGCTGCTGACGGCTGTGGAGCTACTGCAGGAATACGACAGTGAGTGTACCATCAGACCAAATACTACAGATACAGTTAGAGTATGTTTTTGTTCCTGTGTTACTCCCCCCAAACACTGTTATGTGTATGTTGGTATTTGTTCCCAATAATACCTTTAGGCCTATTATCTTCTTATGTCAGTCTTTATATCATGTCATATTGTTTGTGTGATTACCAAGAATAAACAATAGAATTCTAGGTAACTTATGTCTGAGCTGATACTGACATTCTCACTCTCTGAAAATGTACTCACATGAACCTTTGAATTTTAGCACGCACATGTGGAAACCGAAACTCCTGCTCTGATGTCAAAGCAGGTTATGAAGGCGTAAAAAAAATAAACTGGAATAAAATGCGTTGTGTATTTTGTGCTTTCAGGCAGCAGTGACCCGGAGCGCGGGGGCCTGTGTGGTTCCCAGGAGAAGTTGCTGTCGGAGGGCTGCAGTCTGGTGGGAGACTCCCCTCGGGACTCTGGCTGCTACGAGAGCAATGAGAACCTGGAGAATGGTAATGACAGCTGCAGTTAGCCTAGCTGCTACCACACCCTGGACTAGTGCCATGTAGCCTGCTTTAGCTCCCCAAATGACTCTGACCTCATCCCAGCCCATCGCCATGCTTCTGCTTTCTAACATACTGCTTCTCCGGACCCGCCGCTCAAACACTCAGCATTTCTGAGCTTCCTATACTTTTTTACTGTTTGTTTTTCCACACTTTCTTCACTTCTTTTCATTCTTTAGGCATTCTGTGTCACAAGTGCCAAAGTCCACTTGTAAGTGTGAGCCAGCCAGCCCCCAGACCCCTGAACCTTGCCCAACTCAAAATGATGGGAGCCTGTGCAAACAGGGGTAGACCTTTGCAAAGAACTGTTCTGGTGAGAGCAAGGTCACTGCCCAGCCCTGGACTCAGTTTCCCAGCTGCCCTGGTGCCCAATGCACAGGGCGGTTATGTGGAAGATGAATACGGTTTAAGAGAATACTTCTGTTAAGTGTTTTGCCGTGGTAGTTATAGTGGAGAGTTTAATGTGAACGATCACAACTGCTATTCACTTCCACTGTCGCCGTTTCAGTGTTGCACAAGCATTCATTCAATATGTGCCTAAAATAAATGAAAACAGTTTAGTTTTATAGTTGTTATTTTAGAAATATGTGTTTTTATTTTTGAGTTTTATGTCCCTTATCTCGCAAATGACTGTATTCACATAAATAAACAGTTTAAAAGCGTATGAATCACAGCTCAATAAGCCTGTCTATCTGTCTGTGTTGGCACCAGTGTGTGTGTTCTTCTGGTTCAGATGTTCAGTAAGCGTGCAATCTGCCACTTTAGAGATTAAAATTGTAGAAAAATCCTCTCCTTTAAATAAAGGACTTTCTGGTACATCCTGTTTCATTTTTTTTTTATGTTCCGCCTCCTCTTCTTCCCATGCCTCTAAACACTGATCACCTATTAGCTACATAACATTAGTATCTACATTCTGCATTCTCGAGTACTTTCAGGGCTGTGTGCATATGTACATATACAGACTGAAGGATAGGCCTCAAATGTCTGTATACTTACATAAAATAAGTCCACTCTTAACTCTTGTTTCTCTTATTTTACTATTGTTTAACTGTACTTCATGTATTTAACCAAACAACCTATGATAATCCTTTTTAATTGAACTAATACAAACCAAACACTACAGGTAATTTTCCAAAGGTATTTTCCAGTGCAGCTAAGAATAAACTGAAACGGGTAAAAAAGGTACCCACATGTTTAGACTTACAGGTGTCCTTCCTATTGTTGAATCTTCTCAGTTACAATATTACAGCTCCTCTTTAAAGTCTTCTCAGGACATCTTTATAAAATATATTGGCTTACTGTACAGCTTATCTCTACTATTCTTGCTCAAATAGATGTGTAAACCTCCTTTGTTCTAATCGTTTCTTAACACAGCTTTTGGCATCTCACCGCATCTCCATCTCTCAGTCGCCTTTTCCTTCGCTCACTGTTTAAAATGAGTTTCACATTTCACTCATCCATTCTGTATAAACTGTGGAGTTATGGTAAGTTTTTTGTGTTTGTCTTTGTTTTCATAATTTATTTATTTTATGTTGCCATGACACCAGTTTGATATATAGTGTGCCCTTGAGAAATATTAACTAGGTAAACGTGAGACATGAGAGAATATTAATTTGATGTTTTACCATGACATTTTATACTCAATATACACTCATATTTTCTTTTGTTAATGTATCTTGAGTCTTAAAACTATTAATCTCAACATCTTTTATTTTACTATTTTTTTCAGGTAAAAGCAGAAAAACGTCCCGTTCTAGTCGCTCCTCTGGGGGTCTCCAGTCTCCGGACTACCCCACTCTTCCCATGACCATCTCCACTGAGGCTCTGCAACAGAACAGCAACCACCAACGCACAAAATTCCCTAAAAACCTCTTTTCCAAGCACTCTCTGAAGGGATTCAACCTACTCGGACTGCGCAGATCCCAAAGACGCTCCCCCATTCCGTCTAGCCGCAGTTGCGAAGACTTGGATGGACATTCTCAACACCAGGGCCCATGGAAGAGGTCCCATTCACTAGGGGATATCCGGTTTGAGCAATCTAGTGCAGAGTTCAAAGCAACACTGGAGAAAGCTAGATTAAACAGCCCCAAAAAGCAAAATGGAACGCCGCTAAGTCCGAAATCAAGACCGCCAGTGCCCTCTCAGCTGACACTTAGACCCTCCTGTTCCACCCCAAATTCACCAACTGTTCCTGAACTCCTGTCTAGCCCCCCCACAAGCCCACCCGAATCGACCGGAGAAAAGCCCATTCCGAAAACGCATCCCAAAAAGCCTCCCGTACCTCCACCTGTCCCGGCTAAGAAGTCTCGGGAGCGCCTAGCCAACGGTCTCCGCCACGTTCCCCTCTCCCTCCCCTCCTCACCATCCCCCACCCACTCACTAAACAGGTCCCACCCGAGTAGTCCAGTGATTCGAAGTACCAACAGCAGCCCGGGACCCCCACCTCCTCCGCTCCCAGCTAAGACCCCGTCAAACAGCACTCCGGCTAGCCCGTGCTACTCCTCGTCTGCCTCCTCAGTGGGGGAGGAATCGGGTAATTCTGTGCAACCCCCATGGTTTTCAGACCTGGGGGGCAAGGTGGCAGTGGCCAGGAAAGTGTCCCATTCCAAGATGAGTCCAGATCTGCTAACCATCCTGGAGCAGCGGCTGGAGGTGGAGGGCATTGATTTGACAGAGGAGCCCTATTCAGATAAGGTGGGTCAACACAAATGCTGTATGTAATGCTATATGAAGAAACATTACATGCATGACATTTTTAGCAAAGTTACAGCTGCAGGTAAGTATTTGGCGATATTACAGTAACTGATGTTGTGTGCAGATTCATTATATAAAATCTTTAATAACGGTTTAGGTTACATACGTTTTTGTATTTTAGATGCCATTTTGAGGAAAAAACACAGATGTTTTGGATTGCTATGGCAACCTTCCTAATTTTACATCAGTTGAAAACCATAATGGATAGTAATTCACTCAATTGCTTTGAGACAATCTTTTAGATAGGCATGGTTAGGTTAGTTTCGTTAAATATTATAACACGAAATTAAGAAGATTCAATAAAAATGGACACTTTGAAAAAATAGACTCATTAAATGTGGTTTATTTTCATCTAATTTCAGAATAAACTTCTACATTAGCCCTTTGAAACAACGATCAGCATAGCTTTCTTTGATGAGAATAACCTAGCATAAAAACATATGAGCTCACTTTCCCCTGGCTTAAAATGATTCCCATGAGGCTGTCAATGTAATGGCTTTATAAGTTTACTTGGCGCGACACTGAAAACACATAAACTCTGCATTAGTTCATGTGTCTTACAGCCTAGTCAGCGGGAATGAGAACTTGTTGCATTTAGATCCTTCGTAGTAGTGTGTATATATGGCCGGTGCTGACACATGTACAATCAGAGTGAGTATATAAATATAAATGTGTGAGGGTGTGCATAAATAAAGTGCCTGAGTGGTGGGGAACAACTGTGTGCTGGCTCTATGATGTGGTGGAGTCTGTTAAGTTTATTGGCTGGATCTCAGACTGTGTTGTAACTCTTACCCTGGAGTGGGCCCCATCAGAATTGTGCATCCCCCAACATTGGCAGCAAAACAAGGCCCAAACAGGCACCCAGCGATGAGATGTCAAGCCCTAGAAGGTCTTATTAGAAAGAGCACAAACAGGGCATTGTGTAGGGAATTGTGGCTCATTTGTTTAGTCTACTAATATTAAGTGTTAAAAATGATATCATATCTGATGTGTAATGGTTATATTATTGTGTAATCATAACCAGTATGGCCTTTGCCAGTTCTAATCTTGCTACAAGAAGAATGTTGCAAAAAGGGATTACATTTATTTTTGGTTGTTGTGATTGCTGTGTACATTAGAGGCCAAAGCTGTACTTAAAGTAAAGTTTGTCATGAATATAATTGCCACTGAATTGCGTGTTTACCTGTTGCAGTGTTGCATAATCACAGGCTTCTGTGAGAAGTTCTTGTAACCCCTGGTCTTCCTCTCTATTGTTGTTGTTAGCACGGGCGCTGTGGCATTCCTCAGCTGTTGGTGCAGCGTTACTCGGAGGAGGTGGAACAGCCGCTGAAGGACGTGACCTCCTCTCTGGACCAGCTCCGGGTCAGAGAGCTGCGTAAACAGCACCGCATGGCTGTAAGCTAACTGCTTTCTCTCAACACTGTACAGACTGCACAAACATGGATCACTGCTTGGAAATCAACTGTTTTTAAGAGATTAAGAACTTCCTAAATAATTTCATATGTTTACAATCTGTAGCAAATGATACCTACATGTAAATAAAACAGTATTATTGTTTAATATCAATTTAATATCAGATAGACTTTAATAAACATGCATTTCCACATAATTGATTATTTTAAGATCTAACAAACCCACACTACAAAAGAAACTGTAAAACAAAACATTTTGTCCTTGGCCAACACACTTGACCTGCCTTGTCAGTGTATGTGTGTCTGTGAGTGATTGGTGGTGGTCAGAAAGGCTGTTGATGCAGATTTAACTTATTATCAACAGATCCATTCACACAGCCCAAAGTCTCATTAGTACTCACAATATCATAATATCATAATGTTACTGTTATCCCGTAGATCCCATCTGGAGGTCAGACAGAGATATCTCGCAAGCTCTTTCCCGTGGGTCACATCAGCTCTGTCTCTGATTGGCTGGTGTCCATCGGCCTGCCCATGTACACCGCCCCGTTGGCTGCTGCGGGCATCCTCACTCTGCAGCAGGTCACGTCACTGACGGAGAACAGCGTTTGGGAGGCAGGCATCCGGGACGAGAGACATGTCCGTAGACTGGTGCACGAGTCGCGCCTGGTCAGCCCAAACGGGGGGTCCTAACCATTCGGGACTGTCCCACAAGTGGTGTAGTAACATGTAATGGACTCGAAAGGTCAGTATTTTAACATGGACAGTGAGACATCCATTACTGCCCTGGCAAGTGAGCAACTTTCACTTATAAAATGTTTACGGACAACATAACAGATGCCTTTTCAACTAAAGAAAGTCTTATAGATTAGACTTGGATCTGCCTTTGAGGAAGAAAGCACACTGTTTTTCTAGTGTTTTTTGTAATGCAGAGAGACATTTTATTTCCTGCATATTTCATAAGTGCTTGCGGCATGGCACCATAATCTTTAAGTCTCTTAACGGATGTAGCTTGGCCAAAGGAATTTGATTTAATGGGCTTCTTAATAGATTCTCAATATCTGGACTTCTCATCAACGCACCATTGAAGAATACATCACTGCTTTTTGGAGATTGGAAATATGGCTTATCTTGTATCATGCTTCTGTATTATAACACAATTTAAATGCGTGTTTTTGGATTTCTTTTTGCCTTTTAATGTTGCCGCCTTGTTTTGATGCCAGTCATTTTTAAGCTAAAACAACTTACACTTTTGTATTCTCGTATATATACAAGCTTTTTTCACTTGGCTACATGGAACATCTTAAACAGTAAGCTTTCACACTATCAAGACATTCCCTGTAAATGCCTTATTTTAATCAGATTACCACAATACTGAAAAATATTTGGCTAGGCAGAATATTATGAGCATTTTCCTAAGGCACAGCTGACATCTGCACAGGAATGCGTTAACAGATTTGTTGACATATTATTGTATTACTTTTTGAATTGAGTAAATTGAACTTTTGAATTATAGAAGCAGTGCCATATCAGGTGACTTGCAACATTTGATGCACTCACCAATTAATCAGGGAGACAAGATGGGTCATTACACCAATAGTCATTACTCAAAAGTTCATTTTATAAATTGAGTTTGCAAACATTCCTTATCTTCAAAAAACAGAAATATAGTGCTGTGCAAAGGTTTAGAGAAGAATTTATTGAGTACTTTAATTTTCATTTTTGTCAGGATTGGAAAAGTTTGGGTCAAGGAAAAAATTAGATTAGCATTTTAAGATATGTGAGTGTTCTAATACAATTTTGAGACTAAATTGCTACCACAAACACAATTATAATGTCTAGGTTTGATTTCTTTTGCATTTTAAAATATTGCACAGTACTTTATATTCCTCTATGAAAAGTTAGTGTTGTTTTTGCTACATTTCAATACGTTTTGCAGTGGGCACTTAGATAGACGTTGGATGCCTTTATCTCCGCTTCAATCAAAATGGTGCTCTATGAGAGAAAGGGTTGAGGGGCCAGGTTTTACAAAATGTGTGTTTAGTAACTGATATACTGACACTGTAAATGCACTTTAGAAGGTAATCCTAGCTGTTTTTCTTTTCATGAATTTGGCTATATTTGGCCCTATGTCATCATCAGGTTATGTCAAATGGGTTATGCTGGGTATTTTAGTATTACCTTCCCAACAGTGAATTTGGTAAGCATTCACAAGTTTATCCATTTCAGTTAGTTCAGTCTTAATTACATATATGAAATGCTCGTTGCACATTCTGTATATGTAATTGATATTTAAATAACTTATTTTGTGTTTTTGCTTTTTTTGTTTTTCATATTGACTGTAATTAGCTGTACCATATGAATAGCAATACCTTTCTGCATAATGCATATTGCTTTAGCCAGTAAGGAACTCTATACTATGTATTGTAAAGTATATGTACAAATGATTATTTTATTTGGTTTTTCATCTACCTAATGATTGTCCATACAGATTTGCTTGTGTATTGAAAACCAACAAAAATGTCATGTCCATAACTATTTGTCATTCTAAAATATAATAAAATGTTTCTTGCCATAAAGTGTTTGTTTCTGTATCAAAGAAGGAGACAAAATTGTGAATTCAGAACTACGCTGCAGCCGACCTCCAATTACCTGCAGCCTATATACTAGTGGCATTTTAAAGGTAATAAATGTCTCTTAGGCCAGAGAGTTTTCTTTTAGTGCCTTAACTTAGGAGCTAAACATTTAACGAGTGATATAAATATGAGTTAGAAGTGTGTGGTTTATTTGGTGACAAGATGGTTTCAATAAAAAGCTATAAAGCCAGGAGTGAATATCAAACAAGTGTATCAGTATTTAGTCTCATGCACTGCAAATGCCAAGTGCATGTTTAATCATTGTTGCAAATTCTTAGATGGAATGACCTCTCTTGTTGTGATTTGTGGATTTTCTTCACTCCTTGGGGCTAGAATGTGAAGTAAAGCGTTCCTAAATTGCAGTTATGACAGGAGGAATAGGAATACTGTGCCATAACAGCATAATTAGAGTGTTCAATATGAGTCCTCTCCTGCTGGGACCTGCCACCCTATACAGGTAATAAAGTCCAGTTAATTAGCACATTATAATGTAGTTGTTTCATATTCAGTGAGAGAGACATTGGGTAACATTTTGGGTAAGAAAGTGATATATTTTTATAGACAGAGGTGGGTAGCACTGAGTTACATTTACTCAGTTACTTGAAATATTGTGATTTTGAGAGCGAAGTAGCAACACTGTATTCTTACTTGAGTAAAGACTTTAGTTATTGTTACCCCATGAGTAAGTCTATAGTGAAAAAAGCCTTTTTTGTAAGTGCTGTGTCTAACCTTTGTAAATACCAGAATCTGCTTATATTTAATTTGTTGTCTGTTTGATCACAATAAGTCATTAATCATATTTGAAAAGCCTTTTACTCAGACATATTCCAGTAGTTGTTCCTCCAAATCCTTTTTTTAACTCTTTCTTGAGTAACTATTTGGGTCACTACTTTTTATTTCAACCTGTTCAAAGTTAAATGAACCGAGTACAAATTTTGCCTACTCTGCCTGCCTCTGTTTAGACCTTAATCCTTTTGATCTTATCCCAAAGTTGTGACCCTTGTGACCTTTCTTTCACTTTCACAAGGAAGTTGTTTTGTAAAGAGTTTGGATAGGCTGTTTAAAGGTCCACCTGGTCCAAGACATGCGCCTGGGTGAGTGAGGAGGAGGGGCCCTGAGCTGTGATTGATTGTTAGTGTTACAGCTGGCCTTAGGGGAAAGAGAAAGTTTACAGCAAGTAAAAAGTGTCAAGTATTGGAGCTCTGTCTGCCTCTGCTAAAGTTGATTATATTAAATGCCAACTTCTTCACAGTATAATCAATATATGCGTCGCTGGGAGTCCCACATTGAAATTCTGAGTCGCCTTCAAACACTTGACTAAGCCTGAGTCGCTGTTCCCCGTGGCCTGTCACATATCAGATTCATTTCACTGCGCGCGCTCTTTATACGCACAGCCGCTCGGTGTCGCTGTTTTACGCATTACTTGGTTCTTCAAATCCTGAGTGAAGAAGTGGAAGTTTCCTCCGGTTTTCCACGTTTAGCGGTAATCTGACACCCAAAAGTCTGAAGAAGGATGGACTTTTAACTGCGCTGGTAGGACGGACGGAAGGAGCAGTCACTAGACGAAAGCAGAAGTGAACGTGGACTGTGCGTAAAAAAGCACCATAGCGGGGGAGCGAAGGAGAGCTTGGATGCCTCAAATGAACCTAAAAAGACTGGCGTTACTTCTCAAAGGCGAATGGGTGACTTTTGGGGGAGCTTTGTGAGGTGGAGATGATGAAGAATTACAGCGGCAATAGTCTTCACAACAACGGGCAGACTCCGAACCACATCCGAGAGCGAAACGGGAGAAAGTGTAACAGCAGCGGGCTCCTCTCGGGCGCCGCGTCGCTCCGGGTCTCCCTGCGAGGATATGGTTTCTGCATGGGCACGCTGTTCGTCTTCTGCCTCGGATCGCTTCTCTACCAGCTCAACGGAGGACCCCCTCAGATCCTGCTAGACATCCGCCAGTATCTCGGTAAGAACTTTTCCATATCTGTCTTTTTTCTGCTGTCCCACTCACTCTACTTCACCTACAAAGACATGTGTTGACCAAAACAACATCTGATGAGCTTTACATGTGGCTCAGGTCTGGCCAAAAGCCCGTTTTATGAAATCCGCAGGTTTAGTGGGCGCCTTCTGTTCATTCATAACCAAGATTTAACGATGCGCAATAGGGAAATAGACTCTTAAAACTTATAAATCAATATAGTTCTTCACTTTACTTGTCTTTGGGGTTTTGTTTTATTGTGGTAACCAATGCTTGGCAACTGTAATAACTATATGTGTGCATATGTAATGACTTAAATCTTGTCTCACACTGCAACTGCTGCGCTCGTGCCAAATCCAAGCGCGCAGTACGCACGGCTGGCCAAGGGACGCGCAGCTATATCCAAATGGTTTAATTATGGTTTTGTTTAAACTCATAAATATCGGAATCACTCATATATAACACGTGACAATCTGGACCTTCTGCTATGTTTTTCATAAAGTTTTTCATCAAATCTCATCACATTTGGCACTCATGAGTCATCTGAAGCATGGAACCATTCAATCCTCTTCTAATTTAGTACACTGTTGTCCACGTCAAGTATCATAAACATTAGACAAAACTAAATAATCCCAAAAGATATACCAGGAAATGTATTGTATTACATTTGATCTTTTCCATCTACCCTAACCATAACCATAGACACGGCCATAATCTTAGTTTAAACACATCTGAAACCTCTTTTTGGTTAAAATATGTTCCATTTTGAAATCTGTCAGATCTGTGTTGTAGTTGTCAGCTCAGAGGGAGGGCCGGATAATCTTTCTGTTCTGTGCTCTGTGAGGGAGTGTGAGTTGTGAGCGTTGTAGCTGAGGCCCTATGACCTGATAAACATCTGGAACAGCAAGAGAGTCACTCACCAAGTCACTGCTATAATCCCTCAGGTCACTGCTCACACTCTACTCTTGATTCTGTCTATTCACAGTTCTACACCACATGCACCGAATCTGATCGTTTTGAAAATGCGTAGTCTACAGTTAGGACTTTAGCCAGAACTTGCAACTGTTTGGTGGGGCGTGATGAGCAAGCCTTTATTTGCTAACATTTTGTCAAGAATACAGTTATACTTGTACTTTAGTAATAATACTTTTAAGTATTACATACTTGAGGATTTCATTGGTGAGAAAGTTTTCCACCAAATCCTTTTTTTTCCACACCACACATTATCATTATTAAGTCAAATATTCTTACTTGATTAAAATTCAGTTTAGACTCAAGGAGGAAAATGTAATTGCATTTTTATGGGGTCCTTCATCAACTGGAAACAGATCGCTAAATGTCAAATTATTTTAAACTGGCTGAATTTAAATAATGACATTTGAAAAGCACAGCATTTGATTTGATTGTAGGGCAGTGTACGAAGGAGGCAGACTTCAAAACCCATTGTTTATCAAAAGACATGCAAGTGCAAATCAGCGTACACTATTTTTTATGAGAAAATCAATTTCCATATTTTACTTCTACTCACGCCTGAATCATCTTGTTGTCCCACCTGTTTTACAATGTCTATCTTGGTGTTGTGCAAAGGCAGTGGTTTGACTCCAGTCCTGTGCAGGGGAGCGGAGAGGGAGGAAGCAGAGGAGGTCTTCAGCTTATGTAAGAGTGACACCGACACAGGGCCATGCATGAGTAATCCTCTCCGTTCATTCAGTCATCAGACGTCATTGACACTGAACTGAACCTCTCATCTCCCTTATCGCTGAATAAAACTATAGTGGAAGGACAATTTAGATTTAGTAGGTTTGATAGCAGCCTTTTTTAGATAAGAAAACGTTACTGCATATTATCCCATAGTCATACACAATGTCAGACAGAGCCCTCCATTTATTTTATAAGGTGTAATTAGGCTTATAATGTAACACTGGCAATCTATTGGGAATTACAAATGCATATAATATTACCTATATTTGTAAGCAGTGTCCACTTCTGTTACTGTTAACAGTTGTACATTTTTAATAATTATTCGTGATTATGTATGTTGGTATAATCTAATGAATTACTGATGCAGCAATATCTGAGTTAAATGTAATCTCTATCCCATAAATACAAAACCTACTTTGATTAGTTTCACTCAGGGGATACAATTATCTTATTTTTGTATTAAATGGTGTGACTGTGGTTTAGTCATAATTTTCAATTGGATTTTGCTACTAAAAATCCAATTGGTATCAGTGTTTGATACGCAACACTGATACCATAGAGATAATACTACAAAGCACAAAATATAATAGTACTTTCTTTAATATTTCAGTGTGATCTTACTTCTAATCACTACCATTCCAAAACAAGTCAGTAAAGGTCCAACTTTGGTCCTGTTTTTATGTTGTTTTTTTCAGTTTAGATGCTAGTTTTAGTATCAATTCTGGGTCGATACATTATTTAGCTTTTTGGTCTATGGCATTAATCATACTGAGGAAGGGTTAATGCCAGTTTTTCTCACAGTGGTTGTAAAAAAATATGACTTTGTTGTAATATCCCATGTATTGCGTGCTACATTGAATCATAGCTGCTCCCTGTCCTATTCCCAACTCTATCACTCCTCCCATTATATCCCAGTTAGTGACTCTTTACCTGTGATTAGCGTGGCCTTAGATTTATAGCCCTAGTGCTAAAGCGTGTTACTTTTGGCCGCTGCGAGCTCAGATGAAGGTGCCGGTCCGTGGTGCGGTCAGGCCCTGAGAGGCATACATACACCACACAGAATATAGAGCCCTGATTTCTCTCAGTGCAGCACGGGGGAACAGAGGAGGTTTTGTTCCTTGGCGGGTGCTTTCGCTCGTAGTGGAGGGTGTCACTCATCATGGAGGCGCTGGAGCTAAAACAGCGTGTAGACCTTTAGACCTGGAATTACAGCTAGTGCTTCCATCGCTCCACTCTCCACTTGAGCCCTGGGTCACTGTGTGTTAAGTGGACGGCAGTGTGGGGTTTCAGGAAAGTCAAAGTCAAATGGGTTTTAATTGTGTCAATAGTGAGCTGTGATAAGGACGTCGAATTAAGATTGTTTTGTTGGTTCATGGCTACAGAAAAATGTGGGAGATTTACTCAAAAAATAATCTCTTTATTCTTAATTTTTCTGTAATGTAAACACAATTTTGATCAAAAACAAGACAAACCTCAAAACTGAAACGTTAAGATTATTTTACCAGTATAAGTTCAACCATCTCATCATTACATTTTTATACACCAGGCAGTCGCAATAATTTCTATGTCAAGTTATCAAAACAATAAATGAAAGATGGAACAATTTGAGAGCATTTGAGATATTGGTGATCAATCTATATATTCACTGGAGCTTAGCAATATTTTTTTGAAAACAGTTGTCCTGGTGTTGTCCTGCTTTACATTTTTTGTGTCAGTGTCATCGGTTATGTTCAATCACATCCATGGCGGCATACTGAGGTTAAAGTATTTTTGAAGTACTTTTTATATCGCTCACAAACTTGTTCATGGCAGGGAACACAAACACAGCCATTTATATTTTAATTACCACTGGTGGATGAATACTTTCCCAAGGATAGAACCCAGAAAGGCTGTTGTTCACACTCATTTAACTGCATTTGAAGCTGATGTCTGTTTTCTTCCTGGGGATAAAGGCTTTGTTGCGTTCCAGACATGGAAGTGCGACTTTTGGAGCCCATTCGCTACTCCATTGGCACCGCTACATCCACCTCTTACTGAATTTTGGACATTTCACAGCTGATCTAAGACTCGAGGGAATATTTTTGTTATGTTTACAATATAAATAAAATTAATAAATAATACTGTGTGTTAAAGTTGCCCACATTTAAGCCAGTACCATGTCTACACACTCGTATGCTTGTTTAAAGAATAGACTTTCCGTGATACCTCTTGTAATAATAATACCTAATAGTCCAGACTAGCTTTAGCAATTATTAGCAGGGTACTTTCCTGGACCTTTCCCGAGACATAAACGCACTAAACAACAGGCTAATTATCCTCCATTAGTGTATTTGTTTGAGAACGAAATAGTCCCGATGGAAAAGCAAACTGTGCCAACATTGCTAATGCGGAGTAATTGTGGTCGTAACCCCCAGATAGAGTAATGGCCTGTTAGCTGATATGTGTGAGCTTCTGTAGGCAACGTATTGGGAGAAGCCGTTAGCCGTAATTAGCTGCTACACTAGTCATCATAATGTCACCAAAACTGTTCAAATTTGTCCGCATTGGCACAGTAAAGTAGTGTTCGCCCAATAATCTGCAGGTTTCTGATTGGTGTCCTGTCGCGTACTTGAATACTTTGAAAATGAAAATAAAGTTCACAAATTTCAACGTAGTATTACTTTGTACACCAGTTTAGATTAGGGATAAAAGATTAATCACAATCAAATCGAAACAGCAATTTGAATGGACACAATAAGACTGCAATTTTTTATTTTCTTTACAGACAACAAAATATCCTGTCTGATTCTGCATAAAAATGGAAATTGATTCTTGTATTAGTCTATCAGTTCATATTTTCATCTTTTTGTCAATTCCCCCAAATCGTAAATTATAATGCTGTCAGAAAAATCGGTTGCTAAGACACACAAAACCTGTCTGCTTGTGGTGGCTGTGGTTTTGCGTGAGGAGGGGGTGGCGCTGGGTGGGACTCATGGGCTCATGTTGCTGTGTATCCCATAATTTAAAAAGTCTGTGCCAGGATAAATAGGGGTCTTGTACAAAAAAGGTCTCTACTTCTATGTTAAAGGAATGAACTGCCTTAATCAGCTGCTTTGAAGATATGGGCCCTCTAATCTCAATTCAGCACAGTAAACAGCATGACAGAGCAGGCTAATTCAAACACATTTGAAGTAACTCTCTGGACGAGGGCCCAACACTTGATTGAAGATGTCATTGCTTTGCCGGGAATGCTCCACAGTATGGTATTAAATTTAACTATTTCCATGGAGACAAACTGGTGGCGACCCCAGGCAAATGTTTTTCAAGGTACTTTGACCTAGAAAAACACAGTGAAGAACATGGCTGGACGGATGCAGTCGTTTTCCCTGATCAGCTTCAAAAGTCTAATATTCTATGTAACTCACCAAGATTATTGCTTTAGAAGGGCCCCTGGTGTCTGTTATGTGGTCACCCAGTGCTGACATGAAAGAATGGTTCAAATGCAGAGAACAAACATCCACCCAGGGATAATAAAATACTCCTTAACTAAAGTGTCATCATATAACGGTGACTGTACTGTTTACAGCAATAATCATTGTTGTTACTGCACACATTTTCATGGTGGTTCTATTCTTGGTGCAGGTTTTGGTATGTGGTCCTCATATTGTGGGCCTAGTGTTTGCCTGGTGGGGATGTTTCTTTGTTTACTCAGACTGGAGAGAAGAAGTCCTCTACATTCCTGTGTTTATAGCCACAGAACACCCAACATGTAAAGCGCTCGTTTCCGTTCGCTGGCCGCAGAGACACTTGTCATCAAACAGCAGGTCAGCCTGCTCATCCAATTATTTTCCAATTGAATTCAACAGCCTGTCCCAGAGCCCATGGGAGGAGAGAGCGTCCCCCGGAGCATGTCATTGGTCGTTACAGGGTTTGTTAGAGAAAACTGTTAGTGTGTGGTCGATGAGTTACCTTGTTCAAGACTCTGTGAGGGATGTGACCACAGCTCTGCGTGCTGTTCTCATTTCACAGCAATGAAAAAATATATAGTAGTCCAAAATAGCAGCCTTAAATATACAGCGGGTCAGATAGTGCGCTGTGCCCGGCCCATGTTGTTAAAACCCAAGCACTGGTTTGGCCCATGTTAGAGCCATGCACTTTAAATGTTTTATTTAGACAGATGCCCTCTTTGGCTTCAGCTCAGACCAATGGTTTTCTGGAAACAAGCAATTTACCAAAGATAGCCAATGATTTTCTATCAAGTCAGCACTCCAGGAATGTCACATCCACAGTTTTGTTGTTCGCGTACCATGTTCCTGCGGGCTCTCCACTAAATAGCCTTGTTAAAAAGAATCTAAACTGTCTTTGAGTTCAAATGTTCTTAAGCCTGTGTGTGCTGGTCCTAAGCCTGGATAAATGCATATGTGTTATATCAAACGGGGCTAGAGTAAAACACGAGAATAGAAGAAAGACTTAGAGGCTAGACAGCAATTTAATGACAGCCCAACAGGCTATGAAACGAGCTTATCACTTTGTTGTTATCGTTAACAGCATTTACGCTTGTAGAGGCTCAGTGGTAGAGCATATACTTACAAACCTAAAAGTGTCCAATCCCAGGATTGGCCAGTGCATACTGTTGTTGTGTCTCTGGGCAAGACATTTCAGTCACCTTGCTGATGGTTGGCAGAGGAAGTGTGTATGACAATCCTGCGGTAAATATGGGCACATTGCAGAACCACTGGATGTGACCAAAAAAGTGAATGAATAACCAATAAAGTGGGTATACAAGGAAAAGAGATTGTTATAACTATTTAGCCACAAGCAAATAAATAAAATAGTTGTAATTGTGTGTTTTAAATTGCCAACAGTGCATTTGAAATTTGTTCGTACCCTAAGGGCAGGAAAAGGGCTTGTTATGCTTTTCAGAAATCAAATCACTGATAATGATTTTACAGCCTCTGGCTGTTGTCGTTTATCTCTGTGAACAGTCTCAGACTCGTGGAAGACACCACAGGTATCATCATGTATCATCTTATTTGAAATTTAAATGCATGTTTGTATAAATAAGTGAAATAAGAGGTCAGATCTCTCCTGTGTGTGCTGCTTCTTGTGTTCATGGTAAAAGTCGTACTGTGCTGACATTTTTGATGCTCTGATGGAATGTGGTTGTTCTCTGTGGAAAGTAAACAGACACTTTTGACACTGGTGTTTCAGAAATGACTCTTTCATACTAGTCTCCCTCACTGTTGTTCTCGGACTCCCCTCACTGCCTGAAGCCTAAAGTCTTACAAAATGTGCATAAATGCAGCCAACTAAAGTTACAAGGAATAAGGAAAGGCTCTAGTGGTAAGAGATTTTTACAAGAAGAAAACATTATATATTTTTTTATAATTCACTTCTTCACTTTTTGTTCTTTTAACACAATTGCTTTACTTAAACATTTTCTCATTAATTATTTTTACATTGTAGACAGGTAACAAACCCCATGAAGGCTCAGCTTTGATGTCACTCACATGTCAACATGTCAATTACAATGTTCAGAAGAGATGTTTTTAGTTTTGTTTTGTTCTAAATCCAGGTGATGTTATTTTTGTGGGCAGTTTAAGCAGTTCAGGAATGTTAGCATCCTCATTGGCCTGCTAGGTCCTTCAGGATGGGTTCAAAGGTCAAGTTAATACCCTGGATGACCCCAGACAGAGGTCACGAGGGAAAGTCTATATACTTTTACATGCAGTTGTGGTTATGTCCTTGAAAAGCCATCTGAAGGTTCTGTGCACTGACTCTGCTCCTATAGGGTAAAGTATTTCCATTTGAGCTACTGCCAGGGTCTTGGCATCAGGACTGAACAGAACCTGTGCCAACTGTCATCATAAATAGTCAACTTTATACCAATTTAGATATTGCGAGATTGTGAGATTTGTATTTTTCCCTCTTTGCCCAAATATATTTGGTTCACTTGTTTGAGGTGGTAGTGGTGGTGTAATTGAAATGTGGTGTTTCTTCTAAATAGGTAAAGTTGTTAACGCTGCATTACCCAATTTTCAAATCATGAAAAGTGTAAGTATTAAAATCTGTCTAACTAGTTCCCACACAATCTTAGGCATAGTGCTAATATTTACATGAAGTTAATCCTATAATGAACCCTTATACCTCTCTCTTTCTGGTCTTTTTACGATATGCTCTAAATAAAATAAGTTTACTCATTTACAAGCATAATTCAGGTAATTGAAATAGCTCTTAACATTTGACACACACTACTGTACTTATCCAAATCTATTGTTATGCTGATGTTGTTAACATTACAAGAAGCATTATTGGGACTACTGTATGGTTGTCCAGATCAATAAGATAATCCTGCTTCTTGTTTAGGATTTAAGTAACAGGGAGCAGAGGCTCAGTGACCAGGCTCAGAAGTGAATGGGTTTTTGGCTTTGGGGCAGAGCAGAGCAGAGCAGTGCCAGCTGGAGCTCCCAGTCTGTAATCACAGCATGCATCTGAGTACAACCACAGGATTTCAAAAGCATGTCTCCTGGATCCACCCATAAGCCACTTTTGTGTTTTGACTGTGTCGTGATCTCATATTTGCACAATCAGCTGTTTTGTCTGAAAAAAAGAACTACTGAACAACAGAAACAACATAAAATCCTAGAATGATAAATATGAGAAATATGCTGTTACTGTGTCACTTTTAGTCAGAAATTGACTATAATTAAACTTGTGTCCTTGAACATGCTTTTATCTCCAGAAACCTGACATTTATTTGTATGGCTGGGCACAGAAACTCGTTCCAAGTAGGTACAAACCAAAAAGGCATAGGCCTACATTTGTCTTACTGGCAAAACAAGAGGTGAGGAAACAGCGTGCAGAGTTGCAACCTGTGTCCACTTAAACACATCAAGTCTCCAGCACGGGTCAATGTCTCAAAGTCAAAGTGCTGTGTGTAATAATATCCACATCCTGTCACACTCTGTAGTGCCCACGTTAAGTGGAAGCCACATAACATGAGCCAAACTCCACCAAAATCCTGCTCCTCCTCAGTCCTGGTAAAAGCATATTTCCCAAGTAAACATGTAGTACATTCTGAGTGTGGAGTGTGTGATGTAAAGATGCAGCTGAAGGAGTCCGAGTCAAGTTCTCCATTGTCCATGTAATCATGTAGTAGAAATGTCAAACAGAGAAAACAAAAGTGAATCTTAAGTGCACGTGAGTCCACCTGAGGATCAGCTGTGTGCTCTGGTTTATTTGTTTGTGAATTTTAGTTAGAGCTGGACATCTAGGCTGTAGCCTAGTATTATGTTTTAAAATATGAATTAACTAATGCCTACATGCTCATTCACAAATGCAAATTTACAGCAGAGGACCTCAATGGTTTGGTTCTAAATAAAGGATTTAAAGCTGGATTTACACAAACTCAACCCATGTGTCTTATACAGCCACTAAACAGCCCCATGCAGCTGAGTCACAGAGGTCATTTGCTCCTGTTACTATGGAGAATTCAGTGTGTTTTGGGGTGGAAAGTTCACAGGTATGCTTTTTTTTTCTCTCCAGAGGATGAAGAGAATTACTCAATACCATACTCAAGTAAAACTAATCAGCAAAATATTTACCAGCACAATTGTTACAGGTAGAGCTGGATGATATGATGATAAAAATGTGTTTTACTGTTTAATGGAGATATATGCTCAAAGACTTTTTCCAACCCACTTTTCCTGCCTGAGCCTTTGTCAGGCTCTGAGTGACAAGTGGATTCAACCAATCACAGTTAAGTGTGAACTCTCAGACGCAGCAGATGGCTTAGTTACCTCTTAATTTTTTTGCATATGGCCGACCTCTATTTACAGGTATATAGATAAAACTTATTAAGTTGGATATGATTGAAGTGAAGTACATATTTGTTTTGTTTGCTCCACAACTAAACATTTTCCAATCCTTCATCGTTTACGTCATTCACCTCTTCAGCCTGAGGAGTGAACTTCCTTGCTTGGAGACAAGTGCACACAGCTCCCATTTTCCATTTTTGGTTTCTTATAATTTTCATAACCCTGTACCCTGAACATGCCACTTTTGTGTTCCATGCCACAGTGCCAGCTTAACTCACTTCCTCTGACAGGACTTTCAGTACCAGAAATGGAAATCATAACAAGGTCATTCGTAAGTTGTAGCAATATGGTGTACTAATTTCTTCTAAATTATAATTCTACTTGAGTTAAGTTTTTTCTTATGACTAAATAAGCAGTTTGTGTCAGTTTTAATGACAGTAACCTCCTTTTCTCCATAGAGATGTTATTGCCTACAATGTCCCACAGTATGGTTTTAACCTGGTCTTTCTCCATGGATACAAGCAAGGGACTCCAGCAGGCCAAGCTCCAAGTCAGATCTGCATAGGCAATCCAGGGTATTTTTCAGCCATAAAAACACCATAATAAATGTAAGATGGATAAGTTCAATTTTTTACTGTAGAACATTCCAAGTAAAACTATACCATCTCTATGAAGTCAAGCAGGTGGCGGACCCATAAACTGTATATATAAATGGACATAGCTAATGCACTAGCCACTGCATTTCAAAAAGGAAGGGTGCGCTTCAGGATAGCCCCTTCCTCTCCCCTTATATAAGTTAAGCGACTGCCTCCTTACAAGTAATCAACCAATCACAACAGTGAAAAAAATATACATTCACAATTAGACCCCAATGTAACTGCAATATTGTACATTATTCACTTCTACACAGTTTTTTGTGAGCCTAGTCAGGTGTGCACAGTCAACACAGAAACAAGTACAGTTTTATTTTTCCCAATTTAAATGACCAGTACTTTTCCACCTCCAGTTTTAACTACATTACATTGTCGCTCTCATATGTTCAACACATGGCCTGTGCCACAGTTACCACAAAGGAAAATAGCCATTGTGTGGTGTGCATTTCATTTGGCCTATGGATTTTTGGTGCAGTGGGTACAAGGTGGTCCACTGCAGACATTTTTCCTGTGGTCTGGGACACTGTCAAATGTCCTTGTACTTTTAAACATAAGTTAGACTGTTTGTTCTACACACACATATTCTGCTAAAACTGTAAAGGTTAGGGAGTGGTACTAGTCCAGGCCAGACAGTACAAGTGAGGGAACATTGTGGAATAAATAATTCTAAGATGTAAACTCTATTAACAAATTAAAATTTTGATTTTATTGTATTAATGCTAAAAGTTTAAAAATGCATTTCAGTGTGTTATGATTTTGAATAAGACAGATAATTACCAATGTCTATCTTGCCTTAATCCACAAATGTTAATGGGTGAAGAACAATTGAGGGTTTATATTTGTACATTTATTACATCAAAACTGAAGCTAAGCCAGAACTAAACCTAAAATCAAACCTAGACTAGACCAGGACTAAACAAGAACTTTAAACAGGACCAAACCAAGCCCACGTCAGACCTAAAATGTAATTTAGGACCACATGGTGACAAGTGTGAATGCACCCTAAAACTAGTTGGGTTCAAAAAGTGTCCAAGCTGCATGAAATCCTCATTGTGTTTTTAGCCAAAAAAGACTTAAAGTGTTTTTCTTGATGTTTTGTCCAAAAAAAAAAAAAAAGAGAGAAATATGTGTGGTCTTACTGTGAGCAGGCTTGCATTTCCACAAACCTGAACCTTACTTGTCCTGAAGAAGGCCTCCCTCAGCTCGTCTCCATGGAAATGTTGTTTCTTTGGCTATAATATTGCACAAAAAAGCAAAAACATATCTATGTTTATGGAGATTGTTCCTTGGAATCATGCAGGTGACATGCCACCTCTTTGCTTTCAAGTACCAAGTAATTAATATACTTCTGCAATTACTAAAACTTTTCTACAGCTACTTGCCACGTCCACGTCCCAGCTCTATCAGACAGTGCTGACTAATCACATGTGGATTCATATTTGACTATTAAGCATCTGACATTTGCCAAAAGCCAATATGTGTTGCTTTGTTAGAGCGAGCATTAGCCAACTCCACTTAGAGCTAATTGACAACACATTGACATAAAACACCACAGGCATACGTACAGTTCCAACTTCTAAGTATAAATCTATGGTCAAATCATCATATTCACATCTGCTCAAGACATTTCAGAGAGCTGTCAGAGTCATGCATCTTCCCTCCTCACTTTGGTCTCCAGTGGATCTGTCCTGGTTTTCCTGAATGGTTGTGCCACATGATCTCCTCGGAGGAATTCAATGCAGTGTGCAAGTTGTCTGCATACTGTATTTGATGAACCTTTTGCACTATTTAGTAAAGCTTTTTTCAAATCAATAAAACATGTGAGAGAGGCAGGGATGAAGATATTCTGAAAGTTGGTTTTGAAAAATGCAAAACATGGAAACTGGATGTTCCACTTTTTGGCTTGGTGCCACACGAACTGCTCATCATTTTCACATTTTTGTAGTCCTTGCACTGGAGGGAACCCATCTATTATGGAAGATACAAAGTGCACTATAGACTGAACCTTGTGCTAGTTTCAATATATAACTCAATGTAAGTACGGTATATCGGTAGCAGCAGAACAAGTGTTATAAATAGCACTATTATTATTTACTACACACATTATTGGTTTATCTTTGAGCTGATCTCTTTCCGATTTGAGTTGGCATAATTATTCAGTCACACAGTTATTTCACAGTATTCTATGCCACATGTCCTGTCTAGCCTCATACTATATAGGGATTGTCCAAAAATCCCAGATAATACTATAACTAGTATCCTCCAGAAGTCTGTTCCTGCAGAAGTCACTAAAGGACATTGTACAGTGGGTCAATGAAACTAGTGAGCCTTTCTCATGAAGAACATGAAGAGTGAAAGCAGTGGTTTAGTTTCGACTGGAGCCCAATGCAGCTGGGAACTAAAGTCTGTCTATTGAAATCTTTGCTGAGACTGTTAATTATTGTCTCTACAACAGAAGAACCAATGTTTCAGTCGTTTGTTTGTGTAGCAAGAAGTTACTGTGCATCTTTCAATGCTGCTCAAAGTATATCAGAATTTATAACATTTTGATTCATAAGTAATGCATACGCCAAATGCACATCTCATGTTCGAAATAATATTTTATAACATCCTTTTTGTTATGTATTTGTTTGTGTTTGTTCATTTTTCATTCAAGATATAACACATTTTCAATTTCAATTACATCTTTAGGTCATTCATGAATATTTGCATAGAAATAAACTTATTGCTTGCTCATATTTCCATTTTATATAACATAATGATAATGTTATGTGTGGCTACAGTTAATTAGATGCCGATGTGGTTCAGTGAATTTCCAACAGATTCAAAGATGTGTTTTTGATGAGTTTTCTCTATGCTGTCCAAGACAATTACCACTGCTTATTTTACTCACACCCATACACCATTATCTTATTGTAGATTAATCATATGAAAATCTCATTTTAAATAGATGCAAGTTGTAAGTTTAGGCCTAAATACATTCTGAAATGCATGCATCTTCTCTCAAATGTTAACACCACTGAATGTGCTATTAAAAAAACTAAAATATACTAGAATATACTATATCAAAACTGCTAATCCAAACTATTATCCATAGTGAAAAATATGAGAACATTGAAGAATCCATAATTATATTGTTTTAAAAGTTACAGCCTACCTACTAAAATGGGTTTATCTGTTTTGTTTTGTTTTGTTTTTGTTTGTTTTTTTGCATAATTGTACCATTTCTACAGTATTAAGTCTCAGGATTTTATATTGTGACACATCTAATAAACAGCATTGGATTGTTGTTCTTCATTCCACGCTACATTTAACTACCATTATTTTGTCATATGTCATAACTTGAATTCCCCCTGCCTCCTACTGGTCACTTTTCTTAATATTAGTCATTTAAAAGCTCCCAATCCACTTGTTTTGTAGGGGAGAGTGGAAAGTATCTGTGGTCAGTCAAAAGGCCCTATAGCCATAAGGACAGGCTAGCGAGACATCTGGTGTCATGCCCACATACCCACAAGGCTAACAAAGGTACGTACCCAATCCTGTTCTGTCCCATTCAGTCTAAACACACATGACTTGGTGCACTTGTTCAAGGCGCCTTAAAGGATTTGGGCTCCTCTGCTTCACGCCTCATTTAGTGCTTTCAAAGTGCTTCAGGAATCCACTCTATGGACTAGTGTCTTTCTAGATTGAATCAGGCATCACAAGACTTGACTTTGTCCTATCAGGAAGTTACGGTGTTCAGGGAGATTACCAAAATCTGTCTGATTGAACATTAATAATAGTTGAATTTTGTTTAAAAAAATTAAATAAAATATCCTACCTTAAAATGACAATAATAATAATCTGGGTTTTAATAATTTGGATTTGTTTGTACTAAGTGCAGTTTATTTGCTTTTGTGATTTTCAATACCACACAAGACATTTCAGATTCTTTTTATGATAATTTAGACTGATATAAAGTTAATTTAGCTGTGGGGTAAGTATAGTAATGCCTTATCCCATTGGAAAATAATTAGGTTTGAAAAATAGTAATGTATAGTAGTAATGTCTAGAAGTAATTTTAACTCACACATATTACCTTTTGGTAATGGTGTGGTTGGTGGTTGGTCCATTCAAAGATGAATTGTCTTTCCTATCAAAAATTGCCTCTTTAACTCCAGTCTCAAACCAATTATTTTCTCTGTACCTCACTATCTTCAAATGTACGGCAGATTGGGGTCCGGAGCTGCTCTGGTGACGGTGTTGGTACATTCTTTTATGGAGTGGTTGATTTTTTTTCCCCCAATATAACGCTCACTGCACTCTTCACTATACTGAATGGAGTAGACCACATTGCTTTGTTTGTGGCTCGGGGTTTGTCCTTTGGGTGAACCAGTTTCTGCCTTAAAAAGTAGTGCGTAAAGTGTAGGTTTGAAATAGACTGAGATTTCATGCTGTCTGAAGATTCTCTGAAGCTTTTCATACATACCAGCTTTGTAAAGAGTGGTTACACATTTTCTCCTAGGTTCTGATTCTCTATTGTGCTGTTTTAACTCTCTTTGATCTATTGAAGGCTCATTTTGGATGTCCACTATCATCTTTTAAAGGTTTTTGACATGTTTGGCCCATTGTCTCCATTGAAACTGGCTCAGTCCCCAGCTATTTCAAACACACTTTTGTGAACCCCATCCTTTAAAAGCCAAGTCTTGATCCACTGAAACCAAAAATTATAGACCCATATCAAAACTTCTCTTTATCAAAAAAACGGAGAAAGGGGTGAAAGGACAGCTAACCACTCAAGCAAAACGTGTTATATAAATTCCAGGCTGGGTTCCAAAAATTGCACTCTGAAACTGCTTTACTTAAGGTTGTAAATGATGTGATGATTGTTTTGGTCCCACTAGTCTGCTCTTGACAGTGTAGATCACAAGATTCTGATTGATCGCCTACAAACTGAGATTGGGTTTTCTGTTCCTGTCCTCCACTCTTATATAAATGATCAAAGTTTTAGTGTTGCTGTAAACAATGTAATGCCTGACATATTATCCGGTCCATCCTATGGAGTTGCACAGGGATCCGTTCTTGGTCCAGTTTATTCCCTGTTTTACCTGGTGCCTCTTGGTCAGATAATTTGCAGTTTTAAAAATGTGTCTTATCACTTTTATGCTAATATCCAACTGTGTTGTTCTTTTAATGACTCAGAGTTGCACTTTTTAACCATGTTTTAGTTTGCACGTCTTGCATCAAAAACTGGTTGTCATCTAATTATCTCCAGTTAAACTTGAACAAGACAGAAACTTTGATCATTGCTCCTGACAAAAAGATTTCATTAAACAGCATCTTGGCTCTCTGGGCTTCTCTGTACAAACCACCCTAAGAAACCTGGGTGTTGTGTTTGACCAGGCTATGTCTTTTGAGGTTTATCACCAGAGAAACATTTCAAAAGTGAGGAAAATGTTGTCAAAGGCTTATCTGCAGATGATTGTACATGCTTTCATCAAGTCCCGAGTATTGTAGTTGTTTTAATAAGGCAGCTCTTCAAAGACTTCAGTTTGTGCAAAACTTTTAACAGGAACCCCAAGAACAGCACACATCACCGCAGTTTTATCATCTCTTCACTCATTAGCAGTAAAATATAGAGTTAATTTTAAACTTTGTGTCCTCACTTTTCGAGCGCTGCATGGACAGGCTTCCCAGTTCATTGCTGACTTGCTGTGCTCTTACTCTTCTGGCCACTCTCCCTGGTCGTCCTCCAGACCCATCTCATGATCCCAAAGACTTTTAGACTTTTAAAACTTGGGGGGGGGGGGGACCTATTCTTTTAGACTGTAGCCCCCAGACTGTGGAAACGCCCAGCCTCTAGGCCTCTGTGAGACCCATTCAGTGGACTCTTTTAACAATATTGCAAGGATAGGCAAATTATGAACATAGACTCAGGTGGTCTCTCACTCAGGGATACAGTGCCCCATCTCAGACAAAAAGTCAACCTACATCAATGAATGTCAAGTTATCTTATAAATATTTTAGATTGTGCACTGAATATTTAGTTGAAGATTTCAAATTTTAAATGCAAAATACAACTCTATAGTGACTTTATTTCTCTTAGATAATGCTGCTTTTGGTCATATCTCCCAGCCCAAGTTTAGAGCACTCTACCACTAATGCCACTAATGCCATCTTCCATCCTATAACCCTCACACATCTGTTTGCCCATGCATATCATATAGTCCATTTTAGTCACCCAAATTTCAGGGTCCTCGCTCCTCTCCTTGAGCTGGTTTTAGCCTTTTGGACACCTGCAAAAACACAAGCCGGCCTAGTCCTCCATATTTATATCCCTGGGCCTTCTGATTGTTGGCTGTGAGGAAAGTGAGGTTGAGTAGGAGGAGACCCTGACCCTGCCTGTATACTGCTCTGTCATTATGGCCAATGACTCCTAATGTAGAGCCACTCCCACAGCGCGTTCAAAGACTAGCCCAACCACACACCCGTGCCCATTCCTAGAAATGCACTTGTAACTGTTGAATCTACATATGGTTTAAATGAAAGGTTCGGTGAGGACATATGTTTCAGTAGCAGATGGTGTAGATAGAGTTATGCAAGAACACGCGATGGTTTTCAGCTATTTCTTTATCAATGTGAGCTATAATATAATGGAGTCTTAGCTCAGTAGAAAGAGCATTTACCCCCAATGAGTTAATAGTCTCACCAAGTGCTACTTCCTATTTGCTAAGTGTATCTTTTTTGTTCCCAGATCTTTCCTTGTTCATTAGAATGGTTACATATATATTTACTACTCTTAGCGTCACAGTATGAAACTTTTTAGCCCAAAAATATACTATAATAAAAGCATGTTGTTGTTTTTTTTCTTTTCATTTTGGCTAAGTTCATTGCACTGAAAAACATGTGCCGTGTGAGCAGACTTGCATTTCCTACTTGCTTATCCCAATGGAAATGTTCATAATCTTCCACAGACATAAAACATCTATCTCCATGGAGAATTTCTATTTCCATCGCATGTGCTGTGCAACCTCCAGAAAGTTATACTGTAAGTTGAAACACTTTTATTGTGTCATATTTTGGAAAACCTCACACACTAGTACAGGTGATGAATAGTGATGACAGCATTTATATTTCACGTTTTCTTTTTTCCAAATAAACTAATTTTAATCTGGACACTTAACTTTTTCCAAGCTGAGACTAGCAGATCACTTTTTCCCTTGTAGCACAGTTGTAAAGGGATATAACCGAGTGATTTGTCTAATAAGATTTTACGGAGGTGTTATACTTTCCTTTCATATTATATCCAAGACATTATTTCCAAGTACATTTCAGTCCAGAAGTACTTGTGAGCAGACCTGTAATCTGGCTTGGCTCATCGTGCTTAAAGTACATTCTTGTGCATATGTGTGAAAGCTTCGCCCTCGCAGCCTTCATCTTCCTCCATGTTCCTGTGTGGTTTCTCTATACCTCAGACTATTCTGGGCTCTGCTCTCTCCTCAGTCCACTTAGATGGCTCACCAATCTGACAGAGTAAATGAAATGGTCCCTGCTCTAAATACATGTTTGTGAAATTCCCAGTAGCATTCCTCCAGTTGTCCAAAAAATTCCAGAGTTTGAAGGAGTTGTTTCGTTCTTTTGTTTGTTTTTTTCTTTACATTATATTATGTTACACACTATTTTGGATTTATCTGTTCCAAATAGTTTTTTTTTTTTAATTATTATTATTATTCAATAGTGCTTTATTTTATCTTCCCTCATGTTGACTGTAGTAGCTGAAAGTAATACCATGGGTTATGAAATACTAATTAGAATGGCATACATGCAGTTGTAAGAATAATGAAACTGAGCCCCCCCCCCCCCCCCCCAAAAAAAAGGGATTTTTGTGAGTATTGATGTAAGTTCAGTACTCACACGTGTTTAAAAAGTAGTGCTTTACTACTTTAAAAAGTATTTAAGAGAAGACTGAAATATGAACTGGACTAATACAGTACATTTCAGATCATGTTTGTAGAGGTCAAATCTCCAGGTGCAACAACTTTTTTTTTTTTTTTTACTCAAAATGCAAGATCCATCTGATTGTGATATCTTGTGCAGCCATGTTCTACTAGTTCAGTTCACTCTTGTAAGACCCCCTCTGGTTGTGTAGTTGTTGCACAATTAGACTTGAAAGGAGGTTGTTGCTGATTTATGTGCTGCATGCTGTATTCATTTAGATAATTGTCATTTTGGGAGTAGCTGCAGCTTTTAGCCTGTAACTGGATTGTGGATCTTGTGACGCTGTAATCCAATTAACTACTTAGACACATGCCTCTACAAACAGGCTACCCATTTATTTCTATTAACATTTTGTACTTACACAAACATATCTTGTAGTCAAATTCAAGATGGTGGATTGACTGAACACAGCAACTTCCTGAGTAGTATCACGGGACAGTGGGGTCGATGGGTACAATATTCTCTTCTCTCAGTGGGTGGTGGAGATGGAGGGTAAAAGTTACATTTTTTACAAACCTCGTGCACTGGGAAAAATTAGTTCCAATCCCCCATTCAAGAGGCTAATGAGAAGCACATACGACAGGATAAACATGGAGGGGGTTGGTTAGTGACAGTAGTGACAAAGTGCAGCAGGAACAAAGAAGTCTGCTGCCATGACCTGAAATGACTTATTGTGAAATTTTGAACTTTTGATTTCTCTAGAATTCCACAGAAAACATTCCCAGTCTCAGTGAAAATGAAAGTGTAGCTTTGTAGAATTGTACAAGTAGGGTAACTGCTATTCATCAAATTTTAATATATGTAAGATGGCAGCAAGATTCAAGATTTCTTTATTTGTCTCCCTTAGGAGAAATTTTTCTTGGACCAATGGGCTGCTCACACCAGCAGGTCAGTACTGCTGCCAGTCTTGAGGAGCAACACTTTGGTTTTGGAAACTGCGTAATGCTGGACACCTTCAGTCACCTGTCCTGGGCCAACGCCAAAAAACAGAGAATCATTGCAACCCAAATGCCAACAAACCTATCATCAGCTTTGTCTGCTTCTCCTGGATACACTCACCAATGAACTGGACCAATCTCAACAACAGCTGCCTTCAACAACGTGGTAAACCCGGAATGCACGGTCCTTGGGGGTGGCAGTGGCTCACTGGCCAGTTATGTGCTCATTGTGTGTCAGCTGCAGCCTCGAGATGTGGGTGGTGATTGGAACATCTGTGCGTTTCTGACCCCGGCACATTGCTGGAGTTTCTGCACCCTAGTCCAGGTGTGGACGCTGGTCAATGTGAAGTGCACCTGTCCATCACAGCAATCGCTTTCAGCTTTCAAGCGCAAACTCTAGTTCCGATGATAAAAATGAACGTGTCATACATAAGCCATCCATCCATCCATCCATCCATTTTCTTCCGCTTATCCGGAGCCAGGTCACGGGGGCAGCAGTCTAAGCAGGGACTCCCAGACTTCCCTCACCCCAGGCACGTCCTCCAGCTCCTCCGGTGGGATCCCAAGGCGTTCCCAGGCCAGCCGAGAGACAGTCCCTCCAGCGTGTCCTGGGTCTTCCCCGGGGCCTCCTCCCGGTGGGACATGCCCAGAACACCTCCCTAGGGAGGCGTCCAGGAGGCATCCTGAGCAGATGCCCGAGCCACCTCAGCTGGCTCCTTTCAACATGTAGGAGCAGTGGCTCTACTCCGAGCTCCTCCCGTGTGACTGAGCTCCTCACCCTATCCCTAAGGGTGCGCCCAGCCACTCTGTGGAGGAAACCCATTTCGGCCGCTTGTATCCGTGATCTTGTCCTTTCGGTCATTACCCAGAGCTCATGACCATAGGTGAGGGTAGGAACGTAGATTGACCGGTAAATCGAGAGCTTCGCCTTCCGGCTCAGCTCCTTCTTCACCACAACATAAGCCTAAAATTAAAATGCTACATCAAACCGTGCTATTAGAGCGCTAAAATGGTTGCCCTTTCTGCAGACAGTTAATAATGCCAGAGTCCTCTGGGACCCCTTGGCTAAAGCTAAGGGTGTATTGGGAGAACAGTTAAACTTTTGCAGTGTCACCCCCAAAGTGACCAGATAAAACACTGGCTTCTAGACTCCAACTTGGACTTTCTTTGTTTATCCAAAACATGGCTTCACCAAAATTCCCCATCTGCTCCACTGACTGTACCTGGATATACAGTCTTTAGAAAGGACGGACCAGAAAGCAAAGGAGAGGGGCTTAAGTTCTGTTTTTGAATCACCATACAGTGTACCCAGAGTGAGTGTTCCTCTGATAATGACATGGAATGTGTCGGCCTAAACATTAAACTGCCACTTCAAATGCCCTTCACCCTCCAGGAATTATACAGACCACCAAAGTCCTCAAAAACTGCCTTCTGTGAACAACTGGACACACTACTCAAACTATGTAAATGGGTGACTTTAAGATTAAGTATGAAGGTAAAAATACATGAAAGCCACTCAAGACCATTGTGACGAAATATCATCTTGATCAGGTTATTAAAGAGCCAACAAGGATAACTTCTACTACCCAAACCCAAACTGATTTGAAGTCTAGTAATAAACCGGAGCGAGTTTTAAAATCTAAAAACATAGTCACTGGGTTATCCGATCACAATCTAACACTTCTACATATCTAGAAAGCTACTGAGAAGAAGCCCTATCCAAACTGAGACTAAGGTATTTTAGAATACCAAAACCTGAGTTGTCTGATTTTAATTCTAAAGTGGATTAAATCAATTGGTGTGATTTACTCTGTGGGACAGATGTTGATGCTGATTGTCAAACATTTATATCTACAGTTCAATCAATTTTAAAACATTTTCAAAGACAAACAAAACTAAGATTTTTTAAAGGGTATGTTCTTCCATGGGGTAATGAGGACATAGTGAAATTTATGAAAATCAGCACTAAAATCAAAACAAATATATGACAAGCAAAGGTTCATAACTCTTAGAAAAAAGTGGTAAAAGTACTAAGACACGCCAAAGCCACCTTTTTTTATTGATAAAATTTGCAAAGGAAAACTGTAATTGTAAAAACATTTGGGACCAAAAGAAACTAACAGAAAGAGACCATAACATTGGAAATAACTAAATCTAATAACCATGTACAAATTGATCTCTGACAGAAAACCATTTACAAGTTGTATTGGTTTGTGTTGAAGTGTTGACACATAGTCCTCCCTTAAACTCCTTTAATTTTGTTCCACTGAATACATCTCATCTTGTGTTTTCTTCAAATGAAGTCCCCCATTCAACACTAAATACAATCATAACCTCACTTAAAAACTTTCACTCGAAGGATGCCTATGGATTGGACTCAGTATTGTTTAAGACACACAAAGAGACACTTACTGCTCCCATCACTAAAATGGTAATGCATCATTTAGGCTCATTGTGCTCAAAGATGTGGAAACCAGCCTTTGTTGCACCAGTTTTTAATCAGGAAATGTGAACGAGGTCACAAACTACAGCGCTATCAGCATTTTGCCTGTGTGTCAAAAATATCTGAAAGGTGTGTATCTGACCTGCTTTTGGCCCATCTTAACAACTCTCTGTCCAGACTGCGCCCCATACAGCCAACCATTCCACTGACACTGACACTTGTTTTCTCAATGAATGTGTCAAATCTAAAATGGACAAAGGGGGTGTAGTCGGTGCTGTTTTCCTGCACTGTTTTCATCTCAAAATTATCACTGTTCAACTTCTCACCGGATGTTGTAAACATCCAGAACACAAATCATCCAGAACACCAGCAGTCCGAGGAAAAAACACGTTGTGCCATCGGGCCTGGGAAATATTTATTAATGTGAATTGTTCCCTTTCAAATAAACTAATAAATTTAAATAAAATAATCAAACTGAGATCCAATTGTTTTAAATTGTCCAAGACCAGCAACAGCCACAGTATGCAAGTTTTTGTGAAAAAATATAAAATATAAACTTCTGTTAATCTCATTTTTGTTTGGTTTATTGCACTAAAAACATGTAACCTTAATCTGACCTGACGCTTATTTAACCTGGAAACCGCCTCCTCCTGCTTGTTTCCATGAAAATGTTGTTCCTTTGGCTATAATATTTCACAGTAAAATGTGTCTATTGCATTGAGAGTGTTGGGAAGTATGGTTTTAACTTCCTATTTCCATGGAATCATGAAAGTGACATGCCACCTCCAGAAAGTTACACACTGTACTTCACGGAGGTATTATCAAAATTAATTAAGTTCACACTATTTTAGCTTCATAGCTGTACTTGTTTTTGTCTGTTTTCTACTTGTGGCAGTTTTTAAAAATAGTCAACCATAGAATGATTTTGCAAATGATATGGTTTGCCAAAAACAAATACAACTATCTCACTTACAAGTTTAACACGCTTTAATATGTAATTGTGTAATAAAACAACTTTGCGTAAAAACCCTCCCACATCACATTTTCCTCTTGTTCTCTGAATTTCACAGCCAAAAAGACAGATTGTTCTATTATATAATACAGCATTTCCTCTTTTTAACTACTCCCTCAAAGGCTACTGGTATATTCCCAATTTTATTTTATTTTACTCGTACTTTTTGAAATATTTATTTAATATGGAGATTTAAGCCTGGAGTTTGGGCACATAGAACAAGAGAATGAAGTTAAGCAGCATTTGGAAAGGCCACTGTTGATAGTGCGTTTAGATACTGTGTCCTATTCACTATCTTTTTACCTTTTGTACAAGTGAATTGAAAGAGCCTCTGTAGCTCAAGTCTGTATTAATCTAAATTTGAATCATGTTTTAATACACAAGATGATAATATGTAGAAAACACATGTGATAATAGCAGGCTGATTATGCAACTATTTCAAATGCGGAAGGAGCAAAGAAGACTTTTAGCATGAATTATGAGTGTAATATTAGTCACCAAGTTATGTAACTATCTGCATGCATTGGCCTTTGATGACACAGGACACATCATTCTGTCTAACGTTTGCATTTGCCTAATGACATCTCAAAGTTTGTTCTTATGTTTTTAATTTACAGCTTCACATCATCCCTATTCAAAATGATTGAATGTTTTGCATTTTAAAGACATCATATTTTAGTCCAGGGGGCGTAGTGCCAGACTGGTTTCTTCTCCAGCAGTGAGAGAATGGAATCTGAACATTGGCATTAGTGCACAGAACATAACAAATAGCACAGAGTTTTAATACAAAAATATTCACCTAGTTGTTTTTGAATCATTTAAGCTGTTTAAAGGTGCACTATGTAACATTTCTGGTGCAGTGTCTCTCCATGGAGATGTTATTGCCCTGGAACGTTCCACAGTATGGCATTAAACTTCTCTACACCGGGTCAGATCTGTGGAGAGACGAGAGTTACTTGTAAAGACATACTGTGCAACATTGCAACAAACCCTATGTGAAAAGTTCCATTGTAATTTGATATTCAGAATCGTCAAATGTGAACAGCTCATCTTATGCCTGAGTCCTCTTATACAAGTCCTTTTTCTTAAAAAAACACATGTTAAATCTTCATCCAACCTTAAAAGCAACTTTTAAGTACCAATCCTGAGGAGAGTATGATTAATCCTACAATCTGGTTAATTGAGGCTTGTAACTTTTCTGTTTAATTGTCACATATTAAACCAAATAAAATAATTTCTCCCATTTCTTTACAGGTGAATCAACGTTTCAGGATGACCACAAATTCCTCACTCCCAGAGTAAGTCTCCCCTCTCCTCTCTTTATATCTCTCCTTTCTGCTCCATCTGCCCCACTTTTGGCTCATATCCTCCTCTATCCTTTGCATAACCTGGTCTAACTTTTCTGATGTCCCGGCTGGAGTCCTGAGCCCATCCTGCCTGGTTGGGATAAGAGTTTGGTCTGTGCAAAGGCCGTTTTCGTGCAAACCCACTCAACATACCAACTAGATGTGGTCCGAGCGCTACAGTAATGCACTCAAAACACACACTAGGGCCTTGTATTCAGACAGCTGCAGGGCTATCTCTCCCCTACGTTCTGCCAATTTTGTCCGTGGTCAACTTCGATCTTAAAGCACTCGTCACCTTATTTGATACCTATTTAATCTGTTTATTCTATCAGTTGTAGTGTTGCATGCTAACCTGAAACCACATTGTTTCTAATGAGAAGCTATTGGTGGTTTCTATGTAAGTTGTGCAAGAAACCACAATACCGACAACCACAGACCTAGTTTCTTTAAGTGATCTTTTCCTAAGAGTTTACTTAACAGCCAGTTGTGGTTAATTTTAAATAAAGCTGATAAAACAGAAGGTAATGGTGATAAAAGTCTAGAGGTGGCCATGTGCTGTTCAGTGTAGTTATGATTTGAGCACTTATGCAATATTTTCAAATAGAAATCAATGTTGTCATCTCATTTTCTCTGTTGTTACATAAATGGAATTTTAGATACTTAGTCCTACAGTTCGTGTTCAGAAAGTCTTTCAAAACTATTCTGATATAGTGTAGTGCATTCACCAGCAGTGACCAAGCAGTTATTTGGTAGCTCTTTTGTTTACTTATTATACAGAGTGTCCATAAATTCTCTTTACAAGTAAAAACATTTACTACAAAGGCAATTGATAAGATATCTTAATCAGACTTAATCTATTGTACTCAGTGGTTTCCAAAGTTTTTTACCTCATTTAATCCAGCTCTATATGGGCACCATTAGTCGCACAAAGCACATCAAGACGGTACTGGATTTCTTGCCACGTTCACTCTAGCATAGCCTCATCAATGGCTGCAATCGCGTTTGTTATCTTTTGCTTTAGTTCAGTAATGTGCCGTATCTTTTTTCAAAACACAATATCTTTAACCTAGCCCCAGAGGTGTGATATCTGGTGAACGTGGCAGCCACGAAATTGTTCCATCCTTTCCAATCTAACAGTCTGGAAATGTTTGATTGAAGAACTCGGGAACATGCAGACCCCAATGTGATGGGGACCATCTTGCTGGAAAATAATGGTTGGCTGAAGGTCCTGCAGTTGTGGTGCCACATATTCAGTCAAAAGGTCACGATCAAGGTCATGAGAAATGGACCACATATTCCCACACAATGTGAATAAGAACTTTTATAGCCACTGAGTACAATAGAACAAAACCAATTATATCTTATCAGTTGCCTTTGTAGCCTTTTTAAATTGTACAGAGACACCCTGTATTGTCATGGCTAATGCAAGTCTATGGACAATTTACTTGCTTTGATCATAGTTTTGGATTTTGCCAATATTATATCCATGATTTTCAGATTGATGAACATGTTTGACCGTTGTCATAGCAACAAAGAATTTGAAACAATATCTTTTGAATGAAAAAAAGTCCTTATCAGGAAGCTGAAACCCACAAATGCATGTCATGAAGTTCATGGAAAATATCATTGAAAAAAAAAACATTGAAGTGTGACATAACAGAGTGGTTAGCTCCTGCCTGTCAGAAAGGAAAAAGTGTACTGACTTGATCCTTAATACTTTTGTTTATTGAATCTTTCTGCCAGCTCTACAACTATAACCGCAATTAGTGCCCCCAGTTAAAATAAAAAAAACCAGATATAATTATCTTGATGACAACAAACAAGAACAGCATAGTTGCTTTCTAATTTCATTCAGAAATAATTTATCATAACTATAGCTACTATTAAAATCAGTGTGTCCATAACCTTTGGCATCTCTAACCCAGTATTTGACTGTCTCTGGCACTTACTCCACAGCTCTAAGCATTTACTCAGGAGGCAGTGGGGGAAGCCACACATGTCAGTAATTATACATATGCTGGGTAAAGTGAGTGATCCATGCCTCCTGTCATCTCATCTGCAGACAGCACTAAATACAGCGCTCCGTCTCCTCCTCTCTCATTATGAACAGCGAAAGTGACTCAAGTACAGGCAGTCACTACTCTGTGTGGTGGTTACATGTCTGTTTAAAGCATAACAAAGAGTAAACTGTTGATTAAATAAAGGCTTTACATTTTGTACTGAATTATAGGGCCACAAAATTAATCGTAATCAAATCAAAATTGCAATTAGACTTGGAGCAATTATCAAATCGCAAAAGCTGCATTTGTTTAGATAATAAAACGTCTTAGTTATTTGCAAAACATATTCTGAAATTCGTGGGATTCTTGGATTAGTTTAGCAGCAAATCTAATCGCAATTGCAACACTTTGTAGAAAAATCTGTTGTTTTTTGTAAAATTGTGTTGCATTACTGGATTGTGGAAAGGTGTAGGTCACATGAGAAGGCACCTGACGTGGCACCTGTCAGATATTTGTGGCACCTGTCAGATATTTGTGTCACATGACGTAGCACCTGACATATATTTGTGGTCAGAAATTGAACCTGCTTTTTATTTGCACTTTATTATAGTATACTTTTTTAAATTGATTAACAGATTCAAACTAACCACATCACAACTAACCACATCAAACAACTACTAATATTTTTCCATTTCCTCTTGGCTCCTGATCTCAGTCAAATAAATACTCTTTGATCCACATATAAACACATTGTAAACATAAATAAAGGAATCACTAATACGTCACAAACTAGTCATTTTAGAAAGTTTGCTGGTACTTTGTGTTTTCCTCACTATGGGACGTCCCGTTTGGTTGAAAGCACAAAGCAATGGTGCAGCTGAAGGTTAGCGAGGGTGCACTTTTCTTCCTCGTTTCCAGGAAATAGCTTGAATGTGAGAGATGGATGAAAATAGGGGCCACAGTGGAAGTTGCTCTTGTATGATTGAAAATGGCAGTTTGAAGGATTGCGGCGAGCGGAGAGGGTTAGTGGGGTCAGGAGGAGAGAGAAGACTGCGATTGCACTGACAGAAATGGGGGAAGTTTTTATGAGACAGTGCATTGGCAAAATGACAAAGCTGAAGAACAAGGGAGTATATATCAAGTCAGCCGTGGTCATAGGTGTACATGTACGAATGTAATGGAAAGCAGTCATGTGTGGTGTTCATAGCATCGTAGACCCCGCATATATTCTGTAACTCGAAACTGAACTAAAAACAAACATAAAATTTACCTCTTTGACGGTGCAAAACAACAGATGTGCCCCTCATCTGAAGAATTAAATGCAGTAAATAAAAAAGCAAATGTCAGTGTTATAGTTCAACAAAATGAGCTGCAAAGTTAGTTATTTCCTTATGTTATTTGGAGCTTTGCCAACCATCTTACAGTTATCACTCCACTTTTATTCTTTTGTGAAGCTTAAAATGCGATTTTTGTGTCAAACCTGAACAATAGTTAACCAGCTGGATCACAGATCACAATAAAATGATACTGCATACAAATTGAAAAGCATTCTTACATTTTTACATAATTAACTTTAATAAATTGGCCAACCATAATGACTTGACCACACGATCATCATTGGCATGACTGTTATTTGTAGATTGGCTATTCTGGGCTATAACGTTGATATTATTTTAGTGTTATCAACTTTATGGGAACTGATACGGGGCTCGTGGATTCCATGGATCTCTCAGCCTCATTACTGTGATAAGCTCTGGAGGCTGGAGTCTGGAGGAATGTTGGAGCGCAGCCCTAGAGCCAGCCTATGCACTTCCTGATCCAAATCCAGGTTTTCTTTTCAGAACTATCTCAATCTAAATTTGGTATAGGGCTGTGCAGTAGTGACAAATGAATAGGTTTTTAATGTAGTTTTGATTACCCCGATGAGCCAATGAGGTTCAAGTGGAGAACGAAAAGTGAATGGACATAAAAATTACCTAAAAGCACAAAATTAAATGCAAAAAAAAATCACTTTCTACCCTGAAAGATTACACTACAAGTTTTAATCAGCCTTTTTGCATTTGGCTCTACAAAGCTGCCATATACATGTGATGGATGAGTAGCTCCATTTTCTGAAGTTCACATTAGTTTAGTCTCTTAGACAGAGAAGACATTGAGCTTTGTGTTTTTGTTTCATGTGGATAGTTCTTTGGACAGTTAAAAGGTAAATTCCACCTTAGAATTTTTATCTGTTCTTCAGCTCATTTTTAAACTAGGTATTCTAGGATGTTGCAATGTCACAAGAACATACCAGTAAGCTTCATGTTTTAATGATATAAGCCTTCTTAATATCTTAGTTTTTGCATATATCAAATCATTCATTTCTTCATTGTTCATAATTTTCCCACCTCTACTTTACTTTGTCAAAAATATTTTACAGCTACACTTGATTCTTGGGCAGGGCTGTTGCTCTTGGACAAAATCAAACTTCACATAGTGTGTATTGTGAAACTACAGCATGAAGCTAGTAACAATATTTGCAGAGATATTGTATGACAGAAGAGGAGAGTCCAGCAGACGTCCTGTGAACTCATCCTGAGTCTGGGAGAAGGGACAAGAATGTAGAGTGATTTAGAGGAAGGCAGGGTCTGACTGATGTTGTTCATGGCAACAAACATGATCTGTTTTTATTCTGTCTTTTCTCTAAGAATGCAGAAGGAAGAAATGGTTTGTGAAAATAACACTGTTCATTTTTTATATTTGATATCTTTTGCACATTATAGTTTTAATGGTATGCAAATGTACTGTCCATTTCTTCACGTATTTGAGTCTGTTTATGCTACTGAGTAAACATACGTGAATTCTCTTTTACCTGTATTGAATGACTTGTATGTTTATTACTTCTATGGATAATCTAGAGCCCATACTTAAGCCTGTATCAATAGACTGGTAAACCATGGCTACACTGACACTCTATATTGTAAAAATATATACTTTTTTAACTTGACATATTCTTTTTTTTGTCATGCTCTATTCTCAGAAATTCCTAGTCAAAAACATTTTTTATAAAACCCTGATTTACAATAACTATCTTCCATTTTACCAAAGAATATAATTTAAATGAGACAAACTGATTCATTCACTTTCCTGTGACTCAGTGTTTGTGGGACAAAAGTTGGCCAGTGTCTCCATGTCCTTTTCCCGGTCTGCTGGGAGCATAATGTTAAAATAAGAACATAAAATAGCTTCATAAATCAGAAGTTGGGTTAAGTGTAAGGTAATTGTTAGGGATGGGACAAGATCTTGTGCCACAAGATCTCGCGAGACAAAACTGCCACAAGCAACATGAGAAAAATGATCTAGTGGGATTTTCCATGTGTTGACACAAGTGTGCTAGTAAGTTATATCTAAGCTGTGGTTCCAAAAAGCAAAGGCACAGCAAAAATATTAATAATACTAATGATAAAATGGTTAAGTGAAAATTGTGAACTGAACTGAACAATTTATTTTTTATAAATAATGTAAAAATCTTCTCTCATCTTCGTCGACCCAATCATGTGTCTTGCTTTGTGGAAATGCAACCTCATCCCATTCCTAGTAATGGTAGCCATGAGGTGTAGAGCTCAGTAGATAAGTATACAAAAGTCTGTATGAACTTATTAGTCAAAAACAAATGAGCTGCAACAAATAAATGAATGAAACACATTATTTATAGAGTGCAATATTGGTATGTTCATTTTTCAAATCTCTACAGCTTAAAAATATTGACTCCTGGCTGCCAAAATACTGCCATTATGAAACTCAACATAGTATTAATAATATATTTTGTGATATTGTGCATAATGTGTGCTCTGTTTGTGTGTGCAGGTGCTCACATTTCCCACTCAGGTGGTGTATAACCGTGTGGGGAAGTGTGGCAGTCGCACTGTGGTCATGCTGCTGAAGCTGCTGGCAGAAAAACATCACTTCAACCTGGTCTCATCAGAGATCCACAACAAGACTCGCCTCTCAAAACATGAGCAGGTAAGACTCAAGAGCATGTGACTGTGAGACAAGTTGGATTCTGCACAAACAGCTATCTTAATTTATGGAGGGGTTTTTTTTTTTTTTTTACATGAAACTTAACATAATTCATCTGCCCCAGGTTCAAAGTGTTTTCAAATCAATAGTAGAAAATGCTATGAGTAGAACTTACCTGGTTTGACCCTGGTTAGAAAAAATAGGCAGTTATATTAGATTTGTTTTGTGCTCAAAAACAGTACCTTATGCATATAAAGCAAAGTATAAGTCTAAATAATTGATTGCATGACTCCAGTATCTGCATAAGGTAGCACTTACATGTGGCTTGTTATTTGTGGCTTTATGCACTTAATGAGAGTCTGCCGTGTCTGTGATGCATTCATGGAACAAGGACGAGGAAAAAATTTGAGAATCCTTTTATTATTTCCTGGAATATCTTGAGGGTGACTTTACACAGGAAAAGATGCGTTAGTTTATAAGGAACTCCCAAATATTATTACTGGGCACCCAGGAGCATTTGAATACACCACATTTAAAACTTTTTTATTTTTACTTTTTCCATCCATGTTAGTGTTTACATGAAATCAACAAAACAAAAATGTAAATATGTTTTTCCAGCCGTAGAGGAGTTGGGATTTGAAGCTGTGCACTTTGCTCCGAAGCAGCGTCCAATATAAGCCACAGTTTTGGCAGAACACCTCTCACCAGGAGATTTCAAGGCCATTGTGTCTACAGTGTCTAAAGTTTAGATTTTGGTTATATTATGGGTTATAAATAAACATACAACTTTATTTTACTAATTTAAAATAGGTTCAGATAATGACAACAAGCTGTTAGTGCTTAGTGGCTATTCGTGGCTACTGGGGAAGTGTAATAAATATCTACTTTTTAAAATGTTTGGCCCAGCTCATGTCAAGAGTCCACCAGGACCTAGAGTAGTGGTGGATAATCAGCTTGTGGAACAGTAGGTTGCAGGTTCAAACCCCGGGTTAGAGCCCCATGGTACACTGATACTTTGGAAAATAACCCAGATACTTTCACTGAAAAGTACAACTCAAACTCACTCACACAAACAGCTCCCTAATGTACTGGATGCTAATATGCTCTACTTTGAAAGGTTTTTAAAAAATTGTATTCCTTACTGTGCAATTAAATGTTTCCATTCCATTTTCCATTCAGCTCAAACATAGAAATGTATTTAAAAAAAAACAGTCACAAAAGTCACAAAAATTGTAACTTTGATGACACAATTACTGTTGCAGAATTATTGTTACCGAATTTTGACATACATTTATAACAGACTTTTTCATGAGTCTGATTTCTTCAGTAACTTAAATATAGTCACACAACCTCTGACTCATTCCTTGTGTTTCCATGACCTTTAGCGACACTCCAGCCCCAGTCATGTTAAATTTGAACCACCATTACTGGAGGATTTCATGCAGATTTTGGACCAATATTGAAACAGTGACTTGTTTACTCATTCATTCACGCTGGTTTCCACTGAACATCATTACACTCTTTATATTTGGCTTCATAAATGTAATGTCTATGTGAACCAGTGGAGTCCAGGCTGTGGTTTCATCTGTGTGTGTGCTTCTAGGGACTGTTGACTTATGCAGATTAAAAGGAGCTATATTTAGAAGCTAGTGGTGGTTTTAAGTTGGTGTTACAGTTCTTTGGGCCTCTCAAGCACTTCTTTTCATTACATTATTGCCAAAAAGGAAGGTGGAAGAAGAAATTGTACTTGAGTAAAATACCTGGTACTTAAGAATGGGAAAACTACTTCTGCTACTCATTATTAGGTTGTTGTGACAGTGCTTTTACAGTAGCTGTAGCTACTGCTAAAGTAAAGTAATCCAGCTAATGTATACTATTATATCCATGCTATATATGCTTTTTTTTTTCCTCCTTAAAATTGAAAGATATGTTATGCAACTTTTCTAGTGGAGGGTCTGCTTCCTGTTTGACACCATGGAAATTATTGTTTTTCATGGAATGTTTCATAGTATAGAATTAAGTACATATATCTCCATGGAGACAAGCAGGTGACAGGCAACCCTGTTCATAATGAGAATTCATGTTCAGTGTAAAAAACCAAAAAACAATTGCAAGCTAGATACATTTAATGCCATACTGATGATCATTCTAGAAAAATTTCCAAGGAGACAAGCAAATGGCAGATACCCCGCCAGAAAAGTTTCCTAGTACGCCTTCAAGAAAAATGTTAAGGGAAATATTTTGGGATTTAAAATATATTGGCTGTAATATCTGGAACTTTTACTGCATATTCTGTGACTTTCGCAACCAGTTTTCCTTTTGTATTATGTAAACTTATGCAACGTCCCTGCATGTTGGCGACACCTACAACTTCACCTGTCCAAGGTTAGGAAACGCACTTCTGGAAAGTTAATAGAAATTTCCCTGTGAACATCCAAGAAAAGAACAGTATTTCCATTAGAATTCTTTCTTTTACAAGGGCAGTGTAGCAGACAGCCACTGCACTGCACTGAACTCTGCCTCTGCTGAGCCAAAGATACAAACAGAGAAAAGTATCTGGCCCAAGAACAAGCAAAGACTGTGCATACTTATCCCCCCGTCACGCCAGCTCCTCTCTCAACACATTTATTTTACCATCATGAGAGTGCAATTTTGTACACTGGGAAATCTAATCAAAATGTATAGGATATTATAATGAATTTTCTGCAATATTAGTGAGAATATGATTATGTTAATGTAGTGTGGACCGTTAAAGTCTCATCGCTGCTTTTCAAAAACTAGATGTCTACATAAGATTGGCATCACGCTATCAGTGTTTTAACCTGGACCATGTAAGATGCTTTTCCATTTAGGGTTGGATGAAATCGGCGATTTCTGGGTATTTTTTTTATATTTACAAAGAAAATAGAATAGCAGTAAAGCTACAGAGGTGGCCGCATGTACACAATCATCCTAACAGTATATCAAATGAAATTATATATTACTTTTTTTTTTTTTTTTTTTTTTCATTTTTACCAATTTTTTAATTGTCACTTTGAAATTTTTTATTGGACAAAAAAATAAATCCACATCAGACCATCTGTAGTTCCATTGCTTATTATTATGAAACCTTCAAAAGTCATATTGTTTAAAAATATATACACTGTCTAATAGTATTTTAAGAATGGAATCCTTTTATGATGACAAAAATATAGTAATGAAATCTGTTAAGAAAAGGTGTGTTGGCCTGAACTGCTCATTTTGGTCAAGGCAAAAGAAGACATTTTCCGCTTCTGCATCAGAACTCAGCCTTGGTCCACTAATGGCTTCCATTTCTTAGACAAATTTGAGCCAGTGCGGATGAATAGTGCAGGTCAACAGTAGCTTTCTGAGGTTCAGGGCTGTAGCGAGGACATGGAGGGCCTGGGGAAGAGTTGGTGGTTTGGTGAGGAGAGGGGACGAAGGGGGTGAGGGGGCACAGGTATGTCAGGAATCCCAGACTGTCCTATACTCTGTCTGCCTCCAGCGCTCTTCACTGGGTAAGAAGGATGTGGCGAGACGGACCACCATACACCCACACTCATAAGTCAAATGTGCCCAGACTGCAGGGGCCATTAGGTGCGTACTGCTGTTGTGTTTTTGGACAACACCCACTGCCCATTCCAGTAACAGCAATGCAGCTTGTAATTAATAATTAATTAATAACTCACAGTAGCAATAGCAGGTTCACACATGCTGGCTATACTCACCACTGTCCACCATTGGTTTGTTGTTAAAGGTTTATCATGTAACCTTTCTACTGGAGTATCCACCTGGTTGTCTCCATGAAGACTTTATTGCTTTGTCTATGTGTTCCACAGTATGGCATTAAACCTGACTATTTCCATGCAGACCAAACCACCAACGATAGAATCAAGTTTCAGGTTAGCTGTCCATTTATATGGACAGCCAACCTGAAACTTGACTGTCATGTTCCAAATAGGAACTGAGCGTGGGCACGGTTCCAACTCCATCGACTGGCTTCACTTTCGATTGAAAACCTGTCGCCCCTCTTTCTGTAACTGCTGCTGTCAGGGTCATTGTTTTGTTCTTAAAATGCTTGTATCCTCCTAGGGCTTTTATTTTGCTATTTTGTCCATTAATCAAGGTATGAACATTAATAACAGACACATGAGGCGCCTTCTTTCTCCGAGGTCACTTAGCAACAAGCTTGACTGACAGCATTTCTAAGCAGTCGGTCTCTGCAGTGGGAAGGGGTGTTGTCTTCAAAAAACCTCGCTCAAGGTTGACTCTTTATTTGCTATATAATACTCAGTCATAATTCCAAATATGGATCTCTGCTCCAAATTCACCTCTATAACTGCTAGCCTTAAGGAGCTTCATTTGACTGGAGTCAAACGCTCCTGGTGACGTCACACTCCCTCAGTTCACTTTTTATGCAGTCTATGTACAGGACAGAGCTATGGAGAGACGCCCCCGCTCAACATAAAGAATGCTTGTTTTTCTATAGTGTACCTCTAACTTTATCTGCAAAAATTGTACAGTATGGTGTGGATTAGAGGGAACAGCTACTTTAACCCCATCATGTGGAAACATTACCATGGCAGAAATAGTAGGGCCGCATCGACTGACAAATCATGACTAGTCGTCTATAAAGAAGAATTGTAGTTATTGTAATCTTTATCTGGATTATACAGACAAAAGCCATGTCAAAAAAGGTCTAAAAACACTATACTCATGATCAAAATTTTAAGACCAGCTGAAAAATTGCAAGAATTCACATTTTGTACTGTTGGATCTTAAGAAGCTTCTAAGTAGTCCTTTAAAATTCAAAAAGAAGAAATGGGAGTGAAAAAAAATAATAAATTGAGTAAGCAATTTATTGCAAACAAGCATTAAACTGAAATAGGCTGTTCATCAGCTGATCAAAAGTTTAAGACTACAGCCTTTAAAAGCCCAAATCTTCGCAAAAATGTGGATTCAGTGTCATTTTCTGTCAGATATTCACACTGTCACGACCTCTTGATGGCAAAAAAACTTTCTCTCTTTGAACATGGTCAGATTGTTGAGCTGCATCATCAAGGCCTCTCGCAGAGCGCCATTGCTGCTGAGGTTGGACGCAGTAAGACAGTCATTTTAAACTTCTTAAAAGATCCTGAGGGTTATGGGAAAAAAGTCAAGTAGTAGACCCAAAAAAATTTCACCACCCCTGAACCAGAGGATTCAGTTGGCTGTCCGTCACCTGTGCCAACTGCAGTCCCATAACCTTTAGACAGCATCTGCGATAGAAGGGTTTTAAGAACAATAAACTTCTTCAAAGACCTCGTCTCCTTCAACAGCACAAAATTGCCTGTTTGGAGTTTACACAAGCACCAAACATGGGACATTGAAAGGTGGAAGAAAGTTTTATTCTCTGATGAGAAAAAATTTAACCTTGACGGTCCTGATGGCTTCCAACATTACTGGCATGACAAGGAGATCCCACCTGAGATGTTTTCTACATGGCACAGTGGAGGGGGCGCCATCATGATCTGAGGGGCATTTTGCTTCAATGGAACAATGAAGCTTCAGGTTGTGCAGAGGCATCAAACGGCAGCTGGCTGTGGAGATATTGCAGGGGGCATCCCTCATGACTGAAGGCCATCGTCTGTGTGGTAATGACTGGGTTTTTCAACAGGACAACACTGCAGTTCACAATGCCCCCTGAGAAAGGACTTCTTCCGGAAAAATAACATCACTCTTTTGAACCATCCTGCATGTTCTTCTGATCTCAATCCAAGTGAGAATATTTGGGGTTAGATGGCAAGGGAAGTTTACAAAAATGGAGACCAGTTCCAGACAGTGGATGCCCTCTATGAAGCCATCTTCACCACTTGGAGCAACATTCCCACTAGCCTCCTGGAAACACTAGCATCAAACATGCCGAAACACATTTTTGAGGTGATTAACAAGAATGGCGCAGCTACTCATTACTGAGTTCTTTTTTGAAAAATGTATTTTATTTTATTCATTTTTCTTTTTTTTTTTTATAGGTGTGGTCTTAACCTTTTGATCAGCCTATTTCAGTTTAATGATTGTTAGCAATAAATTGCTTTCTCACATTTATTTATTTTTTGTCTCACTCCCATTTCTTCTTTTTACATTTTGAAGCACTACTTAGAACCTTCTTAAGATCCAACAGTGCAAAATGTGAATTCTTGCAATTTTTCAACTGGTCTTAAAATTTGTATCAGGAGTGTATTTAGAAACCTTCAGTCTCCATATTTCAGCTCTTACTTGGCTGAAAATGTATTTAAAAAGTTTCAGTGTTCAATAGAAATAATGGTTTGACTAGTGGACTAACTAAAAAAATAGTTGTTCTAGTTTTAGCTCTAAAATATTTGTTAGTTGCAATTAATTAACAGACAATACTACCACAATGTACTGAAGCATTCAAGCCCTCCCCTGCATAATAAACTTATATAAGCCATCTAGACTGTTTCCTGCCTTTTCCTTAATATTCTACCTGTAAAACTTCTACAACAATCAAGCTCACTTTTACTAAAAACAAAATGCCCTTAAGCTTTACTTTCCTCTATGGACCCAAACGTCTACGTGGTTTGACTATTCTGCTGCAGCACTTTGGCCAATACATTGAAATAAGTCGGGACAGACTATAAAACGCAGTCCTGGGATAATTGGACCAAAGAATAAACTTGCTGTCTTGAATGATTAATAAAGTTGGAAGAGTCAATAGTAACCTGGAGCGCTAATCACATTTGGGCTTTTATAGACAGCTTATAAAAGTGCGGAGTGGAAATGTACTGAGTTTATAGAGAGAGACTGCGCTGTGACTGGGCCTTCAGATTAGACCGCTGTGTACATAAACAAGTACACATATTAGCTGTTACGTCCAGCAAGCTACATGACGTAACACACACTTTTATGAGTATGGGACATTCACGATTGCTCAACTAAGCTACCGCTTCGCAAAAAAAAAAAAAAATCTGTGTAATAAATGGGGTTGTGGACAGATGCTATTTTGTCTATTCCAGCTTTGTCACAGTATCCAAACACAGACGGATTAGTTTCATGGAGTTGGCCCCGCTTCACAGATGGGGTATCTGAGATGAATTGCATTATTGTGGCCAGCTGCAATGTTTAAGAGACAAAACCTTTATGTTAGGACAGATAGATGATATGTAGAAGATAGAAAGATCAGTGTCTCCCTATGTACAGATATGGTGTTTGTTCATTGGCATTTAGTTTATGAAATGTACTTTGTTTTCGTTACATCTACAACATTGGTTTTTACCTTTATTTTGATTCAAGATTCTAAAATATATTTCTTGGAAAAGTGGTTGGTCAGATATTCCCGTCCTTGGATGATTTCCCAAGGTATAAACAAAACCTATAAAGAGGCTTGTCATATGAATTTCCATCCTACATTAAAAGTGGGTGATTTGTTGATTCAAAATTGAATTGTGATCTTACCCGCCAAGTTTTAAAAATGGTTCCATAGTTGTTTTTTTTCTTTAATGCAGCTGGGCTTGTCACAAAAGCATATTTTGAAGTTCGATATATTGCAGAAGTAAATATAAACAATAAACGTTGATACTGAAACCAATTTATGCCACTGACACAATAACCAAACTGCAGATTTAAACCACAATACTATTCTAAATCTGCAATATTGTTAAAAAATCATGAGCTGCAATAAATAAACAGCACAATGAAACACTTTAGTCCTTTGTTTGTATTTATAATGAGTCATAGAAGTGTTTTAGTCAACCTTTTACAGCTTAAATCATATTCTGTAGCCAAAAAATAACCACAAATATTGCAAAGAAAGTGTACACATGATAAATATTGATAATATTGATAAATAATTATCATGAGAGGCCTAAAGGCAGCTATATGTTCAAGGACATCTTTTTGTCCCAACACACTCTTCCTATTGGTCAGGCTCTGCTATGACAAGCTGATTTAACTAATCACAGTGAGGTATAAGCTCTCAGAGGAAGCAGATAAATTCATTGCGTTATAGTCCTGAGTATTCCAAATATTTCAAACAGGAAGTGCATGTAACCATGTTAGTTAGCTTTACCATTCACTCTGGCAGTTGTGAAAAGTGCTTATAAACTCAACACAGTGAATAAGTGGGATGCTCAGAATGCATAAGGTAAGTAAGGAATAACTTGTCACTGCAAAGCGTTTAAAATGAACTACTTCTGTTTTTCACGCTGTTAAGATCGTTAAATCTGGTACAGTGCCTTTTAATAGTGCTTTCCAGATGCTCTTAGTCACTTTACAGTTTTGTGTATTAAATCACATTGATAGCCTCTATACTATAATAGTGCAGCCAAAAAACCTGAACAAAATTTTATGAATCTTTAAACATTTAGGCAGCAACTCTTAGTCTAACTCAATGAGGCCAGAAATGATTACTTTGAGAGGAGTGGGATTCTTACAGTCATAAAGTGCACTGGTTATTATTGTTTTCATTGTAGCCATATGTTCTGTATGCGTACACTCATGTTATAGGCGCTCTGTGCATGGCTCCCTCTGTGTTTCAATGTGGAAAGTGGTGGAAAGCGTTCTGACACATTTCAAAGGCTAACACAGCACCAGAAGCTCTGAAAAGTTTGCTGTACGCAGACCCGCTCCTGCACGACTCTGCACTCTGACACTGTGAACAAAAACATTTATATAGACCCGTGGGCTGTTTGCGAAAATTGTGTTTTTAATGCAGGGTTATGTAGGGATTTTATCTTCCAGGGGTTTGTGCTCTTTATATAAGGGTATTGGTACGGAAAAGTGCAAAATGAGTACAAAGCAAGTATAATGTGTTTGCAGTGACTTCCAAAGTGTGTGTACGATACTGTGGTCTGACGTGCATTATCATATATGACTCTATCATTCTTGCAGAGTGACATGACTGTGTTCCTTGTAGTGGTTGTAGTAGTAGGCCTCTAGCAGTAATACTAGTTTTAGTAGCAGTTGTTGTTGCTGTTGTAGTAACGGTTGCAGCTGCAGAATTGGTAATTGTTGTAGTAGTAGTCATAGAGTTGTTAGGTGTGATATCACTTCCTGGTCCAGTGCAGTCAGAATTGTGGAAAAGACTAGCAAAACAAAGCTAGAAATCAGCTAGTCGGACCCGTAAGTGGCATCAACTCAATAGTAGTAGTTGTAGTAGTGATAATTGTACTCCTAAAAGTGGCAAGTACTGTAGACTTTCCAGCCAATTCCGTTATTGTTTTACTGAAAAATATTAAATGAAAGAAACATCTATACACAGTAATTCTCTCTGTCTCACCCATGCAAATTAATTATTATATGTGCTGGAAAATAACACAACACAGTAATTGTTATTGTATAAACTGCTGAAGACCTCCCATACAGAGCTAGTTAGGTCAGACATAACAAAAGGTGATGGAGTGTATGGATCTAACATTTTTGTAATGGGACAGGTTTATTTTGGCTAACGTCAGTCTCTCTCAATGAAACTCTTTGGCCGATCATTCTCTGTGATGAGGGAGGAATGTGGAAAACTTGTTGAATTTCCTGAGCTTGACTTGAGTGGTGGAAAAGTAGATTTATGGAGATGAATGATTATATTATTGAATCATAGTGACGGAAAGAACTTGAATACTGGCTTTATAATTTCTACTTAAAATCCAACTTCTGACTAATTATTTATGCATGGGCCATAAAAACTTGGCATAAATTCAGGGACAAAACTGTATTACCTTGTTCCTACTTTCTGTAACCTGAGCTGCCGCTTTCAGCTAATCACAAGCTTTTACCTTGACCTCTCATCCAATTAACTTTAGCGATTCACTCTTAATTTCAGCTTTGTGTTACATTTTCCAGCAGCAGCAGAACCATCGGCCAGCTCAATATCTCCATCTTCTCCTTTACCGTTCTTTATTTCTCAGGACATGTTTCATAACCAACCTGTCACACCTCACTAATTTGTTTGTGTCTGATTTTAATTCTCTCCATAGGATGCTTTATTGTGCAAATTATTTTGATTAAAATAGATACGTTTTCATACAGTGCAGAAGAGAATGTTTAACCATTACTTTTGTATTTACAGGTAGCACTCATGAAGAACATCACTTCAATCCCAGAGCCATTTCTTTACACAAGACATGTTCACTTTCTCAACTTTACCAGGTATAAGACACATATTCCCACGCATTCTAAAAATGGGTTACTGTTATTTATTTATTGGTATTCATTTGTTTGTGTTGCAGTTTTAAAATAGAGCAACCAGTTTATTTCAACATAATTCGAGACCCAATCAACCGCTTCCTATCAAACTACTTCTTCAGAAGGTTTGGGGACTTCCGAGGAGAGCAGTTCCACCTCCTACGAACTCCCAATATGAAGGATGAGGAGCGATACTTGGTAAGAAACTAAACAAAAAAAAACTAAATAGCTACAAAGTTGCAGAAAAAGTAGTAGCAGAGAAAACTGAATAGTTGATACAATATCATACATACAGTTGCTGTTGCATTATTGATATACCTAATTTTATCCTAGCAGTAGACACGACCAAAATAGATAACTTTTACTATAATGTGAGTAATCTTTACAGTAACAGTACTTTCACTGATTTAAATTAAACCACTTGGTAGCACTTTATGTAATTCTTCCTCTACCAAGCTAGTATCCTTACACAAGAAATTACGTAGTAGTTTTTATTTAAACTGCAATTTAGCCCTAACCATAATTATGTGACATAACTGCTAGAAGAATTACTGGAGATTAGCATTCTAAGCATAAAAGCTCCTCTCCACCCATTGGCTATGCATAAAACACAAAAACACATGGATGAGGGCTTGTAAAGTTTCTTCACTTAAACACATTGTATGAACAGAAATTAGACCTAAGGTTTTGTGCAGTTTCTCAGAGGACTGTTATGTCACCACTTGCTTTAAGCTTGGTGTTTATGACCACTTCACTCCTCAACTATGAATTGATACTGGAAAATTCCAGTTTCAAGTAGCACTATCACTGCCACTAAGGGGCTGTTGAACACCTCTTTTCATCCTGTGTTAACCGTTAGCTCCCCTCACACCAGTTTTGCTATTTTTTCAATAAATAAAAAATAAATCAATATACAGTTTGCTATATGATATGTCTGTGTATATCTTGCTATAAGATACATATCTTATAGCAATCTGTATATTCATTTTTTTTTTTTACATAACAGAATAACACATTAATATCCCTGTTTAAAATTTTACAGTAAATTAATAAAAGGACTAAAAATTTATTTATTCAAAATATAGAAGCCCTAGGATTGAACCATGGGGGACCCCTTACACAAACTATATGTCTAACTTGATACTAATCATTTTAATTAGAGATTTATGTCATAACTCATACATACCCATGATCAACTCTACTGTATTTTGATCCAATTAGCTTTGCACTGATCCTGGCCTATAGTGCACTTTAAACTAGGCCATACCAGGAGGCTAGCAGGAGGAGCCTATGTCACTCTGCCTTGAGTCTGACTGGCTGTAATTAAGTATTGCACAGTTCTCCCCGGAGTCTGGAGCATGTGAGTTGAGTTAATAAAGTATGCAGACCACTGAGGCCCCTCTCTGCACAGAGTATGGCTGTGTGTATATATGGATTGACTAATGCTATACCTGTGTGCTTATACAGTCAGAGGTGAAAAGTAACTAGACACTTTTATTCAAGAAGTGAATGCAGTTTGACTTGACATGTCTTTGTAAACATATTCTAATATTCTACTTTAACCAGCAGTAGTGTCAACAAGTACTTATCGTTTATATATCTTTTTCCATAGTATACTTTTATTGATAGGATACATTATAGCCAAATTGGAGAGGAGTGTGGAAAACATTGGGTTATTACTTTTCCATTCACGTAATATTGTAAACAAGAATCAGTACTTGTGTACAAAATTTGAGTACTCATTTTCACAGGGTGAGTTAGTACCCCAAAAAAGCTGAGAAGGTCCAGATGTAATTAGGCCAGTGGGACCCAGACAGATAAACACAGAGTAATTATATTTCAAAGTGAAAGTCAGTTAGTGTTACTTCCTAACGTCAGGCCTAATGGGGGTTACATGTTTAGTTTTGTGTCCACAGTGTATCAGTTTCACAGTGCAGAGCTTTGGGGAGTTGGGGTCCGGGCTAAATAAATCCTAAATGCCTGGAGGGCATTAGCCGGGCCTGCCCCAGTGCCACTATACTGTACTGTATGCACTCTGTGTGTGAGGTGTGAATGAAAGAACAGTGACCACAGTGGAACCTGGTCTATGTGGGCCATACATTCCTGAGACACATGAACACCTTCTGTCAGAACTCAAAATAAGTTCCCCAATTCACAGTGCAATTCATTACATATATTGGAAAAGTAACAAAAAGTTGGAAAAAAATATTTTCCATACATTATCTTATTACAATTTTGTTTTTGCAAGTGATCCGTGCGTGTATCATATGTACTGGCTACGTCTCATTTACCATTACCTAAATTAGGAAATCAACTTGTCAATGTCCAGGCCTTATTAGTACTTGGATGGCGGACCACTGGAAATACCAGGTGCTACAGTGGGACAGCAGTGGCTCGGGTGGAAACTGTTGTTATGTCCTTAAGCATGACACTTCACCCACATTGTCTAGTGCAGTGGTTCTGAGGTACTGAACCCCACCAGTTTCATATGCACATTCACTGAACCCTTGTTTATTGAAATATAAAAAAAATATATATATATATATATAATTATTATTTTCAAATTCATGTTCTACTGGTGCACAAAATGAATCGTGCATTAACATCACTGTGTTCAAAGAATAAAATCAATACAATGCATGAATTCAACAAATTACATACATACCTTTTTACAAAGACATGACCTTTTTAATACTACCACACTGAAATTATGTAAATTTTTAACCTTATGTATTTCAATAATGAACTTATTGTATTTATGCTATTTATTATTTTTAACATTTTAACACACACCCTTCACCTAATTTCCATCACGCTAGAATAATAATGAATATTTACTGCAAATCTGTGTTACTTCTACTGTTGCCTTTGAGAGACCAGTTCAGAAACGCGTGGCTTCACCTTGGCAAGTGCCACTCTCATGTCATTTTCACAACGTCTGTTCCTTTTCTTCGTTTTTATGTCATTTTATGTCTTTATGCCATTCAAACGGCTCATTTAAGTTGGGCAGGTACTTTGATAGACACATTAAAGGGTGCATTTGTTGAGTTGGGCCAACATCTGAATACGCTCGCAGTCCGCTAATCATATGAGTCTTGACCTCCGCCGAACCCCTGAGACTGAACCCCTAGGGTTCGATCGAACCCAGGTTAAGAACCACTGGTCCAGTATGAATGAGGTGTGCATGAGTGGAGGTGGTTGGAGGGGCAAATGGTGAAGATTGGCAGCCTCACTTTCGTCAGTTTACACCCGGGCAGCTGTGGCTACAATGTGTATAGTATAGCATGAATAATGCAATGTTAGCGTTTTGGGTGTCTTGAGAGATGCTATATATAAATCCAGTGTATTAATATTATCACTATTATTAAATCCATTAAATATATTTTACACTTGATGCACATTTTTTCCTATTTTATTTTACTAGTTGATTAGATGACATTACGACAATGATAATTTGAGAGTACATGGCCCCACATTAAACACACACAGTATATGAAGGAACATGAAGCCATATATTCTCTTTGAAATGCTGTATGCCCTGAAATAAAGATGATTTGGCTAGACTGGTCTCCTCAGGCGTAAGAATGAGCCATCCCATACCAGGAAAAACATCCTCTGCAACTATGTGCTTGTATAATCCACTGATATACTCATGAAAGTACATGTTACGTTCAAATTACTGCATCAAAACCAGTCATACACTCCAAGTTCCCACAGTGCTTTCTGATGTTGTTATAGGCAAGATTTGGTTGGGCCTGTCTGACATTTGCAGATCATAAAGGAGGAGTTGGCTGGTACAATTCGAGTTTAAACTTGTCCTGTCATTTTAAACATTATCCATCCTAAAGGTTCGCCTCAGGTTTAACAACACTATTCACTCATCAGTTCAGCAAACAACATTTTAAGGACACATTTTTGCATGTCTTTGTTGTATGCTCGAAGCAGTGGTGCTCAGATTGTATTACTGCATAGATCTGGTTTAGATCTTGTTAGGTCCTAATGTAGGCTTAACTTAAACCTAGTTTAGTCCTTGCTTTGTTGTTTGACCTGGTTCTAATTTTCTAAATTGTGGGAAAGAAATGGAATCCTGTTATTACTTATTTTTGGGTGTGTTCAAGCTTGTGTTCAGCCCGGTTTGGTACTGGTTTGTGCCCTGTTACCTGATTGTGAAAATCTATTCTAAAACTAGGATCAAAGCTAGACCACTCATTTGAACTAAAGTATACTGATACAAATCCCATACATGATGCATTATGACTAAATTAGACATTTCCTGAGTTTTTATTTTTTTTTATTTTTATTGGATGGTATCTGTATTTGAATTAGAACTTTATTAGTTTTAGTATTGTGACAAATTTCACTAGTCTTGATGTAAACTTGGTTTGGTCAATCTTATCTAGTCCTGGTTAAATCCTGATCTAGCCCAGGTTTAGTTCAAGCTTTCTCCCAGTTTTGAGATAATACATGTGCACAAGTGTATTGTTGCTCTTTATACCTTAATTTCCCCATGCATTAAGTACCTTTACATGTGCTTTGATGTGATCTTATAGTCTTATTTCAAATGAGAATAATTTTAGATTTCGGTTATTTTTTGTTGATTTCAAGGTTAACTTTCAGTGTGAAAAGTTGACAGTCACTGCACTAACCTGTTTGAATGGTAGCTGGTATTTGCCCTGGGTTTAGCACTCCCACGCTCTCCTTCTGCAACCGTTAAAATAGTCCTGTGGAATCATCAGTCGCACTAATTTAATTCCTGGTGGAGTCCATTCAGCTTGTTTTAGATCAGGCTCTTTTTCTGCCACTTTGAAAGCTCCATTGGTATAATCCACAGTGAGTTTAGGGACAATGCGAGCGAGTGTGCATGCTGGGGCTCTATAATATGCTAATGCTGTGGCTAAAGAGTATGTTTTGTGCACCGGTTGATTGTGTGGATAGCGTGGTGGCAATGTTCCCAGGGGTCCCGTAAATGTTGGGACACAAGGGCACTCAGTATTGTCCCACAGGAGAGGCTTTTGGACGGAGGCCATGTTGGAGAGGGAATAGGGTTGCAGTTGTCACTTCCTGTTACAATGCATGATTTATTTCATTCTGTATATCTACATGTTTCTATTGATTTCAGTGACATGTATAGTTTTGCAGCATTGTGATATAGGGGCACGTATGAATGGCGTCACAAGCATTTGCTACTTTGAGCTTTAAAACTGGAATTCAATATTAAATTTACCCTGGAACTAGCCAAGCTCACGTCAGACACCACAGTTTTCTTCATAATTCCAAAAGTGGCATCTTTTTCAATACTTAATTATTTTTTATTTAATATGCCCTTATATTATGCTCAAATTGTTTGGAATATTTACAAAGTATTTATATATTTATTGAGTATTATTTACATAAGTATTTAAAACGCAGAGTGCCTTAAACAGCAATATTTTCCCAGGCTCTAGAGTAATACAAAGGTGCTCTGTTTTGGGCTGAAGCTACCTCCGGGTTTTGTTGTGTTTCTTTGAAAAGCTGTGCTTTGGTTTGCTTCACTGTTTGCCAAAAAGACATTCTTCAGCAGAACACAGGAACACTTTAGTGACAGACAGAAAATATAAAGTTTAATTGTATAATTGTACTACAGGATTGTGCCACAGGCACAAAGAGCAGACTGAGCGCTTGTCTCATCTTTATTTATGGCTGTGCGTGGTGCTTTATCTAGGATACAACAAGTATGATAAGAATCTATGTCTGCAGCACACAACAATATTATTCAAGCAGAATCAATAGAAAACATTCAAGAATTCCCATAGATAATGAGTTAAGTAAAGAAGAACTATACTCAGTCTAGCAAAAAGGTATTAGCAGCTTTAGTAAGTTTAAGTCAGTCTGCAACTCTCCTGGTGACTTTGTGAACACACACAATGATGTGTTAGTGGTACATGAATGAGACAAGTACCACCGCTCAATATCCTGACAGCGGATATTGCACTTAAGTTGAATAGAGGCAGCATTACTTCATGTTACAGTAAGCTCAAGGTTTCAAAGGTCACTGAGAAGCTATGTGCTAAGCACATGTAATATGCTTACATGTTTGTACAGGAAACAAAATGCAGAATGGGAAGATAACTAACTGTGTCTGGTCTACAAAATATCAAAAATATTTACAATATACACATAATTGTGTATATTGTGTAAAAGTGCTCTCTTGTTTAGCCTCTTGTGCTGTGTCCTCTAGGAGCATCTAAGAAAGCACTTCATCTCTGTCACAGTCCAACAGTCCATGTGGGCCCCGTGATGGTGACAAATGGCACTGTTTAATGCAGACTTTATCAGAGCATATATCTCCTGCATATAATAACAATGTCTAATGGTTTATCGTTTCCTTTTTATGTCAGTGTTTTATATATATATATATATATATATATATATATATATATATATATATATATATATATATTTCTGGCAAACACACAGCTGCTACATGCAGACAAATCCTTGCTAAGTTCTCCCTCTAGTGGCAAAATACACAATTACAGTTGTCTGATCACAATTTGGTTTTAGCAGTTCCTTTTGTTTTAGGACATCAACGTGTGTATCCTAGAGAATTACCCGGAATGCTCCAATCCCAGGATATTCTATATTATTCCCTATTTCTGTGGACAGCATCCAAAGTGCAGGTAACTTGAGGGAACATTTTGTCTGTAATGTTTACATGGTGCATGATTTATAATGTACCTTTCTGTTCCAGGGAGCCAGGAGTGTGGGCTTTGGAAAGGGCCAAACAGAACGTCATGGAGAACTACCTTCTCGTTGGGATTTTGGAGGAACTGGAAGATGTCCTGCTCCTTTTAGAACGACTCTTACCACAATACTTCTCAGGGGCCGTCGACATCTACAAGGGTCCTGGTACGATTTCATTTAATTACGTTTCCTCCTTCTACTTTGAAGAACCTGGTTGTCAGTTCACTACAGGGCATAAACCTAATCACTGATGTGTGCCTCTAATCTGTAAAAACAAACTCTAACAGATTATAGTGGCACTTACAAGTCTCTGTTGCTTTAAGTGGTGGTTGGACTTTGTAGAGAACACTTTATATAATGAAGCAGTGTCTAAGTGGTTTAGCAATCACCCACTAACCCAAAAGTTGACTTTTCAAGATCCAACCAGAGGCCTAGTGCCTGATATTAGATGTATGCTGGTTTTGTTTTGTTTTTGTATTGAGACAAGTATCATATATTTCCAGTTATGCATTTGCGTATCACTATGTGTCAATTTGCAGATCCATTAAAACCTCTACATTACTCCTTGTTATGAACAGCAACCAATAAAATTATGTCAAAATGATGGTTGACTGGTATTGTGAATTCACAGCTGCTCTACTCTTTCTGTGCAGACTATATGAAGATGGGGAAATTGACGAGCACAGTGCGTAAATACACCCCCACCCTGGAAGCTCTGCAGGTTCTGTATCACCGCATGAGTTATGAGTATGAGTTCTACAACTTCATCCGAGACCAGTTTCACCTCCTGAAGAGGAAGATCGGGCTCAAGTCCGAGGCTAGGCCTCCAGCCTACTCTCCGGAATTCCTGCATGAGCTGGCCATACGAACGCCAGAGCCTCTGGATGAAGACGAGGAGCTGGACAATGCCTTAGAGGACGCTAACAGCTGGCCCATCCAGATGTGAGAAGTCATGCCCTAATATCAGGAACATGCCTTTGCTACAGAAAAGGGCTTGAATCTTTGAGTGCTTTTGACTCCTTTAACAAGACTCGCCTCTAAAACCAGACAGACAAAATTATGGCGCTCATGTGGAACTTGGCTGGAACTTAGTCCAGCTCAAAAATCTCCAGGAGAGATGAGGATCACTGTGTGACAAGAGAGGATGGACAGATAACTGGAATACCTGCTGTGGATGAGGCTAAATCCACTGTGTAACATCTTTTCACTTGTTTTGGTATCTTAAAATAATATTAGGTACAAATGAGGGTTATCAAAAAGCACTCACTTATGAATTCAGAGAATTCAAACCATGTGTGTACGTATGTGTGTGAAACATGGCTATACTAGCTGTTTGTTTTTTATTCTTGGCATATTAAATACAGCATAAAACATAAGTTAATGCTAATCCAAAGCTTCAAATTTAACAACAAAGTTGCCAAATACAAACCAACAGTAAAGATTATTACCCAATGCACAACACATTTTGTAGAACTTGCTCAGAAAACTTTGAAAATACAATCTATAATCACATATAATATAGGGTGAATCTACAGATCAACAGTAATTCATTTTTTTCTGGCAGCATTTAAAACCATAAGCTAAGTGACTTCAACAACTTTTTCCTGTACATTGTTACTGTTCTGCCACATGTTTATGCCATTTAATTTATTATTTTGTATTCACATTCCACAGAAGATTCTCAGGAAGAAACATAGTAGTTGAATAATGAAAAATGTTTTCGATGGCTACAGTATGACAAAATATTAGTGACATACAAATATAAACAGTCCTCTCAACGATTTTAAAATAAATGTCATCTATTTTTCTGCTTTACGGTTGCCTATTTGTTTTATCTTTCTGGTACTACACTTTCTCCAGTATTGAACTGTTTTTGATTATGTGGCGTCAACTTATGATACAACACCGCCCTCTTGTGGTGATTACATCAACTTGCCCTTTTTCACTTACTCATGATAAGAACTACTGCAGAAGTCTGAGCCAGTTTGCCCCTCTCTTTTTTGCCTGATCCTGAAAGCTAAGCAGGGTTGGGCCTCTTGCTGGGATGGAAGACCGCTGTGAATACCAGGTGTTTTTTATACGGACAACTGGGCATTGTTGCCGTTCCATGTTGCATGAAACCCACTTGTTTGTGTAAATAAACAGCCTCACTTAAAAACTTAACTCTATATACAGTATTTACCTTACAAATATGAAATACAGTTGGAATACTTAGATATAATGACAGGACCATCTGATTTGGATAAAACTTTCAGGTGTGTTCATTTACTTATATACCCTGGCCAGCAACTGATCCATGCACTACATTAATTTACACACACACACATCAGATCATTCAGTCATTTTTATGTCCACAAACAGATAACCAGGTAACCTGGGTGAACTATCTATGACAACACCAATTACCCAATAGTATGATAATCTGCATATTATAATAGTCAAATCATGTAAAAAGTGACCGTTCCTGAGGTTTTAAAATACGTTCACTTCGTGTCACAGGAAAACATGCAAAAGACCAACATGCAACATTTCCCTCCAAATTTGAACAAAGAGGGTTTGTTCAGGAGCTGGGTGGTGCTCTGGGTGGGCAGTGGATTACCTCCTCTCCACCAGCAAATAGAAAGCTTTGAACATCTACAAAGCCCTCGGTCAGCATGCAATTCCTTAGTGACAAATATTATATTATTATTTACACTTTTACACTACAAGGCACTACAAACCTCATTACTCAAAAGACACACATTGTTATTCAGGCAGCACTACTTAAAAATGAGACATTAATAGTAATAGTATCAATGTGGGCTTTTTTTATTTCAATAAAGACATTCATAAAAATGAACTAAACATCAATATTTATCCTTTAGATAAAAATATAATCTGTCACAGACCTGAGTACTAATGTAAAGCAATCCAGTTAAAAAAAATTTAATCACTGCCTTTGGTCCAAAAGTTTATGAATTGCTTCACCTGTTTACAAAAAACAGTACCTCTTTACTGCCAGCATTATTCAAATGGACATTCAAAAAGCAATAAAATATAATACAATTGTTGTTTTGATTGTAAGGCACAAGGTAGGATTTTAAAGTAAGAAAAATATCAGTGATGTGGTCAAGATGATCAACATAGTAATGCCAAGCTTGTTCCAACAGAACAATGATGTATTGACCGTGGTATGTTCACTGGATGCTTGTTGTCTAATTATGATGACTGACTCAACTTTTTTGGACTGAACAGCAAGAGAAATATGACAAGTACCATCTTAAAATTTAAAAAGAAATAAATACATTAATTACAATTTAAAAAATCATATTTGATTTGGCTCATTTCTTTTGGTGAGACCATAGACTGTATATATACTTCTATATACAGTCATTGGTTCCACACATATTCTTGATAATACTGAAAAGGATGTACACATTAAAAGTTTTTTTGCTGTTGGTCTCACATAAACAAAGAACCAGTTTTACAAAAAAAAAAAAAAAAAAACATCTTAATGAGCATCAGCACCAGGCCAAAGCAGAGATATTCAGAGATACACAGGTCAGACTGTGTTGTCATGTGGGTTCATCTCCATCTTCTCCTCCACATGTTTACAGTCCTTAGGAGCATTCCTCTTTTTGGGCTCCAGTCCCAGCGCTTCAGCCTCTTCTAAGGTGGAGGTCAGGGGTTTTCCAAGTGTTTCCGGCAACATAAAAGTTAACATTCCAATAACGAAAGCAAGAATTCCAACAATTAACTGTAAGAGAGAAAACCAGATGTAATTCCTCGGATCCTTGGTAAATTATTTATAAATGAGCAGTTCATGGTTACAGCATGTGTACCTGTGGTAGGTAGATCCATACATCAGCCAGATACACACAGAATGGAGCAACTACACTGCCCACACGGCACATCATACTGCCACTGCCCACAGCCAGAGACCTGCAAAAAACATGGACAGATTTTTTTCAGGCTTCCTTGTGAATTGGCCCAAATTGTGGTCGGCGGCTTCTTTATTTCTGGTCAAATTGCTGGTAGACACTGCCTTATATCTAAGGAAGCTGACACTCTTTGTTTACAATTTCTGTTTGTTCACTAGGTCTACTGAACTACACTAAGAGTGAACTGTGTTGGAATCATATTTTGCATAACTGTTCAGGGCCCTAATGGGTGCTCTCACACCTATTAGAATGCTGGCTAGAACTATTCTTTCCTTGTTCTGAAGGTGGAGTTATTAATAGGAGATAAATTATGTCTAAGCCCTCGTTCCTGTTCAAAGATGGATTGTCTTTCCTAATGAAAATGGCTCCTTTAATTCCCCTTTCAAACCATGTATTTTCTTTGGCTAAGATTTGTATCTCACTGTCTTCAAAGGAGTGGTTAGGGACTTTGTGATGGAGATGTACGGCAGATTGGGGTCCTAAGGAGCTCTTGCGACGTTGTTGGTACATTCTCTTGAGTGGCTGTTTTCTTTCTCCAATGTGACATTCACTGCAGTCGTCACTGCACTGAATAGAGTAGACCACATTGCCTTGTTTGTGGCTTGAGGTTTTGTCCTTTGGGTGAATCTGTTTCTGTCTTAAAGCTTTGAAATAGACCATACTGTCTGAAAATTCTCTGAAGCTTTTTAGACATACCAGCTGTGTTAACAAATGGTTACACCTTTTCTTCTAGGTTCTGATTCTTTGTTCTGTCACTCTTAGATCTATTGAAGGCCCATTTTGGATATCCACAAGCAGAGAGTTCTTTCACTTTTCAGTCAGTGCTTTCAGGAATCACTTGAGTTGTAATGTTCAAATAACTCCAAGTTTGTGCTGCAGTGGATGGTGTGAATCAAAGAGCAGGTATTGGTCAGTGTGTGTGGGCTTCTTGAAGACTTCTACCATGAGTCGCTGGTCCGTTCATATAGTTATTGCTCAATATACGAAGGCCAATTTGTTCTTCTTGGCCTCTTCCCGTGTGAACTAGATGTTCGGATACACAGCATTACTATGTGGAGTAAAGGATTCCAGACCTTGAATTTTTATTTTAGTCCAGTTGTCATCCACGTAGCGATATGCATAGGTGGAGTGCATGGAAATGAGGCCAATGTCTGTTCAAATTGCTCTATTAAAAAGTTTGCAATAATAGGAGAGACCAGTGTGGATTGGCCTGTAGAAGTTTCCCCTGAGCTGAAAATATGTGGTATTTAAACTAATTTCCAGCAGTTGGCAGATTTAGTCAGGTGACAGTTTAGTTCTCTCTTTTAGCTTAGAATGCTGCAGTAGCCTCCTCTTTGTAGTGTCACTGAGCAGACTGTTCACCTTAGCCTCATAATCAGCTGAATTCAGGATCACAGTGCTTCTCTCTTTGTCAGCTGGCAAAATGTTGATGCTGTGGTCTTCTCCAGCGCAGCCATTGCCTTCCTTTCCTCTAATGTTACAGTATGTTGGAGAAGGTTTGGCACTGTTCAGTGCAGCTGTTACTTTCACTCTAAAGTAACAGCTAAAGTAAAGTGGCTCTAGCTTCTGTCTCTGTAAGTTATTGTTTCTAATGGCAGTGGCTGCTATAATATAGTCCACCATGGCAATCTGGTTGCGTTACATGTTACAGAGAAGTTCAGTCATTTGGAAAGTATCTCTTTCTCTGTTTGTGTGAGCTCACTGTCAGAAAGGTTTTTTACCTAGCATTCCTTTATCTCCTATTTATAGCTCCATCCAGACCTAAATGGAAAAGAAAACCAGTACGCTAATAGGTGTGAGAGCACCCATTAGGAGCATGAACAATCACGCAAAATATGACTCACAGTTCACACTTACTGTAGTTCAATAAACTTAGCTAACAAACAGAAACAGTAAACAAATTATTGAGTTAGTTTCTGTGTAGTTAGCTACTTCCTTCAGATAGATATAAGGCAGTGTGAACCAGCAATCTGGCCAGAACTGAAGAACCCACTTGAGTGGTGAAACATCTTCTAAAACAACAACTCTAAAAATTTTGTCCAGTTGATAGAATTATTATTACTTTTTTGGCTATTAGGGGGGTTGTTAACAACAGGTTAACAAAGGGTCACTTTTTACCTGATAATGGTAGGGTAAAGCTCACAGCTGTACAGGTAGATAAGACCAAAGGCAATTGCAATAGAGAACTTTCCAATCATACTCAAAGCAACAGTCAGAGGCTGGATTTTCTGTAAAGAGCACAAATACGCCATGAATTTCAACAGCAATAGATGGTGAAGTGTAAACAAAGTGTCTTATTATTGATTTGTCAAACCAGGAAATGTTGTGTTATCTGAGTGAAACAGACGTGTGCAACTGGATTTATAAAAATGGGTCATGTTTGGCAATGTTGATACTTTGTAAGGAGAATGTTTTTTTTTTTTCAAAGACAGAGGACAAAATAGTACTCTCCCATTTAAAATAATAATGTTATTGTATTGTCTAGCATTATAAGTGGGACTTTAATTATTTCATATTTAAGCTAATCTAATTGCAGAAAAGTAACTCTGAGACCCTTATGGGTTGAATGTGCTACTTTTTCTCTCTGGTATGTTTGCAAAGCTGTCATGTTTACGTTGACTAAGGGAAGTTACTTAAATGTTGCTATGTGGGTATGGTTCCTGTCGTGAAGTTAGCTTTAGAGTTAGCCTTGTAGAGCATCAAATAAAATGTAAACAGAGAGCAGAAAGACTGTCCATGTTCCATTATTGATTAGAAAGCCCTTTGAGGTCAGAGGTCATGCTGACTTTCAGATAAGGACTTGGGTCAATCCCAAACTAGCCATAAACAAGTGAGTGTAGCCAAATTCCACTTATGTCCCTTGTGCATTGGATACGTACAGCAGGCACCACAATGATGAGGACGCACGCAACGGAGGCCAAGAGCAGAGCAGGGGCGCAAGTCCTCTTCCTCCCAATCCGGTCCATGGCAAAACAGCCAATCAGATAAGAGGGAAGCTCCACTAGACCTGTACCAGCCAATCACAGCCAGGGAGGGTGGTCAGAAGATATTCAATCTGGACCACCACTGAAATAACTGAAAGTTTCCTTGACAGCAGCTCTCTCAGTCTATACATGTCTGCAATGGTTGTGAGACCTAGTTGCATAATAATTACAAAATGATATTTGTTTTATGAAAGGACTAAACTAGACTAGGCATGGGACAATAATGAAATTTGGTGTCACAATTATCATGGTCAAAATGATTGCAATCCACATTTATATCACAGTAATTATTAAAGTTGCTGACAGTTTTAAAATGATATGGATATTAATAATTATAATTTTAATATGATAGAATACCATATTTAAACTGTTACAGTTTTGTACTTGTTATTGTACTTTGTTATAAGTGAAAACAGCAATGATCTAGAAAAGATCATCAGGGATAAGTACCTTTTTTTCTGCACATTCATGTGATATGCTGGCGATTATCTTTGTTGGCAATTGTCACGATTATAATAAACATCCAAAGAACGATTATTGTCTACCCTTTGTATCACGATAAATGATATTATTGTTTATTGTCCCATCCCTAGACTAGACTAATAGTTATACTGTACATTGTGGAGTAAGTAGTTTCACAGCAATAAGGTTAAATTCAAAATGTAACAATCAAAACCCCACTGAGACTGAGTGGACTCTGGTAGCACTTAACATCATTTCACGTTCTTCTATCGCAGCCCAACAGGTGACAGGATTAGGGGTAGATGTAAACAAACTCACAGTAGCCTTATGCACCATGTTTATTTTACAATACCTTGCAATGAGATCGTCCACTTCAACGTGATGTATCGCCATTGTGTCAGTGCAGGTTGACAAGTATAACTGATTGGTACTGACAATATTGACAGGAACACGAGAAGGACTAAGCAGATCCTCTGTAGAGACTGAGAAAAAATGAGACCCACTCACCGACAAGAAACAGGTTGACATACTGGTTCCCCCCAAGGGTGACGGAGCCCAAAGAGAAGACATAGTAGCCCAGACTGCCGATGAACCAGATGGCCCACACAGTGCAGGTACGTCCTGCCATCCTCCAGCTGCCAAACAGGTCCAGAATGGAGAGCTTCTTTTCATTTTGAGCTGCTGACTGAGCCTCTTTCTGCAGCAGAGCAGTTCCATTCTTCACCTCCGGCTCCATCAGCTCCTCTGCTCTCAGCCTGCACTCCATCCCATTCACTCGGGCTATGTTGTCCAGCAGGCTCTGGGCCTCGCTGAATTGGCCCTTAGCCAGCAGATAGAAGGGGGTCTCAGGAAACTTCCAGCAGAAGAGCAGGAAGGGTGCTGTGCAGGTGGAGAGAATGATCTGATAGATCCACCACACTCGCACACAGTACCCAGTCAGCGCCACCACCATGATGCCCACTGCAAAGGCTGCATGTACATGCATGGAGGTCCAGGTGCGCACCTTTATGCCAGTGAACTCCGTCACATAGACAAAAACCACCACCAAGTATCCACTGGACACCTGCAGAATAGCAGACAAGCTCACACATTACTGTGATAACACAAAATGTAAATAGAGGTCATTGTGCCACAGAGAAAATATCACTAAAAACATAAGGTTATAATGTTACACTGTGTGTTGAGAGACATAAACCGATGATATGTTTTCATTACTAGAAATCTATTAAAACCAAAAATCACAGTGGTAAACATATGGCAGTAATATGACACCCCAAGTGGGCTAAGGAGCCCGCCAGTGCTGAGAGCAGACTGGAGTATCTCAGGCTCTGGCTCTATGTGAAAACAACAGCTGTAGTAAAGACCTGGGGGATGGGGCAACGGAAAAAGAGTCAAGAGCAATGTACAGAGACAAGTAGACCCACTCTGTAGATGGTAAGACTTACTTACTTATGAGTCTGTGTCATAAAATGTTTAGAAATATGTAAATATGATCTTTTAATGTAACATAATAAGCAGAGAACAAAAAACAGTAAGTTTAAAAAATTAATCCTGGTTCATAGCGACTACTTTGCCCAGTAGTTGATTCACGATTAATGTGTATAGTGATAGTATACAAACTCACCATCGCAAGAAGGAATCGAAGCACCACAAATATATAGTAATTTGCAGAGAAAGCAACAGCCACTCCAAACCCAAACTGGCAGAGGCTGGTGAGTCTCATGATTTTTACACGGCCCACCCTGGAAACATGTACAAAAATATGAAGATTATGCTAAAGTAAATATTTCATCTATTAACAATGAACAAAAGAAAATCACTCCATGAACAGTCACACCTTCATAAAATCATAGGGGCATGCAGGTTCTGACTGTACAAAGGAGCACATATGCCTATGTAGGCTCGTTTCTGTCATTCTACAATCATCATGCCCACGAGGAACAACCTATTGCATGCTGCTTCTTAATAGAATTTGGCATCCTAAATGTGGCCTCCTTAAATGTGGCTTGTGCAATGTGTGCTTGATTCAAAACATGCTTCTTCCAGTCCTTGCTCCTTTCAAAGGAAAGAGACTTTGTGCTTAGTCTGGAGCTCTGTAGAACTTCAGTGATGTGTGGTTTGTAGAGCTCGTACTTCAATTTTTTGTTTAGTTGTTTGGAACAATACATGTTAAATAACATAAAACACAAGCTGCAGGCAAAAGGACATTGTAACCATGAAGAACATTCTCAACATTTCAACATCAGTATACTGAAACACTACGCAAGGCAGATGTGTCTCTGAGACACAATGGCCTAAGCATCAGTCAGAACCAGAATAGAACCACAGAACAATGCTCTACTACTTAGTCACTACACTAGCTCAAGTAAAATCTCAAATACAGCGAATATCTAATTTCTCAGTCCATGCTGTGGGAGACAAGAGCCTCCTTATATGGAGCCCCCAGACTATGTGTCCAGTTTGTTAAGCAAGTACAATTTATACCCTTCTCTGTTGAAAACTTACAGTGGAAACACAATCCTGCCTGTGCCTCATCACTCAGAGTCTGCTCACCTGTCAGCAATGTCTCCGAACACCAGGGCACCGATCAGCACTCCCAGCATGAAGGTGGGCTGGCACAGTTTGGCCAGCCATTCCCCCTCGCACACCAGGTCCCAGTCCGTCACTATGCTACTCTGAATTTCAGTGTGGTCATAAACAAAACTGTCACAGGCTTTCTTGCTCTTGTTGCCATAGAATTCATAGGTAAAATCCGTCGGGTTGATCCGAAGCGCACACTCGCATCTGCTCAACTCCCACTGCTCTCCCTGATCTGTCCTCACCACCAGCGCCTTCTTCCCATTTTTAAACTCAGGCAGGATTTCTTGAATGCTAGACGCTGTTATGTTGCCGTAGAGGATGTCGGTGATGTTGTCAGGTATAATGGATACAAAGTTAGGCGTCTCCACCAGGAATACACTGGCCAGGTAGTGGATTCCACATGCAACAGCTTGGAAGACAGCAGCAAAGTAGAGACAAGCCTGAAATCTGAAAAATATAAAAAAGTAATGTGTATGACTGTAATAGACATTGAATAGAGCTATAGTGCATAAGTATTTAAAAGTAGACCCACTATGTTATTTTATTAGGGTACAATTTATTTGACCTTATTGTATCTTAAATCCATTTATTTATTTATTTAATAGTTTTATTTTTATTTATTATTTAGCCCAGGTGTGTCCAAACCTTTCTCATTAAGGGCCACATATAAAAACACAGACAAAGCTAATGCCGATTGAGGGCCACAAACTGTTCACGAATACAGTGAATACTTCAAATCTGTGTGTTTATTACAGGTTAGACAGAACCACTAGACCTTTATTCATGCTTACATCCTCAATGGGACACATTATATATTTGATATGGGCTTATTAAAGTAGATTTTCAGAAATGTACAGTAAAAAGTATTGTTTAAAGTAATATGGGCCAATTCACCTGGACGCTTGAGGGCCTAGAAAAATTGGTCTGATGGCCGCATTTGGCCCCTGGGCCACAGTTTGGGCATGCCTGATTTAGCCTGTTTATTTATTACAAAGGAAAAGGTTATTAGTTTTCCCTTAAACAATTTTTAGGCTATGCCAGTAATAATAGTAAGCCTAAACATTTGATACATTTGATGCACATTTGGGATCCTCTGGAATATCGCAAAAACATAACCTACTAACCTACTAAAGGGTTTTAGCTGTTTTGCTTCACAAAAATGGAATACGCTCCAAGGAAAAGCAAAACTGGACACTTTGGTGACACAAGTGCAATTTAATAATCTGATAACAAACTTTTATACACACACCTGCGCTTGTTTTTGATGTTTTATATGGACTTATTTGTTTTGATTGTTTTTTCGGTTTGTGTTGTATTTTAAACAAGGGCACCCATGAAAAAAAGAGCCCAAGTGCTCTCCTTGGGGCCCCCTGTATAAATAAAGATAAAATAAAAATAAATACTGACCTTATTCCATGTGGCTACATTTGTAAAATACACAAAGTCGGTGTGATAAAAGAAGTTGCCTGAGCTTAGAACTTAGTTTACACATTGGCTCAATCGATGGGCTTTTCTGTGCATTTACAGGTTGTTCGTGGAAAATAGACTTTCGAATACTTCTACAAACATGAAGAGAAGCGCAACTACCCTGAGATACGGGCTCTGCGTAGGGTCACCTAAAGGAGCAGGGAAAGTTTGTAACTCCATTTAAAACATGCTATAAACGTGTTACCTTTTAAAATGTCCGAGCTCGTCAAATATCCTTTCGACGGTCATTTTCAAATAGTGGCTATGTCCTCGTGGAGGTTCCCGATGATCGTGAGTCCCCACAGGACACAGGACACAGGACACAGGACACAGGCGGGGGCGCGGTGGGAGCGAGGCGCGTTCACGTGGCTCCACACAGACACGCACAGACTCAGACTCACAGCAGCAGCAGCTTCCCCGGAGCACACTGACGCGTACAGAGCTCAGAAAAAACTAAACCTCCATCCCACATTTCCCCCAGAGGCGTGATCTCAGCCTGGTTCAACCCTGTCAGACAAATGAGTAATCTAGAGCTAGGCTAAATCAATCAAATACACGATTAAAGGGGATATATTATGTAAAATGGACTTTCCCCTTCATCATTAGCTTACTCAAAGAAGGATTTGAGTGAATCATGCATGTTGGAGTAAGGCTGCATTGTCTTGCATTTGAAGACTGAGAGCCCAGACAATTTGTGCTTTCCCCTACCCTCTATATCAACCTTTTTATTCTGCACTTTTCTCCTTTAATGTTAATTTTATGATGATTATTTGTGCTTTGATTTGTTGTATTGTGATTTTAATGTATTTCTTATTTTGTAAAGCACTTTGAATTACCTTGTGTACAAAATGTGCTATACAAATAAACTTGCCTTGCCCTTGCCTTCTGCTCTGTAGCCTACTTATGAGAATGAAAAGAATATTATAAATAAATGTCTCATTTTCAAAATAATACTAATTTATTGCTACAGCAGTAGACTATATAACCCTATACCATTTTTTTCCCCCTTAATTTTTCATTTATCTTTATGTACTCACACTCTGAGGACTTCAGGGACTGGCCTCCTGCTGGTGCCCAGAGTCAAGACTAAACATGGGGAATCAGCATTTAAGTTTTATGCAGCTAAAAGTGGAACAATCTTCCTGAAGATGTGAGACAGGCCTCTACTTTGACAATGTTCAAATCCAGGCTCAAAACAGTTCTGTTTAGCTGTGCATATGACTGAAAGGTTTTTATTCTGCACTCTTCTCTTTTAATGGTAATTTTATGATGATTATTTGTGATTATTTATGTTTTGATTTGTGTGATTGTAATGTCTTTCTTATTCTGTAAAGCACTTTGAATTACCTTGTGTGTGAATTGTGCTATACAAAGAAACTTGCCTTGCATTGCCTATGTATACAGGGATATCAGACACATTAATGCAGCTAAAACTCTGTAATGCACAAAGCCCTTTACATCCAAAAGCTCCATGACACAGAAACCCCTTTATACAAATATAATGTTTTCCAAGTGGAGCCATTTTGAGGAGGTGTGTGCCGAACTTGTGGCAGTGTTTACTTATCTGCACCTTGCTTGAGCTGGACTCAGCAGGTCTCTCACTACAAACTAAGCTCTGTTTGCTTTGCAGGCTTTGGCCCACCATCTGCTCGCCTTTCTCTAATGGGAAGCTATTAGACACTTTGCCCAGGAGACTCTGTGTGCATTGGCATATTAAACATGAGTAAAGTAATTAAAACTTTACCAATTTGCACAGTTTTGGTCATATTTGTATTTTTTTTTTTATTGACACATTATTTCCAGTATTTTATATCCAAATTAAATGTGGACATGTGCTATACTGGGATTGTGCCATTACCACGACTGTTCCTTTATGTAACTGTAATATTTAAAAGATTATTATTTTCTGATGCAGAGTCAAGTTCCCTTAGTACCATAATAATCAAAGGCCTATGTTTAGAAAGAGTACTCAGAAAACTCCTTTCTACCTGGTATCATGTAAATTATATCTGTTTACTGTGTTTAGTTACAGTAATTCCAACAAGTTAAATTTGTCCAAAACATGCCATATTTAGCAGAGCTCTGATGACTACTGGTATGTTTACTATGTTCTGAGGGCTGTTTATAGTGCTCTCACAAATTCACCTTCTGTCACCTCTGTAATTTGACTTTATCTTATGTGAGGATGTCATTATTGTAGTAGCTCTTGTATGATTCTGTGTGAGTATGTGTAGTATTGCTGCAGTCGTAAACACAAATGCCCAGAGTCCATGCGACCTTCACCTGCGTCTGTCACACTGCAGATTCCCACTGGTCAAGATATTGATAACCCTGAGTTCAGTATCACTTTGGATTGACCCATTTAAATCCAGTTCTATCCTGTCAACAGAAAAACACATACACAAGGGGACATTGTGTAACTTCTTACTTTCTACTTTTTACCAAACTTTATACTTATACAAATATACACTTAAAATCTGTTATAAGTTATGCACTCTAATGTCTTAATTTGAACATAAGTTGCACAACATAATGCCTATTGCAACATCATCATCAACCATACATGACAGTATGTTTTTTATTGAGAACTTTAGAATTGAAGCTGCACTTTGTCATTTTTCTGGTGTAGGTCCAACATTGGTTTACTATATCTCTATCTCTATCTATCTCTCACTTATATATCTTGAATCAATTCAATTATAGATATTTTATTGCAAAACAAATACACCGAGCAACACAATTCTTACTGTGAGTGGGGTCAGCTCTCCACAGATCTTCTTACTTGGCCTGGTGGCATCACTCGCTTGTGTCCTTGGATCTGGATCTTTTTTTTTTTTTTTCAGAGAAAAAAAACATATACATCAGGCAGGAGGCTGTAACAACTGGGACTATCACAAACATGGGTTAAGCAAAGTCCTAAAATACATTCATCAGGGAGTATCCATGTTATACAAACCATCCACCATGAATCACCATTGCCATAACCAGTGACACAGATCTATTTCACTGGTATGATCCTCTTCATGACCAGCTGCTGGACTACACCCCTGTCTGCACAAATGAGCAGACCAAGGCTTCCTGTGTCACATTTAGAAATTATTATTAATACAAACATCAGTAATTACAAAGGCACAATACTGTATACTCTACTACAACTACATCTAATCCTATTGTTGCTGAGTAGTATTTGTCCTTTTATTTGTTACGTTGGGAAAGTAATCAGTGACGAAATACTGCATTTTTATAAACTGAAAATTATAAATTGAAATCTGCGTGTCATTTCTTTCAACATGCAGTGTGTGATCTACAAACTGCATTCTTCACTCACAGTCTCATTGTTTCCATTTCCAGAAGAATTAAATTAACCTCATTCAGTCCAAATGCTGATGTTACAGATTTGACTCTCCACAAGATGGTGCTACAGAAACATCCATCTGTGCATCTGAAAATCGCCTGTGATGAACAAATGAAAAATAATATTGCCCGGTGACAACAATTACAATTACTCTTATTTTATTTTTATTTTTTTTAGAATAACACCATATTATAATTAATCTTTACAAACTGAATGTGACTCAAAAACTCTACAACTTATGGAGAGTTGTTTCTGTACTCTAGAGGGCAGTAGAGGACTGTGTTAGAAAGAAAGTTCAAAGGGTTCGCAGATGTGTTCAAGAAGTGCATTAAAATCTGCACCATTTTCTTAGATTAGTGACAATAGAAACATTTTTACCATGCACATTTAGTCAGTTTATTGATAATTATATAAACAAACTGAAGATGATGGGATAGCTATTGTTTTTTCATCCTGAACAGTAAAGTAGGGCCACCACCTGTTCCTCTTTTGGTGGATCTCTGTTGCTTATACCACTTTTTTAGAGAGAAATCTTCATTGATGCCATACAGCCTACGTTATAAAAAGTGAGAGATATTAGTTGTTTATTTTTCCCCCGCAAAGAAATTGTGATTTTTGGGGATGGGCCAATTGAATATCAGGGTTGCAATGTGTCGGCACTTCCAGTCTCCATGCGCTGATGAACAACTATCTATAAATATGTCAGTAAAAATACAGCTTTAGTATTGCTTCCAAATGCGATTATTCCACATATGTTGTCCATTTTTGAGCTCGACAAGTAAAGGCCAATATGGGACTTGCATAAACTTCTAGTGCAGCACACGTCCCGCCCAAGGATAGGGTTTCAGAGTAACTCGAGAGTCATCCCGGAGGAGGGGGACGCGCCAGCATAGCGGTGCCTGTGTGTGCGATGTACGCCGATAAAAAGAACAAGAAAAGAAAGGGGCGTGTGTGTTTGGGGGAACTTGAGCGCGTGAGGAGGGAGTTACTAAAGTTTTCAAAGAGGTTTGGCACGTATTGTACTGGCTAAACCGTTTACGCACAATCTGGGATGCATGCTGACACGTGGTTGAGTTTATCCCTGGAGGTGTTCTTGATTTTAATAACTTTGGGACGGGAAATAATGGGTTAGAAAGCAACGGCAGAAACTTGGGGTTGACTTTATAAACGCAGAATGAGTTTGTGAAGCGCGGACACCTTTCTGGATGGACATGCGGAGACAGACACCTTTGCTGTTGCTGCGTCTCGGGTTGGCGCTCTGTGCAGTGGGGTTGTGCGTGCATGTTTACCTGGAGATGAACTCGAGAGATGCGGCTGTAACGAAGCAGGAAATCACCACTCAGCCCAACAGAACCAAGGACGAGTCTGGAGAGGCCCCAGAGGACAGGAGCGTGAAGCAGAGAATATCTCATGTGAGGACGTTAAAAAAGGAGGCCAAAACTAAAGATGTGCACTCAGCTCTCCAACATCGCAGAAAGGTAGGATCTCTGCTGTTAAAAGTGCACTATCTAACTGTTCTGGAGGGCATGCCACCTGCTTGTCTCTATAAAAGATGTGATTCCTTTGCCTGGAATGTGTCACAGTGCCATTAAAGCACTTACCCTTGTTTTTATTTCTTACAAACTCCCTAGAAAACTGTGCATTCTTACTGCGAGAGGGATCTCTTCTCCACAGATCAGACCAGTAACTTGGTGAGGCCACTTGCTCTTCTCCATGCAGAGATAAATAGATGTCATACTGTGAATCATGGCAAAGCAATCTCCATGAAGATAAGCAGTGTCCCTCATCTCCACCATGATAGTCACATAGTGCACCCTTAAAATGTGTTTTTTTTGTGGCGGAGTTATCAGACATAATGGCCTAAAGAGCATTTCCCTGAATCTCTGTGCGTCACTCGTCAAAGCTTTGTAATCTCTGGACTGTGATGGTGGAGGAACAGCACAGTAATATCAATGAACCCTTAGAAACTGAAGAAGACAATTTGTAACTGAGAATTTTAGTAAAACATACATTGCAAACAGTAACAGAGGCCTACATGACAAAGTGAAGGTGGGCCATGGTTAAAGGTGTAGCTAGTGGAGCAATTGAGTGTTAATGTTATTACTTTACCTGGAATGTGAGATTAAACATAGCTGTTGCACATTTATTTAATTACAGGTGTTTTTATTACTTAAATACTATGACAAACATGCATTCTTACATTGAGCAGTGTCAATGCCGCAGATATGACCTATAACTTGATTTAGGGCACAACCTGCTTGTCTCCATGGGGAAAATAAAAGTTACATTGTGCACCTTTAAAAGTGGATGATGGAATTTTTTTTACTTGAAACCAGTTAGAAATACAAAATTAATATTCTTAATTCAAGTGTTTTTAATTCATGTAGATCTTCTGTTTTCACCATAGAAATGCACCACACAAACTTAACACCAGCTTCATGGCTAGCTGCAAATGTGCAACAAAGGGCTATTCAAATGTCTCTGGGAGCAAACACTGCTATTCATAAAGGCTCACATGCACACAGGTCTGAAGGTTCGACCTTTGACCTGTTAAGGGAGTGTTCAAGAAGCAGCTTAACTAAACTCTCACTTTCCCTGTGTGCACCTTGTCTGCTCCCCCTCTGTGTCATGGTGGTGCCCCGCATTGATTTAGACGCAGCATCCCACATCCATCTTTTCCTTTTGTTCTCTATAACAGCCTGCTTCCTCTGAAAGACTGACAGACATAGTTTTGTTCATCGTGAAAAATGCTTTCTGTAAGAATGCCTGCTTCTCCACAGATCTGACCTGTTACTTGGCCTTGTGGCGTCAACTATTTCTCTCAATAGACACAAATAGGTTTACGGTTCAACATTTCAGGCAAAGAACATTTTCGTGGAAACAAACAGATGATGGACCCTCCACGAGAAAAGCTAGTGTTAGCTCAGTAAATAGTTGTCTTCCCTGTATAAATGTCTCATTATTTCCCCTTTTCTCATTCCCATTGCTATGCCTCTCCATGTCCATTGTGGTAAATCTTTAATGGATTAGACTGTGCTAGGGTTGAGAGCTGGTTTTTAAATGCTCTGAGAATCACCGCAGGGCTATTGTGCCACACTGAGACATTGGCCACTTTGCTCAGCATTAATATTACATTCCACCATATGCTCCTCTTTCTGGGCTTATGAACACTAAATTTGTCACATAAGGCACCTCAGGGGGGGCCCTGACAGAAACTGTGTCATATGTTGGTGCCATTTAGCTCTTGTGCAGTGTGCTTGTTTCCCTGAGGCTCTCATCATGGAGATCACTGCAGTTCTGTCATGTTTCATCCTCCTGTTCTACTTACTGTGTCGTTCTTAATTTTAAACTTCTAGCTACTCCTTTCCTTCTTTTTTTGTCTCAGGAGTAGCTGTTCTTAGCTGGCTATACACTGACTCCACACATATTCATGGACTGCAGAGGAGAGGGAATAATGGGCTGCTGCTGTGTTGTGCTGGAAGGAAAGAGCGTGTCAGGGGCACACACTGTGACCTTGGTAAATAAATGTATGGAGACTTACCATAGTGGGAAAAACGATTATTGTGATATTTTAGTGCTGGAAATGGCAAAAATAAGACATACTTATAAATGCTTTAACACAATTAGGCACCCAAAACCATGCAAATAGTGTTTTCTGTCTGAATATAGTCGGGATCAGATTCAAATTCACTTTATCTGTAAAATCTGAAATGAACACAAACCAATGATAAAAATAAGCACTAATGGTTGACTGGCAGACTTGAAGTTGGCTAAACTGTATGACCAATCTGTAGTTTATTACAGATTATTTCAACACCTGTTCATATAAGACAGTTACATAAGACAGAACAAGGCACATTTCATTAGTGAGCAGCTCTGGTCCGAATACAACCACATTTTCAGAGTCGTATTGATATCAGTCTGCAGTTTTAATGTGAAGATCCATAGAGTCAGTAAATTGCTTAAGTTCAGGTATTGCTTTATTGGATGGGCATCTGGGCTAACAGACCTTTTGGCACGATCAGCTGTAGCTTCTGTTTGGCTGTCTTCACTGCAGCAGATTGTGGAGATGCCTCTGACATAAACTGTAATCTGTTTATGAGCAGCTGCGCATGTGAAAACACTGGGACATTTTCTTCATCCTCTCCAGTTCACAAATATTTGTTTGAGGGATGGCACATCGCCAAATGGGAAGAGATCTATTTTTCTCTTTTAAGTATCTGCTGTTATCTGTGCGTGACAAATGGAGCTGCATATAATGTTTAACACACTGAAAAACCCACTCACTTCAGTTGGATCTACATGCTCATGCTCATGAACACTTGAAAACAGCTTCTAATGATGTGCAGTTTGGGGAAGTGCACATGTGACTGTTTAACCTTATCCAGACAATAATACAAAAACTAGAAAAAGAAATAAAAGTAAAATAGACATCTTTGAGGTTATTTCGTCTGTTATTTTTTAATGATCATGGGTTAAGTTCTAGATTTAAATAATTCACATTTATTTGTCTTGTCTGACTCAGTTAAAGTGCCTATGACAGGTTAGGCTACTGATTTTAATTGAACATAATTAACATCATGATATTCAAGATTTTACTAAAAATCTTGCCTAGTTTTTCTATTTTAAAAATTTTGGTGAAGTGATTTTGGTATAATTTGACTTCCTGATTGGACACGGGCAGTAGATATGGCATATGTAGAGATGTCCATAACTGTTACCTAGCAACCATAACATTAATGAGGCCCAAAACTTGTATAAATTGCACACTAATTATGATTAGACTAGTACGAACAGATGGCAATACTTTTATTTAGTTAAATCAGTGTTTAATCTTTCGGAAAAATGTGTTCCTTTTCTGTAAATTGTGCTTCCATTTCTGTGATGATGACATAGATTCAGCACTACTCCCTGTGTTTTTGTACTTTTCCTCTGTACTTTTTTCCCCCACAGACTGTCAATTAACTATGATAAATATTGGCCGATATATCTGGCCAATATTTGAACGTTTTAGCATATCAGCTATTGGCCTTAAATTTCCAACATAGGCCAATATTTTGTTTTGGTCAATCTGCTGCCGAAAAAATACACACAAAGCTTTATATTAACACTTCAATATGAATAGATAGCTGCACAAAACATGACTACATAGCTCTCTTATAGGTCTGTGGTAAAAAAAAATAATAAAAAAAGAGCTGTGGGAGAGTTTTTAGTAAATTTAAATAATATAATTTGGGAAAATGATCAAAATCAGCCTTACATATTGCCCCAAAAAATATTGGGCCATCAGTTGCTCTATATTCTAAACAACTGGTATCACCATTGGCCATAAAAAACACTATATCGGTCAATCTCTAATAAATATTTACCACAGGTGCTATGCAACCAAAACAAGTAATAATTAGGAAAAAAACATGAAAATCTGCCATATGCACATAACATTTTACTTTTACCAGTGGTGGAAGGTAAGGTAGTAATTTACTGTACTTAAGTAGAATTTTTAGGTATCTGTACTTTACTTATGCAAATTTTACAGTGGATACTTTGTGATTTTACTTCACTACATTTGAGAGAAGGTGTCTGTACATTCTACTCCACTACATTTTTGAACTGTAGTACTTTTCGTATCATTTGAGGGGTTATTTTAACTGTGCTTGCAGTTACATTCTGGCTAAAGTTTTTGAGTTCAATCCTCAGCTTTGAGTAAAAGTAAATACACAAAATCCATTAGAAAAAACAAGACAGTAATTTGTATTGCTACGGTTGTATGTATGTATAATTTTTATTTGATATCACTACATTTAACACTTTAACAAATTACCAACTCTTGTGTGGAAAACTTTTAATTTTTATTCTTTACTCTTTAAATACTTTTCTTAAGTAGATTTTTTCATGTGATACTTTTACTTTTTTTATTTTTTACCTCTGTATCTGTACTTTTACTTAAGTAACAAAATTGATTACTTCTTCCACCTCTGTCTTTTCCTAGACTGCAGATGTGGCCATATTGAGCCCCACACTTGTGACTAGGTAGATGATGTTGTGAACACTAACAACTGGTCTTGTAAAAGTAAAACATTTAAACTATAGCTGCAAGCCTTGAGCAAAACAATCTGCCAGCTCTTCTGTAAAGACTTCCTATTTTCTCTTTAAATCTATATGCTGTGTGTCGACAAGAGTGTGAATCAATAAGAGAATGAGATGGCAGCATTGTCTGTGTTGCTCACTGTTAGATGAGCGATGTACACAGAGCTTTGTTCTTTTAAAACATCAATTCTCTCTTGTCTGTTGCAGTGCCGGCAGAAATTAATTGGACGTTTGAATCGAACTTGGTGAATAATATCATTGCTTATTGTTATGTCTTATGTAATGTAATTTCCTGTGTCCTTCTCTCTGTCAATATCTTAGCTAGATATCAACAAGATGTATAGGTCAGCAGCAGATGAAACAACAGGAAATGTCTTGATGCAAACAACTGTATCTCAAGTGCTGTGGTTGATGTCATGGAAGTATCACAAGATGGTGTCGTATTGTTTCCAAGGGCCTGTGCTCATTGATGCGTGGGCCCAAAAATAATTTTCTCAATTTTTTCAATACAGGCTAGCGCCTCCCACCATGTAACGTCAGAAACGTGTACAGTACTGATCTGTTCTAATCAATCAGTGCAGTGGCGGCTAAAGCGGGGCTAGCGTGGGGTCTGAGTGGGCCTAGGCTACATCTTATCTTACAAAGCTAATTTAGAAATGCAATAGAATCCCTACAAAATTGGCTCTTGTGGAAGCTGTGGATGCCCTGTCAGCTGGACACGGGCAGTTTGAATTTCCAAAAAAGGCATTGTGCTCTATTCTTTCAGGGCCTAAGCTCCTTGGGAGCTGCAGTACCTATGGAGCGGCCACTAGTCGATCTCGCCCTGGGAGGGGGAACATCTTATCCAGTTCTTTTTATAGATCCATGGTTGATGTTTACATAGAGAAGTTGAAAAAGTCTACTTCCTGGTCAGCTTGTCCTGCTTGTCTTGCATGAATCAGAGTAAGTCAGAACTTCACCGCTCTTTTTACAGAATTTTACACAGTTTAAAATACATGTGTAAATGCTGCATCTATTTACACAGCTGTAGATGCTTCTCAAATAATTACTTGGAGAGTTTCCAAATGGAGAAGGTTTTTGAATTAATGTGTATCCTTATATGTAATAATGAGTAAGCAAATGACTAACACTAAACTTGATCCAGATTTTTGTCTCATCAGATAAAAAAAAGGGTGGGCTTAGATTAAATTCCACAAGATGTAATGAAAAGCCAAATATTTTGTTTTAAAATTTTTTTCCAGTGAAAGTTGCTCAAGGTTGCACTCTATTATAATGTTTCTTACACTCTTCAGCAGTCTAATTGTGTAATATAACCTCTTGGCTGTACCCTGAATGTTGGCAAATTAAAAAATATCAAGCCCATCAAGAAGAAAAATCTTGTGGCATGACATCTTGTCCCATTCAGAAAACAAATTGTGTTTTATGTCTTTAAAAAAAATACACGCACTATCCACATCAATTTGTAAACCAGTGGCATATACTGTAAACCTAATGCAAACAAACCTAAAGCACAACAAAAAATGTACTAATTGCCACAACATACAGGATAAAGACCCAATACAATTATAGTGCTGGATAAACTTATATAATTCCGAATGTGTTCTTCAACCTCCAGCTGACACCAGTGGGGACAGGGGAGTCACATGGAATCAGCAGCCCAGAAGGTGACATGTTACCTGGGTCATGGCGTGTTCTCACTGGCTCTGCTGACCAAAAATATATATCTCCCCCCACTATAAATAGCCCCAACCTGATGAACTTATTGGCCCAGCTATGAGAATATCACTGAATGCTTGATCTAACACATGGTATAGGCCCCAAGGAACAGACAAGTTTTAACATAAAAGTAGAGATTTATACCTGTGGACACAGACTCAGTGGATCATTGAAATTATTTTTATGGCTCTTAAATATAGAAACTAATAAGTAGAAAATGTTTGACATAAGTTTAGTGAAGTACTCATTGAACTATACATGTATTTGAAGCCAGGATTTTAGGCTGTAACAAGCTGGAAATGTCATGCTGCTTTAAAAAAAATTCCAACTGTTTAAAGTTCAGACTCGGAGTGCACAGTGTAAACATTGAGATATTCAGTGCCAAATTAATAAAGTATTTCATCCGTTTCAGTATGTGTTTGTGGTTTCATATCTAGGAGTTTGGAGCCAAATTTAGGTTCAAATTACAAGTATTGCGGTCATCAACATCTTTATTTATCAGAAAATAATAATGTTTTTCTTTTTAAGACATTTGTTTCACAGGTAGGAGAGGGTTGCCAAAATAGGGGTTGCTGGGAGATAAAAGTTGGATTCAACAGATCTAAACTACAGGCTTCAAAATCAAAGTTGCCTTATGTTTTTCTAAGTTTCTGCAAATGGCATCACTTATAATTTACATGGTAACCTCCTTGGAGAGTGATTAGTAAACCAACGTGACCCAAAAAAAAACAAGCTAGCCTGGATTGTGTGGCAGTTTATAGTACTTGCACAAAGAGGCTATTCATACTGTCAGGACTTTATAGAACATGAGCAGCTAATTAACCATTGCCATAGTTTTTACATATACAACACACTACTGACTCTTAAATGCAAGTAAATCATGCTCCAATGAATAATGAAAAGCACATGTTATACAGAGAGAGTCTAGCTATAGTTCTCGACACTGGCTCTGTTGTGTTCAGTATGGCTGCACAAAGACACTTAAGAGGGTTCAAAGTCAGTGTCAAAATGTCCCAAACTGTTGATGGGACAAAGCTCCCCTCAGACGTGGAGGACTTGTCGGGAACATTCCTTGGAGATCCCCAGTCTACTTCTGCATGCGAATGTGAATGAGAGCATTGACCCATCTGCACCACCAAACCTCAGTCCTGCTTTAAAGGCATTCCAGCTTAAATGTATATAGAAGTTGGCACAGTATTTGACTTTTTTCATTCTTCTGTCTAATGATTTAAAGCAGGGTTTGTCGGTGGAATTTTCAAAGAATTTCAAATCAATAACCTATCACTACCGCTGCAAGATAGGGCCAAATGTAGCCAGGGGTCAGAAAAAGAAATGTGAATCCTAATCAGTGTGAGAGGATTGATTTACTGGACTAAAACATTAGGGCCTCATTTATCAAATGTTCGCTTGCATGATAAACAGAGAACAAAGCTAAAAATGGAGCAAAAACCAAACGCAATTTCTCACATAAACGCTAAAGAAGATGCAGCCCAGTTTTGCTCCTATTTCCCTCACACAGAGGAGATGCTGATTTAATGGGTGCTGCTGGATTTAATATGGGACATTTAATATTGATTTTAAATGCTTTAAAATGACTCATAAGAACAAATAAGATAATAACGTTGGTTTCAAAGCAGCACTAATAAACTATAAGGTCTTTACGCTTTAGTCCTGGTCCTCACAAGTTTTCCACTGACCCGGAGCATTCCTCAACAGCTGTCCATTAAACTGGTCTTTCACACGTCACACGTACTATAGCAGAGACTAGGGGGTCCAGCCAGCATGTACAGGGATCCTGGATGAGGCACAATGTGTGTCCTGTCCTGTCTCTGGAGAGCTCCAATGCCACTCTCACATCGTGCATGTATTTCTACGATTTCATCCCGCATTTGAGTCCAAAGCGAAAAGGATAACGCTGGTTAACCTGCTGTTAAGTTTTAACGGGTCCCCATCAGATGCTCCTTAATCCAAATGATATGCGAAAATGGCGCAAATGTTAATTTGTTAACACAGCCCATGGGAGCTGAGGCACACAAACTTTTGCACTTGCTGAATGCTCTCATTTACATATCATTTTTACGGCAGAAATAATACGTGCAGTTCCCACTGGCAAATCACACATAACACACCCACAAAGCACACTTTTTAACACCTGGATTAAGAACTGAGGCCCTTAGAGAGAAAAATCCATTTCTGTGTCACAAGGTTATCTGTAAGAGCAACCAGTAGTTTAATTAGTATTGGTGAAACTGTTTTGCAATACTTAAAATTTAAATCTTTTTGAAAATTATATGTGACAGACTCAACCCACACATTTTATCTAAACAGAATAGACTGAAAAGCACTGAGAAACATAGAAAAAAGCTATAATATTTCACAGTATGGCTTAAAAATGATGTATCTCCATGGAGAATGTTACGAAGTATGGGTTTATCTTCCAGGTGACGTACCACTTCCAGAAAATTACACTGTGTTGCTATAAGAGCAACATGAGCCAACCAACACATTGCCAGCCTTGTTCTAAGTCCATGGTGCTGTGTTGTCATAGCTCTGTCTCGTGAAATAAGTGTCATATCGAACTCAGCGTGGTGTAGCTCAAACCCAAACGCACAATCAGGGATATCGCTCAGGAACACTCACTTTCCTTCAGCCATGCGCATTTTCTCTGAGACACTGAAATAGCAGGGCTCCATCTGTCTGTAGAGATCGCGCAGTCAACAACACAGAATCCCATCATATGCGCAGCTTTTTTCCTTTACATGTTAACTCTCGTGTGAACATCTTGTATTCATGAATGCGAGAATGAGTGAAGTTACAGCCAGAGGTCTGTTTCCAAGGCAACGGCCAATTCTACAGAGATTTATGTTGACGTGTCGTGCCACAACAAATCAGAGGACTCTACCGAATCTGCCTAATGTGCGTGGATTCCTATACGTGTGTGTGTCCATGTGTGAATGCCCATAGATAAGAACAGCTTTGGGTTATCAGAGAAGAAATAACATAGATATACATAAAGTCCAATAGAATATTACGCTGAACTGATTTTTTGATTTATTTTTTGATTTATTTTTTGATTTTTTGCCTGTTTTGTTGCACAAGTTTCTTTTACAGTTTTCTAACATGGAATTCAGCTGACTTTTATTAAGGCATTTTAGATTAATATTGTGATTTAAAATGTCCAAATGATAACATAATGACCCATGGGTTTCATAGATTATAACTATATAGCAAACACAAGTGCAATATGTCTTCTTTTGACCTGTTAGCGTCACCTTCTCCATGAAGATAGATCAGATTAATGTCATTCTGTGGAACATTCCAAGCAAAGCAATAGCATCTAGGTCACAATAATTACTATATCAACTTATTTTTCAATATGCAGTCTCAATGGGACTTCCTGATAAAATAAAATAAATAAACTAACATATGATAGAAAGAACAATATTTCTTCAGGCTAAATAAATATCCTGTCTACCTTTTCCTGGAATTTTTGACTTATTTTGTAGCAGCATTAAGCCTATTTGGTAATATTTTAGCTAGTTTGTCAAATAATTAACTATCTAGCTAACTATTTATGAGATTTTGTAGATAACAGAACAAATTACCAGTATTTTAATTGGTCTATTTAAATTTTGTTTGACTTTTTTTTACAATATAGTTCACCTCTAGACAAAGGTTTACTGGGATAATCCTGCTCTAGGGTTATTGTGTCAGTGGCATAAAGTAGTTTCAATATTATCGTTTAGCATGATATTTTTCTGCAGCAACATGTTGTACTTCAAAATTTGTTATTGTGACAGGCCTAATAACATCTCCACAGAGACAAGTTCTAGTGCACCTTTAAATCACCAATGATAACTGCTGGAAAATGGCTCTTGTTTATGTTCTGAAGATTGAAGTTACAGCAGTGTCTTAATGACAGCCTACCTGAGAACAGACAGTTAAATTATATACTGTACAATAAGAAGCATGTACTAGGCTATTTATATTCAAGCAGACCATGGAGTATATAGAGGGACAAAACAGTTACTGTTGTGCACCTCCGGTGATGGCAAAGTGTGTTGACTTTGATGGGCTTTGATTTACAGCACGTGGGCAGGTGGAGCTGGTGCCAAGTAGCTCGCAGAATGAGTGAGGAAGTTAGACACTGCATCTGCATGTATGAAAAAAGACTAAGAATTCCTGGTTCAAGTCAGCCATTAATATATATACACATTTGTATTTACTTGTCCTTTGTTTGTAAGGTATCTGTCTTATAAAGGGTATTTTAATTGCCCATTTGTGAATAGAACCTGGGGGCCTGTGGGGGTTGTAGCTATACACCAATCTAGATCTCAATATGTCACTGCAGCAACAGTTGTTAACACAGTATAACGCAATTATCTTAAAACCAGCAGTCTGAACCCCAGCTAAAACCATGCAGACTGTCAAATGGTGTCCTTGGTCAAGACACTTCTTAAGTATGAACGTGGTCTGTCTGTGAGTGACTATTAGTGATAGTTGTAGAGACGACTGGCATAGATGGGCAGCCATGTTAGCCCCAGGACAGCTGTGGCTACAGAGGTAGGCTTGGAATGTCCATGCTGTTCGTGGGCTTTAGCTTCCTGTTATATGGTGCCATTTTGAGGACGGTTGACCATTCAGGGACTGAATAATATTTAGTTTCAAATTGCTATGGCAACCATTTTCTTCATTCTGAAACTTATGGATAAGACATTTGCATTAATACTTTTGCCAACCCTGATAAGCGACAATGCTACTTCTTTTTAATATCACATTTAAAAAGCAAACACACCCACTATACCATCTCCGCTGGCGGTATCCTGTTTCACGTCACCCCTCCTTTGAGACCGGGCTAAACTCAAGTGAGATTACTGTCTTTATTAAAAAAGATGAGTGTAATCCCTGCTTTAATTCACTTATGTCTCTCTCTGTATGGAGCAGTGAGCAGGATTGGCCCCAGAGGCAGGTCTCCTTGTGATATATGACGCAGCAAGACATGAAGACAGCTGGCTTTGCACCGCCTGCCAGTCCCCATATCTCCAGATAAAAAGCCAGACTAAGAGCTTATAAAGCAGAGTTTATGTGATTATCCCAGATCTCAAATATAGACACAACTAAAGCCTGTCATTTCTAAAATATACACTAGAAGAATAAGAATAAGATCAGTCATTGACTGTTTTGACAAAGATAAATTTGATTAATTATTATGACTTCTGAAGAGGAGTGCATAAAAGCAAATATTACAACTTCAGGCTTGTCTGTATTTGGTAAGAATTACAGTGGAATATAGAATTGGCATAATTTCCTGAACAAGAGGTCAAATGGTGTCCTTGGGTGCAAAAAAAAACCCCAAAACAAAACAAAAAAAACTTGTAGGAAATGTATGTTTCTAATATTAAAATGCTACCTTACATTTAAGTGCAATCTCCATGTTTCTGAAAAATCTCTTCTCCTCTTGCGATCACACAGATGCAGCCTGTCAAAGAGCCTTAAACTGGATTTGCTCTGCAAAGTGTAACAATATATTCATGGGTGTGTTGACCTAAAAGCCCTGACCTCCCGCCTGTACTGGCTGCTGGTGTTTTTCTAACTCACCTGGACTCTGGCTCAGAGCAAGAATGAAAAAGTGGAGAAGCTGTTTTTTTTACATTCATCTATCCTGGCTCTTTACCAATAGACAGAGCTAACCTGCCAGCAGGCCTGATTTGTAACTTGCCCCAATGGCGCCGCCTCATTCTACTCATTGAAATAAATAAGTTTAATACCATACCGTGGAACATCAAGCAAAAACATTACCTTGAAGATAAGCAGATGGTGGACCCAACACCAATAAAGTTACATAATGCTCCTTAAAACAAAATAAAATGCACAAATGTGTCTTTCCCTTTTCCAGTGTCCCTCTTTTGGTTTGACACATGACTTGTTTACTCATGATTATGCCTTGAACTGCTTGGACATTGATTAGATATTGACTTGTTGGTCCCTGTGTTCTCTATTTCTACACAACCTTTTTATCAGGTGCTCAATCGTGCATCCTCCTTTCCTAGGTGGATTATTCACGCTCGGGCCGGCAGCTCACACCTCTCTCACACCCACGCTGAGGGGCACAGACTCTGCAACACCTTCTGCTCCTAAAGGCATGTAGGGCACAGGGAGAGGGCCGGAACACAGGTGCAGGGAAGAGACTTATGATTGCTACCTTATATTATATGTATGTACACTATATTATGCATGCAGAGAGTGAACATTTTAAAGTTCAGTTTAGAGTCAAATTAGGGCTGCACTCTACTAAAAAAATTCTTGGTTTACTAAAGAAGTGAGGCATGGCGCTGGGAAAAGCTCTAAAATGTTTAGGATCTTAGTAAAAAAAAACAAACAAACTGATATGTATGAATAAACAGCACCTTTAGAAGATTAAACTGCCACATCATTTTTCTTTCTGCAATTTTACTTGTAAATGTGAATCTTAATAAAACACTTAGTTGACTTATAAAAACTGGCCAACTAAGACACCATTGACCGATTAATCAACTAAAAGACTACATCCCTATGTCAAATATGCAGCAGAATATAGAAATATATAAGTGATTTTTTTTTTTTGGCAAAAAATTTCCTGGGGGAGAATGCCAAGACTCCCCTTACACTTTTGAGTGACATTATTTTTTTGTATTTTTATAAAACAACCATGCTGGAAAAAAAGGTGCTTGAAGATCGGTGATGGATGGCTGCATTACAAACACTCCCGGTAGATTTTACAGCCCCATTCTGCCCCTGTATACATACAAATGAGTTAGATCATTGTTATTCCATTTTGGAAAAAAGGGTGTTGTACATATGTATTTTTGGAAATTGTGTGTTTTGGGGGGAATGTTTTTCACAAATCATTAAACATCATCTTGTACTTTTCTTTGTCTGGCACTTCTTTCTGATCCTGTACCTTGAGTGTCCCCTCAGCCTTCCAGACACTTCTTTGTCCTAGATATCTAGCCCTAATCAGTAGTCCTGTCCAAGCCTGTTCTGAGCTGGTGCATGCAAATTGACTACAATATTCAGAGGGCAGTTTGGAGATGCACTAAGGAGCACCAAGCTGTCAGTACAACTATATGGATACAATGGACTTTTCCTCGTGATAATATGAGATCAGAGTAGGAAGGAATTATAAAGAAGTTTATAATTGGTGGATAATCTAGAGAGAGCCGGTTAATGGCCATCGTAATTATAGTAATGCTTATGCCATGATGATAGCAATTATGGAAATCTCAATTCAGCATGGGTAATGCAATCTGGGCAGCATTAGTAAAAAAAACAACTGTTGGCTAGGTATGGGAACAAGCGTCTTTTAGAAAATGTTAATAGCCATAACATGATTAGGCAAATGTCAAAGTATTTGGTGTTGGTAATGTCTTCAATGTCCTTCAGCCTGTTTCTCTCTACTGCTTAAAATTGATTATTGTTCTATAATTTCATAATTTATATTTAACTATGTTCTCATGATTATTGTATGTCTCAGACCTCATGGATATTGGTTGTTATTGACTTCGTACACAGATCAGTTCTAATGCTTTGTCTGTGCAGATTCTGTAACTGTCCATCCTCCGCAGATGTTTTTGCTCTCGTCTTGGTAAATCAAGCAGCGCCCTCTTGACAACTTCATCTACATTTTCTCCTCCTTTTTTGTGCATTTTGGCCAAAATGCCTCATTTTACATATTCATTTGTTTCCAGGAGCAAAATCTGCCCTGTGTCTTTAAAGCTTCTATAAGAGACGCACATCTGATCATGCTTTTTAGCGTGTCCAAAGCATTTAGCACATACGCAAATGCTTAGTAAATATACACCAAAGTATGCGAGTGGGTTAAGATATAGGGCTTGATGAATACATTGAACAGATGGAGGAATGCTGCTTGTGCATTATAAAGACGACGTAGCTTAGAGAGGCTCGCCAAGAACTCAGATGTTTTGACACCACAAATCGATGAAGGGCCTGATGCCAAACCCTGAGTGACAACACCGTGTGGGCTCAGCTTCTCATCTATTAAACAGGACAGCCCATTGTCTATGTGTCTGTGGGCTGGTCCTGGATCAGTGGAGGAGGAAATCACAGTGGCCAGCCCTGTCACAGATAATGTATTGTATTAACACTGCACAGAGGAGAACCGAGACGAATCTGGCAATATGGGCCCGGGCTGTTGGCAGTAATGAAATCATTTGTGGCGTGTATTGAATATGAGATTTGACCTTTTATCACCCACTTGTTTTAAATGTACTGTGTCTATGACTGGAGATGGAATGTTAACATGAAATACCAAATAATAATGTTATCGTTTTCTTCCTGTTTGAGTTCTTCCTTTTGTCAGAAATGCTAGATGGCTCGATTAGAAAGGCTCATATTAAAATGTCATCATTTTTTGCTTTGTGATTTCTACTTATCTTGAAAATATAAAATTATCGTAACTTTTGTCTTTCAGAGTAAATGAAATGCTGACAATTGTCCACCCAAAATAGCTTCTGGCACATATCACAAATTTGTCACAAAATATCAAAATAGCAGTATGTTGTTGGCAGCAGTAGTGATATTATGAATATAGTTTTTGTGTGGCAATGCTACAGTTGTTTTTGCCATTTAGAGAATGACAAAACTGTCATTTTTTGTTTTGTTTATTGGTTTATTTTAACAGTGACCATGTGCAAACACATTAATCTCATAAAAGAAGAGATGCTTTACACCAGATTTAGCTAAACCTCGTTTCCATCTGCAGGTTACACTCATTCATTTACAATCAGACCATGCATTCTCCCATTCTTTTATTTAAAAACATCACCTCCACATTCCCACATTTAGAATTACTCAAACATTATGTAAAAAATTACCATATAAGCTGCCACATGCAAATCAGTGTTGATAGAGCTGACTCCCTAAAGGGACTTTTCTAACATTATGAGAGAAGTCCCTCAGGTCAGAGGAGAGTTTCAGTCTGTTTGGGAGTTAGTGACATATCGTAAAACACTATGCATTTTAATGATCACAGTACTGCCATATTATGATATTGTTGTGAATCGTATATTGTATCAAATTGTGTGGGACCCTGTGATTTGAAACCAAAATGCAAGGTAAAATCAATGAGCAATTTGAGTTTATTTTGAATAAACTCCACTTCAAAAAGACTACAGAATCAAGCGTGGGGAAATAAATTGCACATAGTAAAAGATATCTTGGGTTTCAGCTCGAGCCAGTGTCTCTTCCCTCGTCTGTGTAAGCCAGGACCTCTGTAATCATAAACAGACATTCCAGTTGAAATGAAGCAGACTCTAAAAGCATTGCTCTGCCAGTCTCCAGGAATGCATTCACATACACTATCTGCTCCAACTGTCTGACAAGAGACCCGTGTTTTTGCCCTTTCAATATGCACAGCTCTGATTCATGCTTCAAGGTTTTTCTATACAGGGCACATTATGATGGACTAAAATGGATTTGAAAATAATTTTGTCACTTACACGGCTGGGAGGAGGAAACCATGGGAACATAGTGACCTAGTTCCACCATAAGATTAGAACAAATGGTTTTACAAGAAGAAAAGTAAAGCTTGGTGTGTCTGTGCATTACTTCTACAGACTTTAATGTTTGTAAATCCTAGACTTTCTTCAGAATGAATAATGCCGTTTTTGTTGCTGTAGTCTCCTCGGTGGCATATCGACATAGAGCCCTGGGCCAGTGAGAGGCGTTCTCTGGAGGATGAAGCCAGGAGGTTTCTTAAGTACATCACAACCCCTCAGGTGAGTATATCTAGTTCATCTGCCTGTCTAAGACTATTCTATTTTGTACTACAGCCTCATGTCATATTCACCTAGAAAGTTCCTCAGTATGGCAATAAACGTTTCTATCTTGATGAATAGAAATAGATGACATCACAAGGTCAGATCTGTAAGAATGCAAGTTTTTTAAGGTATATTTGCGTAATAAAACACCCATAGTCGAATAAATTCAAGATAGGTAACTTTAATGACATACTGTGGAATCTTTCAAGCAGAACAATAACATCTCCATGGAGACCAGCAGGTGGCGGACCTCTCATGAGAAACAGATGATAGTTAGATAGATGATAGATCCATTTTAAACATTATATATATATGTATCTATATGTGTACAGAGGCTGAGTGACTTTCCAGGATTCTGCAGGTAACTGATGATAGACCAGGTTGACCAAAGTTGCTTATAATGTCCTGCTAAGGTGGAAGCCAATGAGTGATTTCTTGTTGTTGTTTTTTTTATATATATCCTCCATTATGTATACCGGTGCAATGTACACCAATATTTGTTTGTTTTTTGTGCAAGCCATATCTAAGAGTTATATTGCAGTCCGGACATTTAATCTGTGGAAAAGCTATAAAATCATATTTCAGAAAAGCTAAATACTGCAGTATAAATCCTTTTATTATAAATACTACCCAAAGGCAAGTGTCTTGGTGTAACTCTTCATTAATCATCCTCACTTGTTCAAAGCTCGTATAAAGTTTATTCCTGTATTGATGGACCTAATGCTGGAGGTCACCGCTCTAGTTTTCATACAGTAGTTAATCAATGTTATAGCGTTTGTGTTTGTATCAAAGTGCAAAAGTCAATGTTGTGATGAATTTATAAAAAGTCCTGAAAAACTCCTAAGGCAAAGTGATGAGGTTCAAATCGTTAACATGAATTTTTTTATATATTGGGCTATTGTGTTCTTCACTAATTAGTGGCATTATTGTGTATTATGTTATGAGTATGCATTATAAAAACAATACCAGCTATAGGTGAAGTTGACTTTCATGATGGTTTTGTGGTAGTAAATGTAATTTTTGTCGTAAATTATAGCCTCCTTTTGTTATGTTGAGACTGGAGAAATACTTAATAAAAGTGCATTAGATATAGTTTCAGCTTTATTCTTCATTTTGCAGCTTCAAGTGCTTAAAAACTTTCTTGGTCTGACAGGGCAGTCTTTAAACTTGTGAAGAATTAGCTCAGGGTTGCGTGTTGTCTTTCACAAAGGGGGACAGGCATAGAATGATTCTAGCACGGCGTCTATCAGGGGCAGTGACAGGCACATGAGGGGGAGAGGGAGAAGAAGATGAGGAGGAGGAAGGAGGAAGGACAGGCTTAATGCTGACTGACACAGGGCCCGTGGAGCTGTTCAAGGAGAAGGCCCATGACACTCCTGCTCAATCAATGAAGGCTACACTGTTTTACCCAAAGACTGCCACACCACACACACATACACACATTTGGCTGTGCTCTGTAGAAAGAATGTTTTTGCAAGTTTTGTTATATTGCGTAGTGATATGGTGATAAAAATCTCATTGTGATTCCATCCCAGTGACAATGTGCTATTTTGCTGTCTGTTCAACCACACCCACTCCTTCTTGGTTAAGCTCTGAGTGAATGACAGCTGGATTTAACCAGTCACAGTGAAGTGTGAACATTCAGAAGAAGCAGAAGAGTTTATTTACCTCTTTAATGCAACATAAAAATAAAGGTTACATGAATTGTGATAAAATCAAAACTGTGATATGGCTTCACGAAAGTCATATAATTTTTTGACTTGTCAGACACGCCCATTTTGTCATTTAAACACCAATATTTCACCAGATTTTAAACAACAGACAGAACCAATATGGGTCATACGGCTTAAACATATAAGTTATTGTAAAGCTGTCTTATGTTTTGATGTGCAGGTGCCCTGTCTCTCAGAGGGAGGTGATGAAGCTATGCTCACAGATGCTAAAGGAGCTTGGGCAGTGTGCTTGGATCCACAGTACAGCCTCACCCATAGCATCAAGGGGAAACACTGCAGGGTTTACTCTTTTGGGTAAGTAATATATAAGGAAATCACACAACTGCTGCAGTGTCATAATCAAAAACTCTTAATTAGTTGCTCCACTTTATGCGGACATTTCCTATATTTTAATATTGTTTATTAGTTTATTTCTATGACAACACTAACCTTAAGGAGCACAGTGAGGGACTGAGCAGAATGTCAAACTCTGTTGAACTATGAATGAACTCTTATACAGTGAAATGCAAGTGGAGAGCAGCTTTTTCTTCCAATATTTTTGCAGGACTTAGAGACAGTAAACACAACAGTATTTAACATCTCTGACTTGTTCGAAACATTTTATAACTCTGGATCTGCTTTCTGTTTTAAACATGAATGCCGCTAGGCCAAGTGACAAGTCAGAGACTTGTGGAGAGACACACCCGCTCACAGTAAGATGTGAAGATGCAAGTTAAAATAAATTAATACCTACTCCAGGCAATAACATCTCCTGTGATTCCTGTGTCGGTTTAGAAAACTATTAATCGAACAATTTTAAGCTTTTCCATTGCACTAACACAGTACATCAATCAGATTTGTAGCTATATAACTTTGCAGTATTCAGAGGTGTTTGCAAATGTGCTAATCCTATTTATGACATCTGTTCTGTGAGGGCTTGGGTGACATTTCTAATCACAATGGTAGCGTCACTTCATTATCTGCTTGTTCCTAAAGGGTTTGCTGCGTTTCAGAGAAAATGTATCAGTATCTTGTTATCTTTGATACTTGGACCAGTTGGACAACTCTGCATCAGCTATTTGGACTGGCATGTAACCGGTATCTCATCCTCCCAGACCACCTGTGAAACGATTGAGCTGGGCCGCTAAATAATAACTTGATGAAAGATAGCAAAGGTGCACTGGTATGAAGGGGTAGGGGTAGATGCTGTTGCCATGGGTGATAGACGGGCGTCAAGGGTCAAATAGTGGATATCATAGTAGGTACTGGTTATATGATAAGAAGCTTCTCATGCGGAACAACAGAGGCATCAATAGTATACTGTATTTTAATGGAATATATTAAGAGTGATAGCATAAAGTTGGAAAATATGCTAAGTGTTACTAAAGTACACAATCAGGAAAAAGGCTAAACTAACTTCCTGGTCATGCTGAATTTAGTGCTAGGTATGTGTTGATCCTCTGGAGGACTATACTTTATAAAGGACACTCACAACACCATCAACTGTTTCACATACAGTGCATATACTACTGAGCTTTTGTGTAAAGTATTTTTCAGTGTTGGTGTACTTGCAAATGACTGTATTTTTCCAAAAATATATCTTATACTGTAAGATAGGTTCAGTTGGTGATTTCTTGTGCAAATAAGGTGTTTAATAGCGTAACACTTTTACACATTTGTGGCATAAAGATAGCTAATTTGGGCATTTTGACCTTTGGTAGGTCTATGTCACAAATTATGGGATTGTATTTGGCATATCAGTGGTGAAATATCAACTCGTTCTCTTATTTCCTGTTTATTTTTCCAGTGATTAGAGTCACTGCATGATGCATCATATGGTTTTATGAAAGAGTGTATCAGCTGAATATAAGTCAGAAATGTTTTCAGGGAATCGTTCATAGCCTGGCAAAGAAATATAGCTGCTTACAGAAACAAAAATAACCAGATCTAGATGTTTTTGTGAATGTATTAATATAGTGCATCAAACCTTTCAACCATTGTTTATTTTATCACTCCAGTGCATCAGAAATAAGGAGGGTTGGATTGTGAAGTGTTCATATTATGGAAAGCTTTTAGTATTCTCTTTGGCCTCAGGCAGCAAATAAAGTCTTGATTAGAATTAAGTGCCCTTTTCCACTAAAGAGAAGCACACACTCATCTTGACCTCATACTAAAAAGTACAAAAAGAGTCATTGTAATTTCATTAGCAAGGTCATGTATTATTGAGGCAAAACAAAAGAAATACTTGAATAATAGATGCTGTGCCAATGAGAGAGCTGACCTTCACCAAAATATAAATGAGGATAAAAGGTCAGGGGTAAATGCTCTGTGTTTTTACTGACCCCTTGTGATTGGAGTGAGAATTTCTTTTGTTTTATTTGTTGATGGAATAGATAGAACATTTGCTCCAAATTCATCACAAACGTCCTAATATTTAATTCATTTTTTTGTGCTTTTTTCAATGTCACCAAAGCAACTTGTTAATATCTTTTAATAAACCATTAGATAACATCATTATATCATAGAGCAACTTAATCCACTCAATTCTTTATATGATCATCTGACCTAAAATCCTTTTCAGTTATAAAACAGAGGCTCACAAGAATAAGTCATACTGCATTAAAGAGAGCAAAAATCCATAAGGAAAGACAAATTTGTGTATATTAGCCATCTTTACAGTTTATCTTAAGAAGCATTAGGGCAGCTTTTGAATCCGGCTTATTAGTTTTCCAATGCTTTTTCAATTTGGTTGCCATGGCACTGTCAACAGAAATCTCCTCATAATAACCCCTACATTACCCTCATGTTTGAGATAAGATTTCATTGCATACGTATATTGAAGCAGTCATTTACTCTCCCCATCTTCGTACTTCGTGCAGTCTCCTGGGGAAAGAATATCCTCGGGTTTCAGACTCATGCGAAATTAGGGCCGTTGTCATAACAATTGCTGATTTAAAACAAAATAGTATATCTTTTGAAGTGAAAAAAAAAACCCTGACAATTTTGCATATAACAGGAAGCTGAAACCAAGGAATATCTGTCATCCATACTTAATCCATCCATAATTATATGTCTGTGCTGTCACCTACAAGAACATTAGTAATACTCGTATTTTTAATTATGACTGCAGTGAAATAACCCAAAAACAAACAAACAAACAATATGCTGTAAAATATTTAAGTGCTAAAACAGACCTGCTTGCATGTAAATCTCTTCTCACCTTCTCTATTTGGGTGGCGAAAAACATCTCATCCGTTAAAATGTGCAGAGAGAATTTTCCTCCCTAAAGTACAATACAGCATTAACAAGACACAGGGGGATGTAGAGACAAGCAATGGATATATGAAAAGACGCGGTGGAAATATTACATTGGAAATTAATAAGCTGAGGGACTGTGGGGTGATGGGGAAAACTGTGCAACCAGATGTATCTGAAAATGCAATCTCTCTATGCTATGTGTAGTTATGATGAGCTTCCTTTGTGTAAAATCAGGTTATAGAAAATGGATGAGGAGGGTTGAGAAATTGGTATTGAGTTTTATATGAGGTAAACATGTTCGTATCAAATATAACTTTTACTGACAACAATTCAAATGCTAATTTATTTTCTCTCAGAACGATGGATTTTTATGTACCATTTGGTGTTTGGGTTCTCAAGACAATTATCTGATCAGAGAGCAGAATGAGCTTCACGTGAGGCTCTCATTTGGGTTGCAGGTTCAATGCTGTAATCCAGTTGGTTTAAACGTAAATACCTGGTTTATAGTACTAAGCAGTATTAGTATTAGCTGTATTAGTCATTACAATGAGTTCAGCAAGACTACTTTCACAATTGTTACCATTTCCTTTTGAATGATATTAATATGTATACGTTACCATTTATTTATTATTTATTGTGTTGCAGTCTAGGGGCAGATGACTGGTCCCTGGAGCAGTCCCTGGTCAGATCAGGATGTGACGTTCACTGTTTTGACCCGAGTTTAAAGCAGTCCCACCTCCAAAAGGCCAAAATGTGGCTCCATCGATTATCAGTGGACTGGAGGGATCCCAACCCTGCTTTAGTGGCCCAGCACCAACATGCCAACACCAAGAAGCTAGCCACTATCCTCAACGACTTCGGCCACAGACGGGTAAGATTACATACAACACCTCAGCTGCAAATATTGGTTTACAAAGTCTGATGTATCAGCAGAATCCTTTGCTCCAACCTAGCTCTAGTAACTTTTGATTGTTCAACTATTATCATTATCATGCTGGATATTATCTGTTCCAAACACACGTAACAGAATGTTTTACCAGATTTCAACATACATATTCAATTAATCTCACCCACACCAGTATAGACAGCCCAAAGCCCATAAGAGCACTCATACTAACAGACTTCTGCGTTCACACAACAGAGAATGACTGAATTCTTTGGAGCGTGATGAATGGGACTTGAAGGTCAGATATGATTCCACACAATGATAATTCAATTATAACAAGACGCTGTTCTCAAAATACCAATATACTATGTGCTTGTTAAGCCATTATGTTGCCATTGTGCACAAAAGTAGAAAAAGAAATCCAAGTAAAGAATAGGAGTAGGACAACTGGCAAAGTAATGTCTCCAAGGATGCTTGTATAGATGGTTTACTGCCACATATTGTATTTCCCATCTTTATTCAACCAATATTGGATTAGTAATTATACCTTTCAGCATCACACCAATTATGGCTTTGTTTAAGGTTCTTGTTATTTTTTCTTTATAATTTGAAAAGTTACTTGTGCATGGTTTGAGTAATGGACCAAAACGATGATATCCAAATGTCCCTATGCTGCAGAATTTTTATTTAGAATTTAGAATTCAGAATTGGCCTGACAAATGGAGAACATAGCACTTGAAACAGTTCAAGGTGTTGGCGTGGGTGGATTTGTAATGTTATGGTAGATAACACAGCCGACCTGCCTTTAATGCCACATCTTTGTGATGAGCTTTTAATGCGAGTACACAGTGTGCCAGGGGAGCAGCAGCAGGCGCTTGTCAGAGGTTTCAGTCCAAAAGAAAGTGAATCACCATTAAAGGTTGAAATATGCATTTGTCAAACATTTCTTAGTCATAGTTGTGCTTATGACTTCATAGGCTATGCACTTGTCCTGAATAGCTGAGGTTACTTTACAGCACAGAATAGGTGTATTGGTCCTTGGTCAACGGCTCAAGGCACATTGGGGTTTATACCAGCAAATTAAACACAGACGTCCAAATTGAAGCTCTGGCTTGGCGTAAAACTATCAAGTGTGATTATGTGTGTATTTACATTTGGAAGAAATAGATTCTATCATAATAGAGGCAAGGAGTTGCACATAGAAAGAGGCCTATTGACTTTGGACAAGGCAGCCATGGAAAACAGTGGGAAAGGTAAATAAGCTCTAGTTAAATTAATGTCCTGTTGTCATGAAAACCACAGAACAAGAACAAGATTAAGACAATAAGGTTTAAAAAAATGCGATTATTTTTTCATCATTGTATTTTTGTGCAGAAATTATGCCCTGTATCATGTTATTTTTATTTATTAGATGTATTTATTACAAAATAGTTATAGATGATTACTGATGTTCCTGCTCAACCAATACTGTCATCTTAGGCTCCAAGTCTTTAATGGGAAAACAGTAATTTTTATAACACAAGCTGATTAAAACAGTATAAGTAACAGAGTTGTCTTTGAATGGCACGTGTTTTGAATTGTGAACACTTAAACCATGGCATACCACACATTTTCCCTAGAAACATCTATCTGAAGGTTTTACCATTTCAATGGCTCCTGACATCAGGTAACTGGTAACTGGTAACTATGGTGACCTGCACTATCACGTGTTCTTCTATATCCCAGGTGGACATGCTGAAGGCAGACATGGAGAGTGCGGAATGGAAGATCCTGGAGAACTTGATTCTGGAGGGAGTGCTGGCCTCTGTGGGACAGCTGCTTTTGGAGGTCCACCTGCACTGGGCTGGCTTCGAGGTTCCAGGAGATGAGCCTTCCGTGGTACGCTATTGGTTCAGTCTGCTCAAAGAACTAGAACATGCAAACTTCCGCCTCTTCCACGTTCACAGCAACCCTTCCAAACCTCGAGTGTTTCTACACAAGAATATCTTTAACGCAAGCAGTGCCTATACTTTAAGTTGGGTGAACACACAATGGCCCTGACTTGCATTATCTTTTCTTGGCCTTTCTGTGCAATGCTAAAAAGTGTTGGCCTTGCAGTAACCCGAGCCTTGTGGAGGCCCAATGAAGTAATTACCTTAGCAGATAGTTCAGCAGCGTGGAGGTGTTTGGCTGCAGGTCAGCTCATAGTCACTGTTGCCATGTCATTGTGCCCTGGCCCACTTTCTCTATAGACGCATATCACTGCCGCTGGCGTGCAGTTTGCCACAGCACACAGAGGACAAATCAAAGAAATAGAATAAATGTGAGGACTTGTTTGAGGAAAAGCTCATACAGACTTTGAAAGATTCTATAAAAATACAATTATGCCAGTCAAATTTATTTTATGTAAAATGTTGTAAGAAATGTAAATACATAAGAAAACTGTTAAACTGTATATGAGAATTAAAATTAAGAGAAAAATAATTCAATAATTGAATTTCTTTAGTGAATCAAACGTCACTCAACCTTTCAACATAGAAATGTGATGTAGAAACTTGAATGAAATGAACCACTAAGTAAAATAAATGGCACATTCTCTGTACAACCAAAGTAAGTTTTTTATCTCGTGTGTCCTTGGTTTACTGTAATAGTGTGAATGATAAATGGATGTAGCAGGTAGAACGTACGGCGTGTTTATTTCTAGAAATGGTCACATTTTGTATTTGCAGGTTTACAAATGTATTCTCACAACATAAGCATTTAAAAACAAAAATATTAAAATAAGTGAGAGATACGACTTGCTCATTACAAACTCTTAGCAACAGAAGCCACTTTAAAGATGGCATAATAAAAATAAACAGTGAGACTGGATACCAGCCCTGTGGCCTTAAATCAGAGAATTCAAATGCTGCTTTCAGTCCTGCTTAGAGTACAAAGCTGTCCTTGGGTTTAGTCCCAGAGTTTGATCTGCCCGTCCCAGCCACAGGTGATGACTTTGGAGGTCTCGTGGGGGTGCCACAGGGCACTGATGCACACTTTGTCATGGGCTTTGATCCGGTGGTACAGTTTGGTCGTTTTCCAATCCCAAATGTTGAGTTTTCCATCGGCATCTCCAGACACCACATAGCTGCAGATGAAAGAAAAAGAAGTTCAAGCAAGGGAAAAGGTAAGAGTGCTAAAAGTATATTTTCATTCAATTCTAAAGTTTCTGTGCAGTGTTACTATGGTTAGAGAGACACCTGCTTAGAGTTATGAAGGAGAGGTGAGATTGTAAAAATGCCAATTAGAATCAAAAATTAAAACAGCTTCTCTATACTGCAGTATGAAAGAGTCATTTTTTCCCCAATTTAATATCTAATTATTAATAGTTTACCTTTTCTTGCAATAAAGCAAGCTTAAAGAAAAACTATTATTTTAGCATGATACTTTTCTTATTCAAATACTACAATAAAGGGATCTTGGCATCAATAAGATCTTGCAGCTATGAGGATATAAGAATTCTCTCTTATACAGTGAATGTACTGAATACCTAAGCATTCTGTTATTGCCATTTTCAATTTTTTTTTTTTTTTTTTTACATAAATTTAGATTGCTTCAGTATACTGCATTACAAAAGAGTCTTTTTCTCTAATTTCAAATTTCAATAGTAGTTTGCCTTATCTTGGATAAAAAAGAAAGAAAATATCTGATTGTGGTAAACACATTTTTTCCCATACATGCCTGAGTAAAAGCAGTAATTCACTACAACTTGTCATTTAAATACCAAAACTGCATGAATAAGTGTTGGTGCTCACTGAATTTTTTTAACAATACCCCCTCCTTATTGATGTGCACCAGAAGACTGAAAGGGTCTCATACACACCTCATATCTGGAGAGAAGTCCACTTGGCAGGCATATCCTGCCACCATGTGCCCTTTGAAGACCTTCTTCTTGTTCAGCCTGAAGCGGTTCTGTGCTCCGAAGATAAGAATCTGGTTGTCCATGGACTGACATGCCAGCCACTTACCTAAGAGGAAGAAAAATGATAATGTAACTCTACTCTTCCTTCCTATAATAAAAAGAGCATTTTCTTAAACAGCTATCCAAATTGGCAGCATTTCAGAGTGGCAACACGTTGGAGATGTTGTCAAAACAAGTTAGAGGTACTCATTAAATCAGCAGTTTATCATTAGAATCTTTTAGCTACACACAATGCCATAGTTTTCCTCTTTGATCGTGTGTCCCACCTGCCACTGAAATATTTGCTCTGCTAAAATGCGGCCAATCTGGCACAGAAACAGCTCCAATGTAGAGGGCCATCATTGCTCCAGCCAAGTATTTTAACAAGAGATTTGAGATAATTAACGAAAGAGCCTCAAGGACACTCTGCATTGTAGAAAGAGTACAAACTTGTCTTTTTATTCCTATCATTGAATTGGAAGGATTAGCCAATTAAAGTGATTTTGTATTTTATTTTTTTATCAAAGGTTGTTCGCCTGAAGTGTCCTTAATAAAATCACTTCAACCCCAAACTATCAGCGCCACAATAACGGATGTCCTTGGTGTCAAATCATTACACGTCTCGCTGCTCCTCTTGAAAGGAGACATGAGGGAAATTGTTAATACAATTTTACAACCAGGTTTAATAAAAAGTTGGATTCTGGGCATGTGTGGTTGGGGTTCCTTACAATGAAAAAACATGGTCCAAAAATGTCAAAACACGACTGAAGAAAAGCATTTTGCAGGCAGACATTAGAGGCAGTTTAACAGAGAAGACATGGTCGGAAACAGATGCTGGGGATGTACTGCCAGGAGGGACTGTATGCCATTTCACTCAACAGTATTCTACAGAGAATATTTTTCAAATACACACACACAATACAATGAGAAATATAATAATTAATCAGATTAAGAATGGTTATTATACCCAATGATTCCAAAAATAACACAATTGAGAAAAATAGTTGAAGTGCCTTCTATATTCCATCATTGCCATGCATCCGTTTCCATGAGTGAAAATGCTGTCTGCGGTTTGTAGCTTTGTACTTATAGAATATTCTTAACAGTCCATTTGGAGGAAGACACATCTCAACTTTAATTTCAAATCTGATCACTTAACAATAAGCACACTGATGCACCTCTGTCTATCTGTGCGTATAATCACTTGAATAACTGATTTTAATAATGAATATTTTTCCCCATACACACGAAGCTGTAGTAGCAGTTTTTATGTTTGTTTTCATTGTATCAAGTGTATTGACAAGGCAGCATATATTTTCCATTAGAAAAGAGCGGAGCAATGCGTAATTAAATAAAGTGGGTAGCCTAGACACATATTTATTTATCTTCGCTCGTGGTGGCTCATCTCCTCTGACATGTCATTAATGCAAAGTGCTGTCTGCTGTGCGCGCTGCAGTGAGTCGCACATTAAGACACTTTCTGCTTGTTTTAATAGAGAACACTGAGGTGAAGTGACAGCTGCACTACACAAAGCGCCCACCCAAATGATTACAAACGAATCATGGGCTCATCGCCGTGACAACCTCCTCATCATGACAATTCACTGAAGTTACATTTTTTGACATATCTGAAGGCAGCAGTGGTGTGTGGTAATGCTGATCTGATTTCTCCTGTGAATGTCAGTGCCCTGTTGTGATTGGACGACTCACCGTTGGGAGAGAGTGTAACAGCTGGCATGGAGTGCATACTGGGCTCAGCAATGTATTTGAAATCCACTGGGATGTCCCTGGTGAAAAAAAAAGAAATACTACTATCAGGGTTTAAAAATATATACATATAAAAGGAGAAAAAAAGAAAAACCGACAGCCAGACAGGGAGAAGATAAGGTAACTTACAAGATTGTGGTAATCATCCCTGCAAACTTTTATGTAATTTATGCTTTTCCTTATTTAATTCAGATACTGAACTTTCTTGAGACAAATAACGAGAACCCTGGCTTCAATTACCGGTATTCAGTATTCCCCTGTAAATACATGATGTTCATTTTGGATATAATGTTTTGTGAAAATAGTAATTGACAATAGTAAAACACAATTAACTGTTCCCTGACCCCAATAGATGAATATAACAAAATTAAAGTTTTATTATTGAAATACTGAAAAAGGAGACATTTTTGTATGAGTAACATATCCATAAACATTTAAAGAAAAACTATATACAATGTGGTATCCATTACTGGGACTAGCCATTGTCAAAAGTGTAATTATCTTATACAATGATTGCCTAAGCATGCCTAAGAATACCTAAGCGGTCTGTTATTATCATTTTGTATTTTATTAACTTAAAAATTATACAAAAAGGTCATTTTCCATTCTGTTGGCAGTATATGGTGAAGAAGACCCTGAGCAGTAATTCTCACTTACAGGTCAAATGAACTACAACTGTGTCTGGCTTTCCCACTGTGATGGCAAACAGTTGGAGTGAACTTGTACAACTTAAACAGACTTCGAGGAACTAAAAGGGCCTTAATAAAAAATGCAAAACCTTAGAAACAGATACAGGGGAGCATAGGGGGAGTGAAATATTTAGGAGCAGTGGGTTTGTGAGAGAGACCGGCCAAACAAAACAGTGAGAGAATAACAAAGGAGGTATGTGTCCTCCCCCCAAATAAGAGTGGTAAATGTTTTCCATGTGTGGAGATTCGGTGAGATTGATAGGAAAGACAAAATATATGAAACATCAATAAAAACACAAGAGGGACTCATACATAATAAGACATCTATACTATATATGAGAACTTTTAAAAACACAAGTTCTGTCATGCATTTAAATACATTTAAATAGTGTTTTTGTACAAATTATTGTACATATTATTAGTACAATACAAATAATACATTGTTATTGCGCTTATTCACATAACTCTAAAAACCAGACCATTCTTACTGCTACAACCTCAAAACAGTGAAACCAATTACAAAACCATATGTGGAACTGAGGGGCTGTGTTGAGTTAAGGATGTTTAGATGTGACTTTCATATTTCTGCTGCATCATCTTTTTGCACCATCCACTGTACCCTCCAGCTGCTCTTCTGTTCTATAGTCACAACTCAAGAATGCCCTGGTAAAATGTTCTGGCTTTCACATAGAGGCGAGCCAAAGTGAGTTGGCATGCTAAATGAAAAGATAAGAGCAAGTATTTTTCTTTCAGACTCTTGGCCTCTGTCCACTCCCACGCTGCACTAAAGTGAGCCATGTCTGACCCCTCTCATGGGACAGGGGGCTTCTGTTGACATACTGTGGAGCTATGATTCAACTTAGGTTCTAAGAGTTGGGCAAACAGAAGAAACAACTGAAGCTAAGCTCAACCTGCCCACGCAAATCCATCACTATCTTAATATTTCTGTGTTTATGTTGTTTTTACATGTTAATTTAAACTTGATATATTGGTAAGTATAACTTTAATTTATTCAAATATACAGTTGTTTGCATATTGTTGGCTCCAGGGGGAAAATTATATAGAGAATCAGTTGAAAACAAGGAGAGACCTTCAGAGCTTCATGAGCAGCACAGGGTCATCTGAAGGTCACCTGATGCCTATAAAGCTTTATTTGTGAACACCAATGAATTGGACTGAAACACTCTCTGCTTTGCATTTTAGTTGATTATTGCAGACAAGTGAACCTCTGCCCACTGAAAATGACAGAACTGTACTTACCACTCCCACACTCTGAGACTCTTGTCATCAGACGTACTGACGAAGCGGCGGTTCTCGTCCACAAATGTGATTGTGTTTACTGCTCCCAAGTGCCTGTCATATTCCTGAACCACCTCCTCTGTCCGAATGTCCCACTGACAAGAGAAAAGGACAAGATATAACAAAAAAATCATAAAATCTAATCCAACTACAAAGTTGTTTACTTCAATAAAAAGCTAGTTTGGCCTTTGTGCCCTAAATAATAAATGCCATCAAACATAAACCTGCTAAATGTATGTTGTACATCTAGATTGCTTAATATTTTGGGCAAGTATATTTTCATACAATAATTTAAGCTGTGCACTACAGAGGCATTTATGTTTGGAAAAATGTGGGCATGTACAGGGAGAACTGAATTAAAACCATGGCACCCACAAAAACAATTCTATGTGGAAATTAGTAAAAGACAGGCATGCAACAAGTGGTTTTAAATGGCACTCCTAAACATGAATTTGAATGTAAAATGTTTACAGTGACTCATTTTTATTATTGACTGCTACAATGTCTGAGAGTGTGCTCATGATCTCCTAATTTTGTTCACAGTTTGTTCTCACCTTTGGCTCTAATGCAGCATGTGATTAATGGCTTGCTCTAATCCTGTCTGCCCCTACACCTCTCGTGATACACAGCTACATACCGCTGAAGGATAAGCCTATTTTGGACAATGTTGTAACAGACCTATATTGTACATACTCAGATGAAAATGCCAAGACTTATTTAAAAATGGTATGTGCAAACCTCACCTGGACAATTTTCTTATCAGACATGCCAGCCACAAAGAGGTTCTGTTTGTCCTCATCTGGATTGAACTTGACACAGTAGGGAACCTTTCTATTAGTGAAGCGAGAGATACACTGGCCTGTGAAGGGAAGGAAATTGAAAAATCAGCTTTAAAATAATCCAGCAGCTTTCGATAAAAACATCAACATCTCTTTATAGAATTTATAGAAAACTGTTTTAGTATATTGGATTTGTGTATGATTTGGACATAGGGTTTGACCATTGCCCCCTGTTGGACAGGGAGAAATGTGCAAGAAAAGAAAGTACTACATAACCTTACTGCCTTGTTTAAAAAACATTTTTAAAATGTATATTTTGTATTATAACTTTTAAATATGTTTTAAAAATCAAATTGTTAAACTTCATAAATGGAAAAAGGAACACTGAATTGTCATACCTGTTTCTGAGTCCCATAGTTTCAGATAGCGGTCGTAGCCAGCACTAAGAAACTGTGTGCCAGCATTATTGAAGCAAATGTCTCGCACTGCTTTACTGTGGCCTGCCAAAGAGAAAAGAGTATGAGAGATTAAGATTGTGTTGAAATCCGATGAAGGCACACATGCTGAATGTGGAAACAGGGCCATAATAAGGGAGAGTAAGGAGCGAGAATATGTCTTTTGTCAATGTCAGTCCAGTCCCTAACTATGCTATCCCTTTAGACTTTTTTCTTATAACTTGTAGGTGAAGTGGGGTCCCTCCAGACTGCTTCCCCCTTTCAGGCTGAGGACCAGGCTGTTCCAGCATTGATAACAGGGACAACAGAGGAGTGCAGCTGCCAATTTGTTTTAGCACTAAAGCAGACTAAAGCAGCACAGAAACTACACATGCTTCTAAAACCTGGGGATGCATGTTTGTTTTGGTCCCAAAGAAAACAAACACTATTTCTATCATTTCATGGAGGATGTGCATAAGTCCTTTAAGAGCAACCACAATGACAAATGCCAAAAAGGCATGGTGTGTGAAGCCCCCAATGGCACAATCAGTAGTGGGCTGTTTAGTCAATCCAGAGCATTACATTGGTTTTATTCGTTACTGAACTCAGATGCTTGTTGTTTTTAAGTGTTAAGTTAATGTCTAACAACAATGACATCCAATAAACATCATAATTGTTAAACCATCAAATAAACAATGTGCTCCATCCTGCCATGCTTTGTTCAGGTATGTCGCAATATCAAAATTTAGCGGCAAATCCTTAATCCTTCCACAGTGCACTCAAGTTTTGCTTCAATACACACACAATTATACATCTTTGCTTTGTACAATATTGTGATCTTTATAATCACCATCTATAATTATATATCTATAGTAATCTATTATCCAAAAGCCTATTATTTGGAACACGCGTTCTCAAACTCACAACCCTGTAAGCCACCTTCTCTACTCAGCTGTGCCTCTGCTCTATTTGCCTGTGCACACTGGGTGCTTCCTTTTGGCCCTATGTTTCCCTACAGCCCGCGAGTGCTGTTGAATTATGCATATTCTGTGAAGGAGCTGACAAGCAGAACGGCAGCTGCAAATAATCTCTATTCTGACAGTGAGGCGAGCTGTGAGGGTGACCTGCATGATCCTCCTCAAGCCTTTCCCATTTGAAAGAGCGCACGTGTCTTCATTGGTCAGCAAGCATGTTATTCTGTGTTCAATAATATAGTCTGGTCTGTCATTGGGGAACAATCCCCACTTGACATGCCAAACTAAGGTACATTGACTTGTAACCTGTCAGCATGTACTGGGAGACGACATCAATATAAATTTAAATAATGTGCAAGATTGCTTACTTACCAATAAAGGTTCGTATACATCTTCTTTCCCCGTACACCTCCCATAACTACAAAGAAAAAGAACACCCACAATGCATTAAAATATGCTCTCATTTGAATGGCAGTAAACACTACAAACAAACACTACAAGACTAATTACACAACCTTTACATGTTGGAACAACTGGGGAATACCATATTTAAAAGGGTACAAAAAAAAAAAAATTACCTTAATCTTGCAGTCCATAGAAGAGATAAAAGCAATGACCTGAGCCTGGAAACAGTCGAATAGCACTGACTCCCTGAAATACATAAAGGCTCAAGTTAATAGGTTTATAATCCAGCTCCCTCTTATCATAAAGACACTTGTAATTGGCTTAACTTTCACTTTGAACTGAATCATCATGGCATTAAAGAATTGCTTCTGTAGCAAAGTCTTTTTCCAAACTTTCTCATATAATTGGGACATTAAATTATTCACCAAACTTTTTGGTGAGACAGGAGAGGCTATCCATTATCTTGACATCAGCACTTCCATGCACTTATTATCTTTTCAAACCTCTTTGTATTTCAAGTTTTTGAAGGCTGTAGTTTATGTCCCCGCAAAAATGACACAACTCAATTTAAATCTCAAGTGATTCATCCTTACCTAAAGCAGACAGGCACTCACACAGACAACATCAAAATACTTTTTAAAAAAAAATCCGATATTTGTCTTGAAATTTTAGTAAAGCCATCATTTTAGGAAAACTGCTTGCTTTAGTGCTGACCTTGGTGTGTCCAGACCAAACATGGATCTGTTTCTTTGGAAGATAACACTTCTCAGGAGGCTCTGTGGAGCGCAAGTTGACACCCACGTCCTGGGGCACGTGGAGGTAGGATCTGCCCTGGTAATCAAACATGTCCTTGACTGTAGAGAAACTGTTTGTTAGAAAGACAGTAATCCTCTGATTGATTAAAAAAAACCAAAAACAATAGCAATCACCACATCACCATGGAGAATAGTCTTCTCTTCAGCTGGTGCCTCTTCCTCAACCCTGCCCCTCTTTTGCCTCTTAGCGAGGTATTCTTCTAAGTACTTCTTCTCATCCTTTAAAGAAAAGTAACACACTAAAAAAATCTGCATACAGTTTTTTTGGACACAGCACATACATGTAAACAATAATTACCTCAGTTGGTTTAGCCACATTTTTCTCATCAACATATTTGGCCCAAGGTCCAAGAAAGTTGTCAATCTCTCCTGCATCTCCTCCTTTAACCTTTTTCCTCTTTTCTGGTTTCTTGTGCCCACTCTCAAAAACAGTAACACCTTTAAATAAATGATATGATGTAGTACATTTATATATAGGTACTCAGCAACTCAAATCTGCATTTACAACCTGAATAGAAAAAAAATACTATTACCTTTACTTTTTTCAGCTTCCTCAACAGCTCCAATATAGCTGGTAGCAGAAACCTGATTTGTGTCCACAGACGGATCCAAAGCATAACCTAAAAGTAATATAAGAAGTAACTAAAGTCAACAAATTCCACATCAGGTCATAACCTATTGAAGTAATAGACATACCAAATGTAGAAAATGTTCTCCTTTGCTGTTCAAACATGAAGTCGTTGACATGAGCAGGTTCTGCATAGCCAGATAACATGTTTCTTGTAGCCGACATCTGCTCTGACCTGAACGGGTTCTCTGGACCGAACTACAGCAAGGATAGAAACAATGGCATAATATTAAACACATTTTATTATTTTTTAATTTATAGTGCAATGCCAGCCTGCATTAATGTGGAGCCAACAACACTTCAAAAAACAAAATTACCTCGGGGGCAAACATGGTTTCAAAGGATGGGTTATAAGAAACTTCTTTTAAAGCAGGGTCTAGGTGTACACCGGTTTCAACAGATTCCTGAAATAAATTATAAAACAGAGAACACTTTAGTTTATCACTGGCAATTACTAGTACGAATGTAATTTGGACTAAAGATCTCTAGCACACTAATCGCGTACATACGCATTTCTTTGGATTAAATGTGATCTCACACACAATAAATCATCATAAGTCATCTTGACTTGAAGGCAAGCTCCAGAGAGTGTGTGAACGAGTTAGGTCATACTGTTTTAGTAATCAGCGCAACAGAATTAGCGCTAGCTGTTAGCTAGCTAGGCTACCTTTCAATCTTACCTTTACAGCGACCTCGGGGGCAGAGTTAAGAACGGCTAAAGCCATTGTTTTTGTAGACTGTAATGGTTTAAGGTGCGCAGTGGGGTCCGGATCATCTGCTTCATTGGTGGTATTAGATTCTGACTCATTTTCAGAATCGGAATCGCTGCCGTAAGAAGCGAGGGAAGCGATGGCGGCAGACATCTTGGATGTTGTGAATAAGGCGGATGTTGGAGGGTGGTACTTCCGTTATAAAAAATAAAACTTACTATGACTTTTATTTTCAAAGTCACATTTTGTTCCACAATTCTTTATACGTTTGAAAGTATGTATTTCCAATGTTTTGATTTTCTTAAAACTGCAAATCAATAATACGCAAATGTGTATGCACATTTTATGCAGACCATATGCAGACAAATCATTATTATAAGAAAATATTATGATATAAAATATTACATTAGCAATTTTAACTAAATAGATGTTTGTTTGTTGAACATAACTGCACTGTGTTGTGCTGAGCAGCGTCAGCGCAGTAGCATACCTCCCGGAGAGAGAGGAGCAGCAGTTGCATGGGACGCTCGCTCCAACAATAGAGCGGTACGTACCACTATCTCTGGCATTACTGGGGACAGTGCGCTGAAAAAAGACCCGGTGGTCGTTTTTTTAAGTGCAAACCCCCGTTTTATTAGCCCAGTCAGTGCTAGCGGATGGTGTTTTGTTTCGAAGTCGATCTTCATCCTAATCGTACCTGGTTTTATTCATATTTGAAGATTTTTTCCCGGGAATATCCCTTCAGAAAAGTGCCAGGTTCTTCCACGCCGCCGCCTCTTGAGCAGGAGTGCATTTATTTAACTGATCTACAGGAGACAGGACGATCATGGACTCGACCTGGGGAAACACATGCTTAGAAACAGTGGACTGTTCTGCCCCTCAGTAGCGATGGAGAGGATATAAAAAGACAAGACATATCAGGTAATTTGCTTTCATTTGTTCAAATCCGTCTGTCAACTTACAGTAGCCTAGCCTACTACTGTAAGAAGCATTTAAAGGTCCGCTGTTAGTCAGCCCATGGAGTCAACATGTCGTAACTTAAACTAGAGCTGACTGGGGATGACTAATAATGGCCATGTAATTCTACACTGTCTGGCCATCACTGCAAGTTACCTTACCGCACTCACCCAGAGCACAGGTGAACTAACGTTGACAGAGAGAAAGAAAATCTATGAAATGCATGTAGTATTCTAGTATTCCTGACTGCAGCTTATGTAGTTCGCTTACAAAATATACCTGGGTGCAAAGAGGACATGTGCTTCCTGTTCCTTCCATCCGCTGCTTTTGACATGGAGTAACAGCATCATGCTGGTCAAAATGCACTAAAAAATACAATTTTTAAATAATGTGAGATGCTTAGCTCTGTTTTTGCCATATCTAATCTTCTACTGTGTGAAAAGACAAAATCCCTCGGCATTGCTGGACATGATTTAATTTTCCCATTAACAATGCACTGACTTTGGCTCAGTGGAAAGGGGATATACAGGGTCTATTTCTCCAGCAGCAAGCTATGGTTTGCAGCAGTCATGGGGGATGGTAGCCTTGAAGCCCAGAGAAAATCATGCTTTGTGAAATTTGAAACCGTCTTTGTACTACCTCAAGTGCAACCAGTAAAGTGGGCATGAGGAATACAGTGGTTTAGTGGTTGGTGATGGGCTCTTTACATCTGGCGACAAGATGGCATTTCAGTGCAATAAGATGGATAGGTCAAGCATATTCTTATCATGAACTGGAGTGCAATGTGCAAAGACTGAGATCACTCTTCAAATCTTTCTTGAAATCCTAGGAGGATGTTACAGAAACTTCTCACAGTTCTTGGATTCTTTGTTACAGTACTATGCGTTTCAGATACAGATTCATTACTCAGTGGTGCTGTCTTCTGCCTGTTGGTTCTTGGTGAAACTTGTATTAAAATAATATTCAAATAATACACAAGTTTCCGTTTGGCTGCAGGGTTGAACTAAAATGTAACCCAGGTTAGCGACATACTTTTACTGCACTGGGGTAAATGTAATAATTTCACAGCAGCATGTATTTCCCTTAAGCAAATGGTTGTGTTTGAGTGAAAGTAGAGTGTCGAAGCCTATAGTATGCAATGGTACAAAGTCTATTAGAACAAAATATGCTGAGGCCTCTTGCAGCTGTTAAATTTATCATTCTGCAGCAGTGGCATCCAACTATCACATGGTTGAGTGGAAACTGGGCTTCATAATAGCACAGAGGGACTGTGTTCTCCCACATGCAAATATGAAGATGCACTTGCTATTGCAATTTGCTAATATTTATTTAAAAGAGCTGTGGCAAAGTTAGGAGTTTTTGTGAATATACACAAAAATGAGAAATTCAAAACTAAGTCACTTATAGAGAATCATGCATGTTTTTATAGCTACAAAATTTGATGTAAATAATATGTTACCAATTACATTTAATACAGTCATTGGTATAACATCTTGCTTTTTAGTTTCTCCCATGCACGGAAAATAGCCTAGCTCAAAGTTTAAACTCCTCCTACACTTTGCTCTTTAAGTGAAGTGACATTCCTGCTGCTGTGTTTGCACAGCCTTATGTTTTTCTTTGTATTTCTGAGGGACCTTTTTGGATCAAGAGTTTTAGCTTACCTCCCACTGAGGTAGATGGCTGGACCTTTTATTATGTTGACTTTCCTCTGATCTTTTGCCAGTCTGTGCCATAGCAAGAAAATGTGTCTCTTATTTCACCCCCTTGGTCTCAGTGGAGGTGAATGAAGAGGGCACACTGAATTACATAATAAATATGACAGTATAAAGTTATGGCTGCCTCACTTGACAAGAAGGTGGGCAAAGGATTGTGGGAAATGTGTTTAGTGTAGCCAGTGACAGCGCGCCTATCTCCCAGCTGTTGGGATGCTCCAGAGGCTTTGGCACACTGGGACTATTGTTCGGGTCTTGGCTGGGCCCACAGCCTCATAATACAGCCTCTGTCCAGCCTACACTGGCCTGAGACAGGGCACTTCAGCTTATATCTGCCTCACTGGAGCTTCTTGTATCTCACCACCAAATGTGCAATTACTTCTGTTGCTCTATATCTGTCCAATGGGGCTGTAACAGTAATGTAAGCTTGGAAAACAAAATATTTCCAGGACCTTTGTGAGTGACTTTTAGTTCTCCTGACATACTACAATTTATCCTGACCAAGATAACAACAATCATGTTAATGAGTATACATGAAGCAACACAATGTAGCCATTGGCTAACTCCATCCACATTCACAGTGACCTTTGTTTATCTCAGTTTTGTGTACTTCAGTGGTTTTCAAACTGTTGTATATGCACCACTAAGACATCTAGAAAATTACAACCATCTTTTGGAAGATATGAAACAAAACAAAAATATACTTTAAGTAGGTACTAGGGTTGTGCACTTAGTCATAACATAACAGTACACATCTCTATCTAAATCTGATTTTTGTCATATTGATGCCAAGTCCTATATCTAAGTAATATTTAATGTCATTTAACAAGTTCTAGTTGTTTGCTCTTAGTCTTATATGCTCCTTATTCTATATTATTGTAAATCTCAATATGTATATAACTCTGTCTGAATCATAAACAAACCAGCCAGTGATGTTACTCTGTGATTCAACTCTCCTGTCTCTCACCACATAGTCCTTCACATACAGGATAAACTGTCTCTTGTATATTCTTGAGCTTGTGTTGTGTACTTTCTTTACATGCGCAGCGAGGAGAATTAAATATCAGATACTGTGTTTGTATCACCAGTGACAAAACTCTGTTTACAGGACTTTCCATTTTTATGGGATCACAACACTAGAGTATCCCATATCCATCTTGGCTTCATCCCATTCAACTCAAAGCCAAAGGCTGACACAGGATGTTTGCTCCACCTCTCTTGGTGTCATGTGTGCACGGATGTTTCTCTATAGTGTATTTAAAAAAAAACAAAAAAACAGCTTTGTCGTGACAGTTATTGAACTTTATATAGATTTTAGAATTGCATTTAACTTAAAGATTTAACTTAAAGACTAAAAGGTCTCTGGGCCTAAAGAAGTTATTCAGTGATTTTGTTATAGATTTGTTAGTCTGTGGGTACGAGTGATGTGGAGATCAAATCAAACATGATGACATTTTCTTCATGATGAGTGGAACTATTTAGCGCACAATATTTTCATTTTTGTTTAAATGCCACATTATAACTATAGCTGACTTTGTACTACTAACTACAATTTTTAATACATGTTAACACTTCTAATTTGTGAATAGTTCTTAAATTACACTTAGTCTACAAAGCAAGCTTGTGTGTCAGCAGTGTGCTTGTGGAGTAAAAAATATCTCCACAGGTGCCTTTGAGTTTTGAATATGCAAAGCTAAGCAAATCTCCAGCTCTTAGATTCTCTCCTGAATTGAGTGTGCCTCTCTGTGCATGGCCTCTCCATCTTCCACCCTTCAGTCTCCTTCTCCTCCAGCGTCCCAGCTCTCATCAGGCTGGAACGCCACATGCCCTTCTCGCCGCACTACTTTGATTGATGGAGGTTGCTCTAATCTTTATTGAAGACCATTCTTCCAGTCTGCAGCTGGATTCTGGCTTAATTGTTCAATTACAGATTTCATTAGGAAATTTCTCAGTGATCATTTTTCTTTTCCAACTGCAGAAGGAGACAAGATGGGTGATATGGAGACAGCGGCAAAGAGGCAGTAAGGGCTTTGCTCAAAGTGTGAAGAGGAAAATAAAATGAAAGATGTTTTTTTTTTTCCTTAAAATTTTCATTTAGTTGTTGGCTCACTCAAATGCACTTAGCTGGACAAATTTTGTTTTCAAGTTTCAAATCATCATCATAACCTTTTTCTTTTGGTATTGTTCTGATATAGAAAAAAATTCACAGTAATGAAAAAAAAACGCATTATATTATGTATTATCTCTGATAGCAAACGTTAATTTGTGGACAACTTAATTATGTGTATTATCATTTATAGTTCTTAGTGAGCACATTTTAAAATATTAATATTGGCCACAGACTCAAAATATTTCCGTAGACCTAAAGTGGGGTGCTAGCTGACATGCTACCAAAACAGATTCACACATTTCTGTTATGTATTTGAATTAAGGATTAGCCACGCCATTTTTATTTTGCTCCATTTTGAAAATAATGTCTTTGAGGCCATATAGACACAAATAAAAGTGGGGTGATTGGGGAAGTACTTTTTAATATCCTGGTGTGCTTGTCCTCAACTTCCCAGCATGCCTCTTGTGCATATAGACAAGTGCAGCCTTCAATTAGGAGCCAATATTTGCTGTGTTCATTTACAGCTCACAGCGAGGGTCCCACTCTGTGCCTCCGGTCCGTACCAGTCCCCGACACAAAAAGCCTGCCTGATTCACATTGGCTACTGTCCCAGCTTTCCCGGCCTTGATATTCTGCGTCTTCACCGTCCCATCCCACATCAGAGCTTTTGTCTCGCATATCTGGCAGGAAATGACAAATTCACTCCAAGTTTCAACAAGGGGGATTATAGTCCTAACAGCAGCAATTGAACAGGCACTTGATCTGAGTCGTTAACAATTATCATAAATGAATATGGCTGGCTTGGTAGGAAAGGAAAGTCGTCAGATTTAACCAAGACATTTCTCACATGCTTCAAAGCGATTAAAAGGGAAAAGACATCAGTTGAGGCTATCCAAATAATGTATTGGTCTTCATAGTACTTAATGCAATATGGCAGAGCAATATAGAGCTCCTGCACACATGTAGTCACGCCATATCGTCCCTCTACATTTGAGACGGACGCCATATTGGTAGTGTTGAATTAGCGGTAATGAATGGCACAGAGTCCACTTTTGGAGTAATTTTGTTGTTAAATGAAATGGTAGACAATGATTTATCTTAAAACTAATCAGATTAAACATTAGTGTCTCTTATATGGCATGAGTGTGATTTTAATGTAATGTATAGATTGCCTAGGTATCATCTTAATTCTGCAGTATCTGGACATGTGGTTTACTTTTCCCCTTCTTATGTCATCAAAAAGAGTCTCTGAAGATGTTTGTGAAAAATATACTTTATTATAAAGCCATGTACCTATAACGTTTATTGATCTTGACAATTTAAATGATGTGAAATTAATGAAATGGTGAAAACACAATGTGGTCTAATTAATGCGCAGATGTTGGAGCCTACGTAGCATGTCAATGTAATAAACACAGAAACTACTGGCTTAACTTTAGTTTGTGATTTTGTTTTCTACAATGGACATTTCTAAGCACTCAGCAAACATTTAAGCAATTGAACAGTGTTAAGCAAAAAGCATTTAGGATCGTTTCAATTCAATCTACTCTCTCTGCCTAATTAATACACTATAATTCTAATCAACAATATACAAACTTACATTTTTTGAATTGTTAGAGTATAGTTGAATCATTCAAATAAAACTTAAAAAAACAAAACAATATGTAAAAATACATTCATAGCTTAATTAATGTACAGCTGCTAGAACGTTTAGCTGCAGAAATCCACTTTTACCGTCAATCTTGAGCTTTGTAAGTCCAGCTCAGGCTTTCTTCTACTCTTGATAATGTGTGTAATGTGTACATCTCGGTGTGCAATAATAATCCACAATCTCTGAAACTCCAATAAAGTTTGTTAATTGTAGCCAATGCACTTAGTTTCTATGGGAATTCTCGGCTGTGACCAACTGTATGGGGTTTGGAGGTGCATGCTGGAATTGTATGACAACAACTCCAGGAGCTCTATTGACTCCTAGATCAAAGATATAATGGTCAATGACTCCAGGGCTGTAGTTAAGGTACAACTGTGGCTTATGTAACTGTATTTATAGACACATGCCTGGAGCTTAATGGTCACAGCTGTTGCATAAGAGGATGACAACAGTCCTATGCATTTCAATACAGGTATAGTGAGGATGTGGACTTTGCATTACAAATAAACTTATAACCAGTAACCACAGTATCACTTCAACTCTGTGACCTTGAATATAAACAAGTCTTGAGCTAAGGCTTAAGTTGATGGGTTACACACATGTTTAATGTTTAAAACTTTAAACATGTTTTCCCAACTTTTTTTCCCCCACCAGACACAACAAAATGCATTGCAAAACTTTAAACTCAAATGTCAAATAAGAACTCATACTTTTCAAGGTTACAGAAAATAGGCATTAAATTGTGAAATAATTAGTTTAAAATCAAACACAACAGACATTTGGCAAAGAGTGTGACGGTCAGAAAAGTTCTTCCTAATCATATTATTACAGCTAACTTATAATTATTGCGTCCTCAGCACAGCAGCCTTTCTCCTAGCATGCAGTGAACAAGGCTTAAAACTTAATTCATACAAATGTGGAAGGTACTAGCTCAAACTTGGTGCATCTGATGATCTGAATTAAATGAGTTCTCAATTATGGATGAAGTTTACAGTTATTGTATATATTCCTTAATCAATTTCTGTCTGAAAACAAACTATCGCTCATATTGGTCCATGCATAAGAACAGGAGAAGGTCAGAAGTCATAAATAATAATGCTACCAGTGACTTGAGGCTAGAGCTAGTATGCATCGACAGATAGGTGCTGACAGACAGGCACACTCAGAGATGGGACTGGAGCTGTAGACTTTTCATTGTTTTTCATGGAGGGAGCAGTGTATAGATTGGCAAGTTAAAATATAGAGGAGACTCGAAGCACCTGAAAGCACAGAACTGCTCACTAAGGAGTTTGGGTAGTAAGGATAGGGTTGTTCTCTTCTATAAACCTCAATTGTCCATGTTTATTAATGTGTTCTCCAAATGCGTTTTATTCCAGTGATTTTAAAGCTGGGGTGCCTGATTTTCAAACCGTGGAAAGAGGAAGTAGATATTTAAAGTGTTACCCGTGTCTCTAACTTGTTCATAGCTCTCACAAATCCTTTGGGGTATTGTTAGTATTCACATGCATGAATTTGGCTCCGTGCAGAGCTATACAACATCTTATGCAGACAGCGAAATGGGATTGACCATCCCAGCTCTGTCACTTTACTCTTATCCCATGGCATTATAGCGATGCACCTGTCTCTTTCTTTTAGGTCTTACAGTGTACTCTGAGGGGAAGGAGAAATGTACTCTTCTACATGAAAAATGGTTTAAACATTCAGCTATTACATTGTTATTTTTAAGACAAAATAATAGTATTTTTTCTATTTTCTCTTATGCTAGTTCAGGTATAAGCATGCTAAAACTATTCAGTTTATTTTTCAGATTTTTTTTGTTCCATTGTTTGAGCAATAATTTCAAAAAACGTATTTCATTTTGATTCTACTTTATATATCAATCTGAATATGGATTAAAAAAATTTTTCAAACAAAGTCGCCTTGCTTCTTGCACAGAGCTCCTGTCAGACCCTGTCTGAATGTTGTGATGGCTTTCTTCAGTCGAGCAGTAAAGTCAGTGAACCTTGCATGCCTTGATTGAGTCTCTTTGGTGGTTACAAAGAACAAGCTTGTTGGACCTTGTTTTTATAGCAGACATATTTTGACATCGAAGTGCAGATTCTTAACTATAACCTTGTAAAACCTCTTTTAAAAATATGTACTGTTATTACAAAAAGCATTCAATCGGATTATCTGCATTCAATTGATAGATATAGAGGAGAGAAGGTAGGTTTTGTTCTTTTTCTTCTGCTTTGCATGTAAAGCAGTAAGCTTGATTCAAATCGCAGTTGCCATTTTTTAGTCAACATATTCCAACTCCCTTACCCTAGCATCCTTATGCAAATGTGCTCTTCAGTTCAAACAAAGGTAACATACTGTAAAGGGAAAATGAACAGGATGGGTCTTCTCTATTGAATTAATTAGGTTTCTGTGGGCTTTTGATGGTGTAACCATTACTTCAAACATAACAGGATGTCTCTTAGCCATATAATTCCCAAACTTGAGATAATATTTTTGAGTTCAGTCAAAATAATGTGATACCAAAACACCAGGTGGGTCCAGCAAATGGTTTTAAAATTGTATGCTGCCATTGGCAAGATGATAGCAAACATAAATAATTCTAATCCCAAAGCATCATTACCACCAGGCAGTAAAATTATTCATTAGCGGCGCACAATTTTATTATTGCAATGAGATTTGCAATATGTTTTTACAAAAGTATAGGATTCTGTTCAGAGTGCACATTGTAAGCAACTAAAATATGAATATATAACGCAATACATAAGTCCCATGAATTTCAGAACATGTTTGTGGAGCTCAAAACCACAGCACAGTTTTTTTGTTTTACCTTTAAAATGTGTTGACAGTGGACATTCTATTACCTAAATAATTGCTGTGATGATGATGCAGTGATGTGATTTGATGATTGCAACAACTCAAATTGCGATTTCAGTTTAGTTGTAATGTATTGTGTAGCCCTATTATTCATTGTATAAATTATTAAATTGTTTATGTTGATTCTGATATTGTGTCCTTGGGCAAGAAACTTCAACCACTTTGCCAATATGATGAGTATGCAGTTTCCACTGTACATATTTTTTTGACACTTGTTATTTTTGGAAGCGATGTTGTACTTAATTTTTGTTTTCAAATTATGTTGTGCCAAAACCAAGTTAGTCTGGATTTAAAGCTTCTGAGCGGGCTCCTTAAAGTGAGTTGAAGAGCTCTGTGTGCGGGGTAGAGATAGCAGGTGACGTTATCAAATGGAGAACAGGTAAAGCCCTTTGAAGATAGGTGCAGAAGTGACTGTGATTGACAAGGGCATGATGACTCCCACACATGCACACACAGACACACACGCACACACCGCGATAGGGGTGCTAACAGGGACCCAACAGCCAAAAGCCAAATACTGACTGACTGCGAGAGATAACCAGCAGGCCATGATAACACTTTGATTCCCTTTGCACTGTCGTTCTCACAAGTGTAGACAAACACTATAAAACACACAGTGCCTACTCCTCAATATTGAAGTGAGAAGTGGCCCAGGGCTTGAAATATGCCCACTGATAAGAGGCAGCCAAGAGAGAGAATGGAGAAAGTGAAAAGGCTTTGTCCCGACAGGAAGCTTTGAATTGGCTTTCTTTGTGAAATGTGTCGATTTGAAGCGAGAACAGAAGCCCGGAGATGTCAGGGATGGTCTAAAAGGTCTTTCTTGCTTCACTTGCTTTACTGTGAATGGTTTTGTAGTTTCTATAGTTTTTATCCACAGATCAGGCAGAATATTATGCCTGCTTGCTGAATTTTGACCCTCAATTTGCCACTGCCCTCAGGTCTGCCATTGAAACTAATCAGTACAGTTGAGTAACAGGTATTCCAGTTACACCAGTTTTTCATGGCTTAAGTTAACTATTTACCTGCTGTTATTTATATCCCACCAACTATTTCTAAAATGCATATAGTTTGTTTATACATGGTTCACCTATACAAACACAGTAATTGTAATTCATATAGTTGTGTTTTAAATAACAAGCCGCTGTAATATTCTCACCTCTTGGACGCTAAGCGCACGTACCTGTGATTTCTCTCATAGTCCATTATGAAAAACATTTTGTCCTCTGACTGAATAAGTAGGTGAGGAGGTAATATATGTGTTATAACCTCAATACCATTGATAAAAAATGTGGCCATATTATTTTTTTATATTTGCATATTCTTCCACCACTTAGAAGGGCATGGGGTTTAGGGTATACATACAAAGGACATGCAGTTGTTGTGGGGGATGATGTCATACAGCACATGTCACATGATGCTTGCAGCTCACCTCTTGACATCTGAACCGCTTGTTTTTCTGTAGGTGAACTTTGTCCTTGAGGCTGTTGAACTATCGCTTGCTGTTGAGATGCCTCTGCTCATTCCTCTAATGTGAGAACTCCAAGTGTCAGACAAATGTGGGGACATGGTAAAACATTAGAAAGTCTGAGCAGTAAGTTTTGGAAATCTTGATAGTAAAGGAGGAGCAGTGCCAAAGGATGTATATATTGAACTGTGCTGCTATTGAAAGTAATGATCTTTTAATTAAAATTGATTGACTATGAGAAGTAGTGAGAGAGAGAACTTGAAACTCATGCCCTGTATAAGTGAAAAGCTCTAACCACTGGAATGGCTCCATTTCATGAGGACTACAGAGCACACAGAGGGCTGTCATGCTGTGAGGTAACAATGCTAACCACTCTATCATTGAGACTCACTGTGTTGGTGACTCATTCAGTAATGCCACATCTGCCAACTCATGTTTGTGTCCCCATCTGTGAGCTTGTTTTCACAGAGCATAATTGAAGCAATCAAGACTTGATCAAATCATGAGGCGTGTCCCATTGGAGCGTCCTGCTGTTTCTCACCACAGGCAGCGCCTCAGGCTACTCACAGCAAGGGCACCTTCAGAGAGCGTCCCCTCCTGGCCTGCCACAGTTCTTCCTCTCACACATAGACACTAGAGACAGGCGTTGAGGGGTTTGCACAGCTGCTCTGGGCTCTGTCTGATCGCTTCAATTTATCTCTCAAATCCACCTCTGTTTTCCACACATCTCTCAGCCGCTGCCAACTGCCACCGACTCGACCTGTGAAGTGGTGTGGGAGAGCTCAGCAGGGCACATGACAGGTTCAAACTTGTAATTCCAATCCCATTACCACTTTTTGGAAATGTTCAAATACATTTCCTTAATTTTCTTGAAAGTGGAAGCAAAGTATACAGGCATTCACTAAAACATCGGCATGTCTTACACAAAACATATATGGGACTATCTCTAACAGTTCAGGGATAAATTTGAAACTGAATTTTAAACCACAACAATGTGTTAAGGTTGTCATTTTTCTTAATGGTATTGAATGCAAATGTAATAAAAATAATCTTATAGTTGTAATGTTACTACAAATACTAACATTTCAAAACCATTACCCATACTAAGGGAAAGGCTTGATACTCGATTATATATTTATATTTTTTACATACAGTGAAAGAAATCATAGCAGTTTCTTTAATGTTACCATGTTGTCTTAAAAGTTTTGATATAGATTAAGATCATTCTTAAACTATTTAAAAGAAAGGTACAATTTTGTCCTATTTATGAGATAAGATAGATACTTTTTCAATTGATTATCTAATTTTGTAGTATTGATTATTATCTGGGTGTCTTTTTTGGCAGCCATACTTGGTTCTTACTTTTTGAATTAGCTTGCTAATAGAATCAACCATACAATGCAAAGAAGACCAAGTAAAATGACATCGTGCATTATTCTCAACTAATGGTTTGTTTAAAATGTGAGCTGGGAGAGGGTGCTTCAGATGATTCATGCCTTACACATCTTGCAGAATGTGATTGCTTTTGACATGTTCACTTCTGGGACATTTAGCACCATCTGATCAAAGGAAGACTACAAATCACTACAGTCTCACTCTCTCACTATGAAGGTACCTGTACTTTACACCTTCCTGTCATGTTTTTCTCACTATTTTACATCTGGCCCCATGTTTGTGCATCAGCAGAGCCACTGGTCTTGGTGTTCTCAAATTTAAGACTATGCCTCAAGCTTCCTCTGTTTTTCTTCGCTCATCTCTCCCTTATTTTTCTTGTACATGAAAGCAGTGAACAACCTTGCTTACCCAAAAGCCTAAAACATTTTCAGCCAACACTACCAGCACTGGAATGTGTGTATTCATAGACCTATTTTTTCAGTGGTCATCTGTCAAGTAGCTTTGTTTAGACTACAAAGCTCAAACATTTAGCTAATTTAACTTTGGATATGCACTCAAAACAGGTTCAAACATTCACAGGACTTTGCAGGAATTTGTTTTAATACTTTTATGTTAGTTATTGTTGTGGCTTTAGTGTTTGCAATCTAAATAAACTCTTAGCAGTGTTTATTAGTGCCAGCAGTGGCAGATTTATCGAACATGAGCTTGGGACCTAATTTAAGTCATTGAAACTGTTTTTTTTACAATCACTAATATTTTTATGAATGTTGAAGAGAAGTAGAAAACTTAACTGAATGCAGCAGCAGCCATTTAATGTGTCTCCATTTCCCCCACATAAAACCTGTCTGCTATACAGAGATTATGAGCAAGAGAGGAGCTATTTTCTATTCTTCCTTTGGGCACCATTGCATATAATCTTGGCTCTATGTGCTACTGTTGGGCTGGGGGAACTGGGGTTACAGTAGAGGGCCATTCGGGAGTGGGTCCTTTACATCTCCATGGTTGGGCAGCTGTTATAGTGAAATTTCCCTCATAGGCCAAACAAGCCCGGCTGCACAGAGCTAGCATGCTGACATGTATTATTGAGTGTCAAGCATTACATTATTTATATGAACACGTTTGTGTGCACTCAGCAGATAAAGTTTTTCAATTCTGTTTGTTCATCACACATTCAGCTCATTCATGTCAGCACACAGATGTCCATTGACTTTGGCTGGGGATTGAGCATGCATATAAAGTGTGTTGCTTTGAAAAGATGTCTAACATAATCTAATCTGCTTAAAGGAATACAATGTGGCCTATGTTTAATCACAGACTGAGGATAAAGCTCATCATTGATCATTCAGAATCTTTACTCTCCATAGTAAACACTGAACCACTGTTGAGGTCTTATTTTTGTCAGAAATGTGTGTGAATGGCTGCTTTGAAAAAAACATGCATCTGAATTACTTCTGCAAATGTAAATGTTCTTTGTGCTTTATATTAAAATGGATAAAAGTAAGTTTCAAGCATTTGGATAGGGTATTTTAAAGGTGCACTATGGTGCACACCTTTTCTGGTGGTGAGTCAGCCACCTTTATGTCTCCATGGAGATGTTACCTTAGCCTAGAATGTTAGACAGTGTTACTGTTACTTTGCCATAGTTCTCAACAATCTCTGTGAATGAACTTCAGAATGTAGCTTTAACATCATTCGCTAGTTTTTATTTAGCACAATCAATAAGTCTTCTTGTTAGCTAATGTATGTTGTCTAAAGCAGCTCCTGTGATTGCGGTTGCCATACAGCTGTGTACAGGTGACAGAGGGAGCCAAATAATGGACCAATGCCATGTTACTGCCTGAGTACCATCTGAGCTCGAACTGTGCCAGGATGAGTCTGATCAACACAACCGTCCAAGAGGGAGAGCCAGGACACCACATCGCTAAATGGTTGCCTGGATTCACACACTACCACTATTCATGGCAGGCTGCAGACTAAACTATCATACTTTGATGAAGACTATTATACCATACAGTTGGAATACTATCAGGCATTACAGTTGGTTACTCTTCATTAATTATGAAAAAACACCCCACAAAAAGTTATCAAACCCTAATTGGCCAGTCAGTTTCAAATCTAAACTCTCTAAATCCCTCCCCAGACAGATGATATGCGAAATAATATGTTAACAGCAAATTTGGCATATATAGCTATAAATGAGAAAAAAAATGGATAAAAAGGAATATTTTGACTTTTGTAGATATTCAGACGATGTTATGGAAATTTCACGAATATACGACTTTGTTTGAGGTTTAAGTTTCAGTCACATAATAACCCATCCATTTTTTTAACAGCTTATCCAGGGCCGGGTCGCGGGGGCAGCAGTATAAGCAGGATGTCCCAGACTTGCCTCACCCCAGACACGTCCTCCAGTTCATTCATTGTAACCCCAAGGAGTTCCCAGGCCAGTCGAGAGACATAGTCCCTCCAGGGTCCTCTTCGGAGTAAACTCATTTTGGTCGCTTGTATCCACGTCCTTGTCTTTTAGGTCATTATCCAAAGCTCATGACCATATGACCGGTTAATCGAGAGCTTTGGCTTTTGACTCAGCTCCTACCTAACCACAATAGTCTGATACAGCGACCGCATCACTGCAGATGTTGCACCGATCCTCCTGTCAATCCATCTTCCCTCACTCGTGAAGAAGACCCCAAGATACTTGAACTTCTCCACTTGAGGCAAGGACTCACCACCCACCCGGAGAGGGCAAGCCACCTTGGAACCATGGTCTTGGATTTGGAGGAGCCACGGCTCCTCCTGAATCTGAGGTTTGACTACCGGGACCACCACCCCGGTCTGCCAGTCCAGCGGTACTGTCCCTGACCACCATGCAATGTTGCTGAGACGTGTCAGCCAAGACATCCCCACAACATCCAGAGACTTAAGGTACTCAGGATGGATCTCGTCCACCCCCGGAGCCTTGCCACTGAGGAGCTTGCCAACCACCTCAGTGACTTCAGCAAGAGTGATGGACGAGTTTCAGCAAGAGTGATGGACGAGTCCACCTCCGGGTCCCCAGTCTTTGCTTCCTCCTCAGAGGACTTGACGTGGGATTGAAGAGATCCTCAAAGTATTCCTTCCACTGTCCGACATCCCCAGCCGAGGTCAGCAGCTCTCCACCTGCAGGGTAAACAGTGTGGTGGAGAGCGGTGAAGCGCTGCTTCCCCCTCTTGCAGCGTCAGACAGCTTGCCAGAATCTTTTTGAGGCCAACCGATAGTCCTCCTCCATGGCCTCCCCGAACTCCTCCTAACCCAGAGTTTTTGCCTTTGCGACTGCATGAGCCACAGCACGCTTGGTCCGCCGGTACTCATCAGCTGCTTCAGGAGTCCCACAATCAAAATGTGGCTTGATAGGACTCCTTCTTCAGCCTGATGGCATACCGGTGTCCACCACCATGTTTGGGAGTTGCCACCGTGACAAGCACCAGACCTTACGACCAGAGCTAGGAGTGGCTGCATCAACAATAGAGGCAGAGAACATGGCCCTCTCAGAATCCGTGTCCCCAGCCTCGCCCGGGAGGGAGTTGTGAGTTGAAAGCCCCCCTGACAGAGGGCTCCGCCAGATGTTCCCAACAGACCCTTGGGCCTGCCAGGTTTGTCGTCTGCGGATCCAACTTGCCACCAGGTGGTGATCAGGTGACAGCTCTGCCCCTCTCTTCACCGGAATGTCCAAAACACGTGGCCGGAGGTCAGATGACACAACAACAAAGTCGATCATCGACCTCCTACCTAGGGTGTCCTGGTGCCACGTGCACTGATGGACACCCTTGTGCTCGAACATGTTGTTCATCATGGACAAATTGTGTCTAGCACAGAAGTCCACCACTCGGGTTCAGATCAGGGTGGCCATTCTTTCTGATCATCCCCCTCCAGGTGTCACTGTCATTTTCCACGTTGGCGTTGAAGTCCCCCAGTAGAACAATGGAGTCTCCAGTTGGTGCAATGTCTAATACCCTTCCAAGGGACTCCAAAAAAGTCTGGTACTCTACATGCTGTTGTTTGTCCCATAGGCCGACACAACAGTGGGATACCTGTCACTGACCCAAAGGCGCAGGGGCACGACCCTCTCGTTCACCGGGGTGAACTCCAACACATGGCAGCTGAGCTGTGGGTCAACCCCACACCAGCTCGACGCCTCTCCCTGTGGGCAATGCCAGAGAAATGGAGAGTCCAGCCCCTCTCAAGGAGTTGGCTTCCAGAGCCCAGGATCATTCAGGTGCTCAAAACCCTCCACCACGTTAAGGTGGCGGTTCAATATTATTATCATCATCATAATAATATTGATGATGATAATAATAATAAAGTAATAATAAAATGCATCAGTGCAGGAAATCATTTTGTACTTTTTTTTTTTTTTCTCAATTTTTGCATTATTTTTTAACAGTTATAATACAGACTACATTCAATACACTATCTCGCACCTACATATACCTTTTCTTCTCTCGTTCTTGAGGTGTATTTTTATTTCACATCGGGGGGTATGTGAGTGCAGACAGTGTGGACCCTGGAGGAGTGCATGCCAAATTTTAATTGGCAGAGAGACACACATGTTCTTGTGTGTTCTCCTCTTGTGTTGAGTGTATTTATTTGAACTGGAGATAGTGGTTTGTGTTGTGTGAAGTTTTCTTATTTGCATATTAGGCTTTGATCATAAAATCTTTGTCTTGCTGTCAAATACCTGTTTTTATGCAGTCGTCTGTAGTTTAACAGTTTTTTGTTTTGGTGTCCTTTATTATGATATATTATCAAGAACTAAAAAGCAATATTTACAATTCTAAGGCAGATTAATATTATTATAATTTTTATTTTTGGATACGGCCCAAATGTCATGTATGGGTTTTTTTTGTGCCAACCTAAATTATTTTAGCTTTTAAAAAACTCTATGAACTTTTGAGTAATTGTTAGCAAATAAGAGGTCAAACACATACAAGTAGCAGCCATCTTGGGAAGGCCTAAGTGTCCTTCTTCCTTGTTTGTCTCTTGTCCATTGAGAACCCCATTAGCTGTTCTTTCCTGCATATCTCTGTACTCCTCTGATTTGAACCGGCTGCTGGAAAGCTTTGCACGTATGTTGTCTTCTGTTTCCATTGGGCACCAGGCTCTGCCAACTTCACTGAAGTCTTTTGTTCTTTATGTTTGCAGCTGTTTGTTTATGTCCAAGTCCAATTTAATGAGATTTTCTTCACTGACAGATTGCCTCATTATTTCAGACTTGCACTGCAGCGACTCTTCCATTGTTTTTGAGCAGCAGACGTATGCTGTTTAGTTGCATTAACTGCATTTTGCCAATGGGACTCCGTTTAGAAGTACTGCTTTGGGAGAATCACCGCGGCTCACTGGTGGTGAGGCTATGACTTTTACATCACCTAATGATAAAGTCTCAGTGTTGTTGAAACCAATTGTCATTGTATTGTAAGCTGCATTTAGTTTTTTCTTATTTCTTACAGTGAGGCAGTGAATATCACCCTTGCTGGATTACACGTTTTTAAAAGTGTGTATGTAAAATTGTTCTTTTATACATTTATACACTGTCTATTTTATATATTGCCCATTAGAATGATAAGGTTCCGTCTGCAGTAGTTCGGATATATTGAGGTTTCTGACTACTCATAGAGCACAATAGAATATGCATTAGATGTAGATACACCTTTTAAAATTTTGATGTAATGGTTTGCTCAGCGTTTATGCTAGCATGACAGCATGAAGTAGTCACGGTAAATTTTTCAACAAACCTTTGTGTGTTCATCTGAAACGCCAATCAATAATGGTTCATGGGACATTTTATATAATCGTGAGAATCACCAACAAAGATAATCACCATTGTATCACCAGAATGTGCAGAAATAACAACAAATTTGTGTTGCAGGGGTTCCATGTGAGGCTTATGGCCCCGGGCGCCCAAATTTCAGTCGACGGCCTTGCTTATCCAGAATATTCTCTGTTAAAGTTATAATATTTCATATCCATAACAACTTTAATAATTATCATAATATAATCATTGAACACAATTATTTTGGCCATGATAATCGTCACACAAAATTTCAATATCGTCCCTTGCCTAATTGGAACAAAGTAGTTTGATTTACACAAAATTGCAATTCTTGCAATTCTAAGGCTCACTCAACAAAAAATCTTTTTTTTTTTACCCTCCCTTTAGCTAGTAGAAAGTAGAGCTGTCTGTTGGATAACTGTGTGCATTCCTACCAGAAGATGCTGTATCAAGTGATTTGGCCCTCAGCATAATAGGCCCTTGACCCGCTGTGTAGTGAGGGCTTAGCTGCTTCATTGTGTTGCCGTACGAGTGAGTAAATGCGCCATTAGGATTCATTAAAGCGAGCAGTTTGACATATTGTCCCGAGTGCAGTGAGCTGCACCAATGGAGGCCCCCTGGTCCCCCTGCCACGTGTCATTCCCCACCCCTTTCTATGTAAAAAACAATGGGATTACATACATTCATTTTGTAATCACTAGTCAATTGCCATAGACTTGTCTTCTTGACTCATCACCGCTACCTTCCCCCTTTCGCATCTGTCCATCTCTCTCGGGATATGGTACAGTGACCAGTGACATCTCAGCACGGCCGTTACCATGGCAATAGGTGACAGTGGGAAGCACCACCCAAGATGAATGGGTTATAAAGTAGGAAAGGGTTTGCAAAAGAGTGCGGCTATTCTGAAGACCGGATGTGTAGACCAATTCTGGAGCAAGAAGTGGACTTTAAGGTTATTTTTCACACCCTGGAGATTTGATGTACACTGTAGTAAGTGATTCTCCTTTTTTTGTATTTTTACAGCACAGTTGGAAACATAATAGAAAAATCAACATGTAGACAGCTTCCTTATTCACAGACCTGCAAATGGAAAAGTGTAATTTTCCTCCCATTTCTTCTATCAATTGTGTCACTGAAACCTTTTCTTTTATAGAGCGGGCCTTTGTGCTGAATCACCAGAAATTGTTGTCAGGGCAAATCACTAGGGCGTCCTAAACAGCCCCCTACGCTTCCAGCACAGAAAAGCTTTTGTTCACATCAGCATGGTGCCAAAGGCTTTTGACAAATATGACAATTATTCAGATTATGAATAGATTTTTCTCCCAAACTTTTGTAGTAGTCTCTCAAGTTGGCAGGCTTCTGTTCTCAGGCCTACACTGTCTTGTTCTTCTGCTATCATCTCTGTTTCTTCTGAACATGATTTGAGTTGAGCTGTTTTATGGAGCCTCTAGAGGAAAGGCTGTACTTTTCTCACTGGAGCTGAGCTGTCAAATGTAATCTTGCCGTAGCTGTGAATATAAAGCCCTCACTGTTAGAAGCAGGTTCATGTCTAAGCTCCGGTGTGGTCACAGGCTAAGAGCAGTCAAATGATGTAGGCTGCATTAGACTAAATGGTACCAAATAGTCTTGTCATTTATTCCATACACAACTGAAACATTCTTATTGATATGGGATCTAGGATTCTGTTCACAGGTAGAGCACAATTTTAACATATTTGGAGCTTTACGTACCTGTATTTCCGAAGATTGTGTATCATGTTATGTTTCAATAGAAGGACAGGATATTTTGTTGTTTGCATAGAACATTATTTACCTATCGTGTGAACATTTTCTTGGCATTTATGTGGAATTTTTCTTTTTTTGTTTTCCTTTTTGTAGTATTGTACTACAGATAATGATATCTATAACTCATTAGCAACACTAACAAAGTATTAAAGTGTTTGTCAAGTTTGTCCACAATATTGCACATTTAGAGAAAGGTAGTATTGTGTGGTATAAAGTAGTTTCAACCTCATGGTTTGATATGATATTTTGTAGCAGTAATATCAATGTGAATTCTGCATATCCTTGGTTGTCTGGTTTGCTCTGCTGAGTTTTAACCCAGGTTACTCTTGACCTAATCTATATAGCACACCTCTGTCTCCCTTCAATACATTGTTGCTCCATCTGCTATCATTCTTACAGAGGCAACTCGATCTCATAAGTTTTTATTGCTCTCTATGGACAAGGTTGTCCCGCTGCTGTCTTGAGCTGCCACTTTATGGCCTGCTGTAGGTAACTGGAAAGTTGGAAAAAGGACAACACATTCCTGAAAGTTGAGGAAGCCCAGGACCCCTGAAAAAAGAGAGGGGGCGTTCAAAAATGTCAGAAGACTGGGAGATCCATTGGTCATTGCTCTGTACTGTGCCAATATGACTTAATGCTTTTGTTATATGTTTGTTAAAGATGAACAATACTTTAAAATGTAATTGTCATCCAACACCATCAGCCAATAAAGAGCTAATTTAAAGAGCTACTTGAATTTTTATATAGCTACACTCAGAAAGGAAAATGTGGCCCTTTTGGAGATAATCTAACTGCCCCTGTTTGTCAGTCGTCATCATGCTCTGAATAAGTGACAGGTGGATTCAACCAGTTGCACTGAAGTGTGAACTCTCAGAGGAAGTGTATGGCTCAGTAACCTCTTGACAGCAAAATAAATCTTTGATGTGTAGAGGAATCATGATAACATTTTTATTCAGACTTAAAGATAATCATGTTTTATCAGCACCACACTTAAAATATTATAGCAGTATTTCAAAATCATTGACACAGAATTGCTTCTATATTAATCTTATTTTTTTTCTTTCATTATCACTATTACACATTTTGTTGAGTTGTCTGAATGGATTAACATTGTAGCTTTTAGTGGAGGGCTGTGGTAAATGTCAGAACAACACATAAGGTCTAGAGGTGGTATCAGGAAGGCGATGAGGACTAGAGCGTTTTCATGTGGGTGGTAAGGAAAATAAAAGGAGTCTCTAAAGAGCTCTGTCATTTGAAAGGTGAGCCTTGTGTTTAGGTTTTTGTCACTGCAGCATCGCCCACACCTCACATTCAAAGCACTTCAACAGCAGCAGCCCATAGGAGGACATCCTTATTATAACCTTCTATGGCCTTGTATCATGGAGAGTTAAACTGTACTTCAGTATGAAATTACTGCTTTTCCTCACCTTTCATTTATTCAGTGTTGGAACTGGCCCAATGAATATACAGGCTCAAGCTGTGATCTCTAATAACTGGATTAAATCTTAGAGTCTTAACCAAATGAAATACAGTAATTCAGTTAAATAGCTATGAGGAGCCAGTGATAAATATTAAGGCTTACTGTACTACCATTTAGTCACTACTGTGACTAAATGGTTCCAGCAACACATTTCCTGCTAAACTAGAATAAGAGTCGATCATCCATCCATCAATTCCTCAATTTTCTTCCACTTATCTGTGAGTATCTCAGGGTTTTGTTCATGAGTAAGGGAAAGATGGAGTGTGAGATTGACAGGTGGATCGGTGCAGCCACCTCATCACTGCAGGACTGTTGTGGTAAAGAAGGAGCTGGGTCGAAAGGCAAAGCACTTGATTTACCGGTCAATCTACATTCCTGCTCTTACCTATGACCATGAGCTTTGGGCAATGACTGAATGTGCATCGCAGATACAAGTGGTCGAAATGAGTTATCTCCACAGAGTGGTTGGGAGCTCCCTTAGAGATGGTGGTGAAGAACTCAGTCACACAGGAGGAGCTCGGAGTAGAGCTGCTGTTCCTCCAAATTAAGAGGAGCCAGCCATCTGTCCTGGATGGCTCCTGGACACCTACTTAGGGAGAAGTTCTGGGCATGTCCTACCAGGAGAATGCCCCAGAAGACCCAGGACAGGTTAGAGGAATTATGTCTCTTGGCTGCCTGGGAACAGGAGGAGCAGGAGGAGGAAGTGTCTGGGGTGAGGAAAGTCTGGGAGTCTCTGCTTAGACTGCTGCCCCCATGACCCAACCCCGGATAAGATTCAAACTGCAAACAGCAGCTTTAAAAGATTTACATTTGGCTGTTCTATTTTTTTCAGATCGCCACGGCAAAACCATCACAAGGAGATATTATAGATATCTATGATGGATGCCCTCTGTCGCAGCCACATTATTACAAATGTAGTGGGCAACAGGGGTGAAGTGTCTTACCCGGGGACAACAGAACACCAAGATTTTATCTTGCTATCTACTGGTTAGAAAGTGACTGCTTGCCAAAAGAGGACTGTGCCCCCCCCCATTACATTATGATTACATTTGTTTGTTTTTTGAGTTTGCTTTACTATTATGTAATTTTGCAAAAAGCATATTGTGTTGGCTGTAGTCGTGACAGCATTTGCTTGGCTTGTAGTGTTGGATTCACACACATGCGCACTGCATCTAATGCACTGCACTGATCTAATGGCATTAGCATTAGCATGGCTGAGTGGACAGACAAAGTGCTGAGCAGTGATAGCCAGGATTGTGAATGATCAAAAGGACTCAGTAATAAATATGCAGCTACATGGCTGTTAGCAATGTCAAAAGGTTACACATCTGCCATTCATGTTGCAGATCTGTGGGATATAACAAAATTATATTGCTGGCCTGAACAACCTCTTCAAATAACCTTTTTACTTTTCCATCTTACTTATTTCATGAGTTAACTTAGATGTGAAACACGATGTGCCCTTTTGTCAGAGTATTTAAATATTCTGATGTGTATTGCTTGTGAGGAGTAGACAACATAATCATGAATTGAACACAACCTCCCCTAATTATAACTCAATGTTTATTTGTCAGTGCTCGCCCAGGAGACATCCTAACTGCTAAGGTGGAAAATGATCTCTATCAAATGTGCTGCTCTCAGGCTGTTGAGTTCTCATTACTCAACGATAATAATATGTACTAGACAATTAGCACAAGTATTCATTAATGTATTTACCTCATGAAGACTTGCATGCAAGTTCCATTGTTTAGAAAAATGGGTTTCATGACAAAAGCCTTACAAAGAAAGCTAAAAGCACTGCACTGATTGTATTTCTCTCCTCTCTTGACTCTCTTCAGGTAGTGGTGTGGCAGCAGAAGGATGCCTCTGGTGAAGCGCACCATTGAGCCCAGGCACCTGTGCCACACGGTGCTGCCCAGAAACATCAAGAACGAGCTGGAGTGTGTGACCAACATCTCCCTGGCCAACGTCATTCGCCAGCTCAGCAGCCTCAGTCAGTAACAGCGTCTGTATACACCATTTCTGCACAAGAATCACATAATAGTGCACATGTGGGTTAATCTGCTGGCAGAGTGGGTCAGCTTCTTGATTAGGGATAGTATGTCAAAAAGTGCAGGCTGCTCTTGTGTACATATGTTTTTGCTGTTTCAGTCATTCAATATAGGTATTAAGATTGGCAAAAGTATATTTTTTCAGTTTTACTTAAAACAATATACTTTGTTTTAACACTGATCAAGATACAAGATATTAAATAATAGTGAATGGATCCCTTTTTAAAGTTTAGCAGTTGAAAGTACCACATTAACATTTTATCTGATCGCTCCCAGTTTTCATTGTACTAACACAGTAAAGAGCCACCACAATGTCTAATCATATAAAGCAATATTTTACTTCCCTTACGATATTCCAATGTAATTTGCTTCATGTCAATTATTATTTTGTATTTCTCATGCATCTGATATGGTGCAAAAATATTAATTTTATTTGTTTCAGTGTTTCCCATTAATAGATAAGACTATGATGGTCATCCATAAATGATGACCCCATAATCTAAAACTAGCTGAACAAAAATTGAAATGATAAATTATACTTTTCCTTATCAACATATACAGAAGTAACTGCACGTCATCATTATTCAACCCTTTTTTATAACAAAAATATAATGGAATAAATTTGAGATCAGGATTGCCTGTAGTCTTGTTAGTATGTCTTATTTGCTATTGTTGAATACACATATTTTCTTCAAAATATTCTGCAAATTTTTTACTTTATGTAATTCCTGCATTTCCCGAATTCTGCTCTTTAATCACACCCAGCACTATGTCTGTATCTTGTGTTTGCTTCAGGTAAATATGCAGAGGACCTGTTTGGAGAACTCTTTAACGAGGCCCACTCCTTCTCGTTCCGGGTCAACTCTCTGCAGGAACGTGTGGACCGCCTCTCTATCAGCGTCACACAGCTGGACCCCAAAGAAGAAGAATGTAAACACACCTTCAATACACTTTATAACTGCATGTGTGTGTATGTGTGTGTGTGGGGGGACAGAACTCGCCTAGCCTGCCCCCTCCAGTGTTAATGGCTGTTATTAGAGGAACAGGCAGCTATGAGATGGTGTCATTTTTCATCCCTGTAGTACAAACCGCAGCCTCTATTAGAAACATTGTGTCGGAGTTTCACTTTAGCTTTTTTTTTTTCCTTTTGTTGGAGGAAATTGGATCTAGGCTAGGACTGTATCCATAGCAATACAATAGGAATGCAATGATGCTCCGGACTGTCAGGTATAGTTCGGTTAATCCCTGTGGGACTCTATGGACTGAGAGTAGGGTAACTGTCTGCAAAGTCAAAGTAGAGGGGAATCACAGAGGTGTAATGCCACGCTCCGAGGCACTGTATCGATTTCCCATGAGCCACTGGGGTGTTTATGGCATGGCTAGTCTAACAGCTTCCCCGTCATTGTGCAACACTGAAACATTCAGTACCCCTCATGACAATGCCTCTGGATACAAGCAGGTTTTCAGTAGGTGGCTCTTTATAAGCCAGTACATTTTTACTAGCTTTGAGGGAAAGAGTGTGGCAGACAGTAGACTATAGTCTGATATATAACAGAATAGTAGATAAATTGTCAATGTATATTGATAGCAAATTAATGCTTTCACCATGGCACTTTACAATTAATCTATTTATTAACTATTTATGTGACTTTTTGCTATGTCATATGTAATCTTGAAAATTCTTGAAAAATCAAGATTAAAGAAAGCATACTCGGGGATATATATTAGCAGGAAACTGGCTAGCTATCCAGGTAGTATTCCCAGTAAAAATATCTCTAATACAGACAATACACATTATAGAATATGTGTACTTCTCAACCACTACAGTTGTATGTTAAAGTGAAGGCTATGTTTAATTAAGGTAACATAAAAAGTTACATATTGCCTACTAAACTTTTGAGGAATTTCCCACCTCCATTCTCATTTTCACCTGAATTTCTCTTGACCTAACATAACTTTAATTCACAACACTATTCTGTAGCTTCCTCTTCTCCACTCCTTCCTTTTCTTCATTCTCTTTGCACTAATGGCAAAATAATTGAGTTTAATCTAATTGTGGCAGTCTGTTTTGCAGCATGTGCTCATCTCAGCTGCTCAGCCCTGCTCAGGTTGAAGGGCAAATGCAAACAAGGATTATTATTGTAGTATACAATTTTAGACATATATTCTGCACATGTTCAGAAGTCAGCATTGCCAAATATCCCATTTTTTATTCCAAAAGGCAAAAAATGCTAATCATCATATAAATAACCCAAAGAACTGCTCCAAAAATGTCATAATTCCATCAACAAATAGCTTAAATCCCAAAACATAGACTTCCAAATACAGAAGCTGTATAAAGAGGATAAGACTTAATTTATGCCATGAGAACATCCCATAATACTAGAGATGAGCATAGCACTAAAAGCAGCTGATTTTGACAGCTACAATTGGTCTTTCTCAGGATGTACTATTTGATAAAACATCTTAACTAGTCGCATTGTAAATATTTTTCTTGGTGAATTTCCTTAGTCTTCCAGTTTACCTTTTAGCCCTGTGCTGTGGCCTTGAAGACTGTGGATAAGGATCATCTGGAGAGCAGGAGGAGAGGGAAGGGAGGAAGGATCAGTGCATCTAACGGGGCACTGCAGCAAACTCACTGGACTGGAAAGGGATTGTACCGCAGCAGATTCTGGGCCAGCTTTGAATGGCCCACAGTACAGGCTTTCCATTGCTATATCATAATAGTCAAAATTTATAGATTTCAGAGTTAAATCAGTGCTGATTTGAGACCAGGACTACATCAAGACTAAAATAAACAGGACCAAACTAAGGGCCTCAGGCCTGAGCTTGACTCAAACGAGGAACAAACCAAGATAAGTGTGAACTCATCCTAAAAATTCACTTGCAATAAATTAAAATAATTATTTGTATATCATATTTTAAATATAAGCAATCGGACAAATTAACTTTCCATCATACAAGCAGACGGGCATACAGTACCATTACAAAGGGCCAATTTAGCATCAAAAGCGTATTTTATGTTCTATCATTAGCTCTATCATTTAAAACCTTTCCTTATAGTTCACCAAATATTTATAAAGACTCAGACATGCATTAGTCATTGAGTTCAAAGGGGTAAGACGTATTCAAATGTTTGTTTCTACCTTACATTCCCAGGACCCATTATGTTTAAACCTCAAGTATACAGCATGAGCACTATATCCTTTTAGCGCAGCATTTCATCCACATTGTAATTTCCATTGTGGTGTCTTTGGGTTGTTGAGCAGGAGAGGGGAGTGAGTGCGGGCAGAGTTGCTCCATAAATCAGGGGCTGCGGACGGATGGAGATAGGAGGAAGATGGGGGAGGATGGGGGTTGGTCAGTGTGGAGCTGATACTGTCCGCCCAGGGTCTCCAAGCTTCACTGCTAAACCTCAGTAGAGCTGTCCACTGCAATGGCAACAAACTGACAGATTATATTGCAATTTACACAAGTCACAATGTTCTGTTTGGATATTATTGAAGCTCATTTCATCAATTGAATAGAAATGCCATGAGTCTTTTGGTATCATCCTTTTTATGCAATTATTTGCAACATTTCATTTAAAAAAAGCTGTCCTTCATAATATAATTTGTGTGATACACATTTCAACATATAATTTCTGTATTTTACCTGAAGACAAGAATATATGTAGTGATACATATGTATTTTCTTTCACTCGAGTAGTGAAAGAAAATAAATTGTATTTTATTAGTTAAAAACTAATGAATTCCAAGGGGAAATCAGCCAGAGAGAGGCCATCACTTCAGCCCTTTCCTTAAGTGGATGTTCCGGTTCAAACAGGAAGGACAGAACATGTCTAGAATGATCCCTGCTTCATCATCTATGCACTGGCTGAGGTCAGGACTGCACTGAGCACCTTCAATCATCTCACCTTGTCCACACTGTCCTTTTTATCCCTCTAAGGCCACCGTCCCCCACAGTGCCCTTTCACATACAGTCTCCTGACCCCTCTGCACCCCCTCTGATTGATCTGCTGCTCGGGTCCATCTTGTATGAGGATGCTATTTGTGTACTCTGGCCCTGTCACTGCAGCTAACCAAACTAATGGCCTATAGCCTTCTTTTAATAGCACCATTACAGCACTGCAGTGACTGTAGGCCATTGTATTGGGTCACAGAGCCAGGCGGATCACCCCAACCTCAAAATCATTTTTATGTGGCCCACGCTCCTTTATTTTGTGTTTCAGTATATCTATAGTGTGTGCTTGGCCATTAATGGTTTGTCCATATTTTTTGTCTACCATAAAAATGGGCATATGACTAGCCACAAGGAAAGGAAGGAGAGGTAGACATGTGATGATTCAGGGCTGCGCAAGGGAAATATGGGCCATTATTTGCATTTCAGAAGTGAGGGCTGCATGCATAAAAATCTGACCTATGTTTTTTCTGAGAAGTGTTTCTAGTGAGGATAAGGGAGAGGAATCAGACCATGGTTTTATGAAACCTTTGACTTTTCTTGACTTTGACAAGCTTACATTTTGATGAACATTTTGCAGCACAATTGTCATAGCAATTAATAATTCAAAACAAAACATCCTGAATGATCAAAATAAGTTTGCATAATATGGTCTAAAATGGGATGTTGAACTCGATTAATAGACTATAAATTACAACTTCAAATGTATGGCCAGATGATGTTTTGTTACCTATTTTATATGTTTTACAGTGCTGAAATCACAGTGTCTGTGTTATTATAAAGTGCAGTCTGCAGCAGAACGTGTGTGTCTGAAGACGTTTTATAACTTTATTATATTATTATTATAATATATTATTATTATTATAATTTTACAACTTACAACTGCAGATTAAGTCTTTCTTACCTCCCTGTGTTAGGGTGTTGAAATCTGTCTATTACTATAAAACTGACTGGTGTTGCTGTCTGCTGTGATTACAGTCTCAGCACACACTGATGCACTACATCAAATACATTTTGACACCAGACTCTGTCGCTGTTTCCAACTGGCTTATTATTAAAAGGTTGTAGATCTCCATGCCATAACACTGTTCATCTCATAGCAACATTTCATTGCTGTGATTTCATGTTTCCAGCATCATAATCTGGAAACATGAAAAAGACAATATAGATTTTGTATGGAAAACCCATGGACAAATAAGCATGTAGCCTATAGATGATGCAGTTGCCCTTTAATATCCCAGTAGGTGTAAAGCTAACTCTACACTGGATGTTTTTGCTGTGTTGTCATAAAAAGTCCATAGATTTGTGTTGTCCATTTGTAAATTGCTTTAAAAGACTTCAAGAATACACTGACCTTTAGATTTGACCTTCTCCATTCAATCCATAACACAAATGTCTCATGGGTTTCCTGAGCCAATCAAAAAATATTGCTGCCCAGTCAAATTGCACCGCCTGATAGTATTGAATACTAATTGCCACCTACTATGCCGCTATTTAACTGCAATGTATAAAGCTGACATTCTTTTTAAGTTACTTTGCACTTCACTAGCTGTATCCCCCCTCACTGCTCAGTGGGAAAGTTCATTTACATTTATCTCACAGGCTAATGTTTTGTGTGTTTTGACTGTTCTTCCTGGGTCGTTAGGTTTGCTTTATTTTATCGTTATTTTTTACACTTTTATTCAACCCAAATGCCGCGTATAATCTTCTTCCTCTGCATTACTGTGCCCTAGTTGTGTCTGCTGAGTGTCATTACGCTTGTGTTTTATTTGTGTCCTTCACCATATCTCCTTACCAAGGCAAACGATTGCAAAACAACAGTTCTGACCTGAATGCAGCTGGATTTTCACTATAGTCTGTAAAAGTCATTATCACAGAAGAACATAGGGCTTATGTATCAGAGGGAGGCAAACTATGTTACCTTAATAAATATTAGTAATGGAAAGAAGTGCTCAACTTAAAACTTACTTACTGAGTTCACATTTATCAACTATTATTATTTTTGAGCCCAATAGTTCCTTGTCTGTCTCAACAAACAAAAAGCTTTAACAATCATTTCGACAAGACATGTGACGTTTTGCCTGTTTCCCCTGAGCAGCAGTTAAGTGTATGCATTTGTCACCCTCTCATGTTTAATTCACATTCGCTTAACACCAGATTTTTTCTTCCCAGGCTATGCTTTCACGGGCTAACATTAGTCTGTCGTTATGCTCCCAGCATTTTTGCCACTACAGCCCCATTTGAAACATCATTGATTTTCTCATGTTATTCTCAAGCCTTGCAGAAAATGTCATCTGTTTGGGAGTGTGGTCTCTGATAGATGACCTCAGTGCTTATCTCCCGTATGTGGCTAAGCTCTAAGGGAAATTGAAATGAGCCAGTTAGCCTAGTGTGGCAAAATTAGCTCATGAACATTAGAGTGTTCTAATGGTGTTTATGTCCTACTAATGTTGAGTGATGTGTGGGAGATGATATAATAGAGGATGATGTATTGTGTACACTCTACATTTGAGAAATTCTGTATTCATCTAAAAAAAAAAAAAAAAAAAAAATGCACAAGCTGCAAATGATATTGAAAGTGATATTTCTTCCCTTTTAGTAGTCCATTCCTGTTTTGTTTTAATGAACGTTAAAAATATGATCTGATTATCATTGTTATAAAGGCTTTTCTTTCTGTACTCCATTGAGATGATGTTTTGCCTGGAACGTTCCAAAAAATGGCACAAACCTTTTGTAAGACATAATTTTAATGGAGATAAGCAGATGACTCCACCAAATCAAATATTTTGTTTTGGCAAAGATTGAAAGAAGACTTAAGACCATACTATGGAACGTTCCAGGCAAAGCAATGACATTTTCAGGAGACAAACAGGTGATGAATTCTCCACCATATAACTTAGACAGTTCACCTTTAAATCACCACTGTAGGTAGAGAACATGCTGTGGGAAGATATTATCTGAATTTCATTTTGTGTCCTTGTAGTGTCACTTCAGGACATCACCATGCGGAAGGCATTTAGGAGCTCCACCATTCAGGACCAGCAGCTGTTTGAGCGCACATCACTGCCTGTACCGATGCAGGAGACGTACGAGACGTGTGAGCAGCCCCCGCCCCTCCACATCCTCACCCCCTATAGGTCTGTATCATATTTAATTCCCAGTGATGAGTAAAATAACAAGACTTGCTCATTCCATATCAGTCTGTGTGTCTGTGTGATTTAGAGGACAGAGAGAAGCAGTAACGAATGCCGTTGAATTTTTGATTTGTCTTTCTCACACATATGGTGGTCAAGGAAAAGATGTTAGATGTAAGAGTTTAGAGCAACCCTTTTTACTCAGACAGTTTTGCTTAGGCTTGTGTTTTGACATGGTTATATGGGAACGTTGGGAAATCGTGATGGTAAGATATTTAATGTAATGTTAACTGAAAATAGATACCAAACTAGTCTAAATATGTTATAGAAGAAATGTCTGTTTATTATTATTGTTCTGTGCAAATTATACAGGTTTGTTTATTTTTAATGTTTTACTTCACTCTTGTGTATTTTAGTATGCATGAATAGCCATCATTACCAAATAAAGGGTCAAATTAACATCTGAACTGGACTCACAAATAAATGTAGATACTGCATCTGATCTGCCTTCATCTCACAAGTCTCCATTTTGGCAAGTGCTGAGCTGAAGAAACCATAAAAGCTTTTCTCACTTTATTTCTAACACGTTGTTATTTAGTCTTAGTGTTCTGAGAGACTGACACAGGTGAGTGCTATTTAAATCTAGAGTGATGGCAATGATTTTCCATAAGGCTTGAATGTGGCCCTTAACCCACAGGAGAGGCAGCCGAGACCGGGACTTCCTCCTTTCCTCTTATTTTGGATTTGCTCAAGGCAAGAGCACACTTGTTATTTACTAAAGGGGGGGTCGAGTGGATAATTAAATCCAACTAAAAATCCATGGCCAGCCTCCAGGTCAGTTCCCACACTGCTTCCTGGATGCAGAGGCTGACTTGCCCTGAGCGTGTTCTGAAACGGTGATTCAGAGGACAGAGAGGAGCAGTAAGTCCGGAAGAATAGTGGTTTCAATTTATACTAATTATATTTGCAGTTGTTTATCTTCCCCAAATTTTTTAATAAAGTTCTGCAATTAACTTTACCAGTACTTTGCTTCTTCATAGCACCGTTTTATGGTAGTGAAGTTAGGTGACATTTATTACGGTTGTAAAAATGGTTTAAAATCCATTAGTATTCTCTTAATACTAGTAATATGTCAAAAGCTACTAAACTCTATAAAAAATAAGTTCAGAAATGCTTTTATTTTGACAAATTTTAGTTAAGCCTCCTTTTGAAATGCGCATAGTCAACTGAATCTTGATTTGAAAACATAAGCAAATTAGAAATTTGTCTTAGTTGCAGTTGGATATTTTTCAAAAAATCTGCAGCCTCAATTTTTTGCTTTTATTTTTCTGTTTTTATGTTTGTCATTTATAGTTTTGTTTTATTTCCATCCTGTTTTTCTACGGTTTCCTTCCTTGTCCTGTCTTTCCCCCCACTCTCCCTCTCAGCCCAGATGTATTGTGACTAACTGTAGAGACTTACCCATCATTCCTGATCCTATTGTTGAATTGTATCTGCCAACCTTTTGTTGTGGTGCATATCATTAAACTGCGTGCTCATTTCTTTTTGAAGCTGTTCCTTTTTATGTTCACTCCCCTCACACTTGTCGGTGTCATCATCAAATAATTGCCTCCCAAAACGTAGGGAAAAAATAAGAAGCTCAGTTAGGATTTCACTTTATGTACAGAAAACATCAGTCATTTTAACTGTTTTGAGACAGGAAATGGTCTTTGAAGTTCTGACATAATTTTTATGGAAAGCATTTGTAAAAGCTCTGTCTTGAATTTGGACTCTCCTTAATTTTAACGTTGACTTGCATATAAAGGCTTGATATGGACTTGATTTTATTGGATTGTAAAGGTGTACTATGTAACTTTTCTGGTGAAGGCACCTGCTTGTATCCATGGAGATGTTACTGCTTTGCCTGGAATGTTCCACAGTGTGCTATCAAAATCTATCTGTCTTGCATTAATATAACTACAGATATGTTATTGCTCAAACAAAAAAGAACAAAAAAACTTGCTGTGAGTGGGATCACCTCTCCGTTGATCTGACTGGTAATTTGATCTTGTGATATCACCTGCTTGTCTCCACGGGGATAGGTGTGTTTCTTGCCATGCTGTGGAACATTTCAGGCAAAGTAATAACATCATCATGGAGACTGGCAAGTGGTGAAACTTTAACCAGAATCCAGCTGCATAGTGCACCTTTAAAACATGTCGATGTAATCCTTTATTCGCACAGGAGTGGTCCATGTTAGCAACAGTTTCAGAGGTCGTCATTTGGGCAATGTTTTTGAAATTGACTTTTAAAGTATCTTTATTTTTTGTCAAGGCTACTTACGTACAATAGTTGTGCAGACTTTAGCATGCTGGAATCTCAGAAGTCTCTTATCTGCTCTTCCGGTGACCACAACCAACAAACTAATGAGACAAAAAGAAACGTTGAATGTTTTATTAATAATCTAATAATAATAATAAACCAGTATATTTGGCTATAATCAATAATTCATTTTTCATATACAAGTGTGGAAAAGATTTGTTTTGTTTTTAGCAGGCTAGTTAGAAATAAGATGATTACTGAGTTGGTGAAATCCTCTGAGAAGCCTATTTCTAATCAAATATTAAACCTTCAGTGATAGCGTAGTGCTTTGCTGAAAGGAGATGCAAATTAATTACCCTGCATGCATATTTGATTTTCACTTTGGTTAAACATTTACACAGAAATGTGAGTAAAGAAGGCTGTTAAAGGGAGTGTCCAAATTTTTACCCTCCAAACCAGGGCAGATGGAGCTTGTTAAGTTTAAATTGAACCTTAAGAACTGCTGTTACAATATACTGTGCAGGGGCAAAACTCCACTCCGCTACAAGGAAAAATCTGCAACAGTGCTTTTTAATGTATAGTATGTATAGATGGTTTTATCATATTATATTTTACAAAATGAAGTAACAAAGTTTCATAATTGTTTACAGGGACGATGGTAAGGACAGTCTGAAGTTCTACACCAATCCCTCGTACTTTTTCGACTTGTGGAGAGAGAAGATGCTCCAGGACACAGAGGACAAGAGGAAAGAACGGCGAAAACAAAAGGTACACCAATGTCATTATGCATCATATATGGAAAGTCTGTCCTAACATAACTTAGCCAATATGAAAAAGCTTTCATATGCTATTGTAATCTGAAATAACTAAGGAACTACAGATTAAAAGCTATATTTCACAAAGCAACTCATTCACTATGCAACTTTTAATTTTTCTGGTGAAGTGTCTGCCTCTTATGTGTCACCATGGAGCTGTTATTGCTTTGTCTGGAATGTTCCACAGTATGGCTTTATGCTGATAGCTAAGCATAAATTTGATGCCGTTGATTTTACAGCTCAAAAATATTTTAAAAAATATGTATTCTTACTGTGAACAGAAACACCTCTACACAGATCTGAACTGTAAATGGTGGTGCCACCTGCTTCAACCTCCATGGAGATGGAAAGATTTAATGCCATACTGTGCAACATTCCAGGCAAAGCTTAATATGTTCATGGAGACAGCAACTGAGTGAATAGAAAAGTCACATAGGGCACCTCCTATGTGTGTGTTTAATGCTAAACATATCTACAGTAACAGTAACATAATGGACAGCACCATAATACATAAAGTTAGATTCAGACGTTCAATCAGTGCAGCTCATTGGCGATATGCTGTTTATATCACAAATCTATGTCCTCTAATTAGCCAATACTCATTCCTCTGGTCGACCCTCGTGCTCCTGTGATCATTACATCTAATTAATGGCAACATCTGCTCCCCTCTCGGCTCCTCTCCAGCCGCTCTGCTTGGGCACACACAAACACACAAATTAATCGAATCACCTCCTGCAAAGGGGTTTCCCGCCCTCTGATCCACGGGCTCTAATTGGGAGCAGGTTGTGGGCCAAGACATGCTGCCGGCTCACAGTCAATCACAGACAGGTCGAGTTCTGTTCATGTGGAAGTAAATGGCGTGTGGGAGGTCGTAGTAGTGGTACAAGTATTATTATAAATAGTAGTAGTGCTAGTCATTGAATATTTCAAACTGGAAATAAATAGGTATTTCTGCATCTTGTGAGTACTTTTACAGTCCTTTCACATTTGTCTGATGTTCCCTTAGTTAATTTAAAGACAGGTTTACACAGATTTCTGTTGCATTATCAAAATAGCTTCTGATTCTGTTGTTCTGTTCTGTGATCTGGATACTCAAAAAAAGTTTTCATTTTTGTCAGCATCGCCCACCTCTCTTCCTGTTTTTGAAGCAACGGCCCTAGTTCTTAATTTTCATAACATTTTCAGCAGAGATTGGAAAGTGATTTCACTGTTATTAAAGCCTTGGGGTGGGATTTGCTTGTATAAAACACTTCATTCCCCATAGTGCTTAGCTGGCAAAGAGACAGACCCCACTGAACTGTTCTCAGGAAGGAGTACGAATTTGAGAAGTACGTGTCAGTACATGTAGTAGGAAAACTGGTGAATATAGAGCTTGTGAATAAAATATGAAAGTTTAGGATGGTTGATACTTTGCTACATGCACTCAGCTCAGATAATAATAGTGCCCTGAATTTTTATAGGACTCACACCCCTGACAATCCATTATTCATTCACTCCTAAACTCGATAAGCTGTTTCCAAAGCTGCTCTAGAGCTGAATGTGGCCTCCAATGTATACCAACAGCCCCCCTGCCCACCTTAACACATCAGGACTTGTAACTTGGTAAATAAAAAGTGAAAAACATCAACTTATAGTAGAACACATTAACTATTTCACTCATGAGCCCATAATAACATAAAACGTATTTGTGAAGCTTTTATTATCATATAATTTCATATACTCATCATTATTTTACACTGAAGCAATATAAGAGAAAAAGGACATTACAAAAGTGATATTCTGGTCTTTTTCTGTAATCTTTAACCATATAGCTAAAGAGGGACATTTTCTATAGCCTTCTTTGCATTTGTATCTTCATTATGAAAAACTAATTATGATGCTTCAAACCATTACGAGGCTTTTGTTTTGAACGCCACTTGTAGCAGTGAATATATGAAGGAAAGACATTATAATCTTTGTCTAAGAAAAATGTGGTGTTGCAGTTAATGTACAAAATGATTAATGAGCAGGCTCTCGAGATAAGGATCTTTTAACGTTTAACACTACAGCAGATTTATTTAAAGAGGAACTGCATGTTCTTGAGCTTTTCATTTCTTTTCCCTTATACATCACATTATAAATCTAGTCAACACTGGGGATTGCTTCCATAAAAAGCAGTTGGACGAAGCTCACATCTGGACATTTTTGGAGGAAAGCAATAATATTTAGCCTGCAGCTCAAATTCGACCACCGTAGGTATTTGCGTAAACTTGAGTATTAAAATACACCATCACATTTTGGTCACAAGGGGTGTTTTTTAAGATTGGAAATTCTTGGGCACAAACATAGCAATAATAAAACTGTCTCTGTTCACTAAGTTACCTTTTCCACAATTGAAGTGTAGATGTTGAGACTCCTTAATTATTCCATGAATCTGGACTCAGAAGGCTCTTTTAGTTGAGACCTCTACAGAAATTATTTGTTTTTATTGAATATGCTTTTTAAAAGAATACAGAATCAAAGTTTAAGGTGCATATGACAGGCTGACATGTTTTTCTAATTATTACTTTGTTTTGGAATAGTATCTGTCTGTGGTTATTATTCATTACAGTTTCATGTCAGTCGGTGGGCATTTGTGAAGAATAGCTGATGAAAAATGTGAAAATGACAGGTTCCTTAAAAGGAATCTCTTTATCATAAACACACAACATTTCATTCAAACTGCAGGGATAATTTAAGCTCAAGGAATTCATTTTTCTGACATTCATCAAAGAAACTTGAGGTGTCATTTATATTTTCATTTGTCAAATAAGAACTAAATAAGACATTTTGCCTCTTGTTTACCATATGTTTACCAGGTAACAGTTATGGGAAAGTATGTCACATATTATTACATACAACCAGGAACTGACCTTATAAACTTGTCTAACTAGGCAAGATTTGTAGCTAAATCTTACATACATTAAGTTATGGAAAGTATGTGTCTGTGAAATGAGTAGTCTAATACACTTTAAGCATAACTCTTGGCTGTGTCTTGGTTGCAACTTGTGCACTTTACTGCACTTTACCCGAATACACTTACGGGTAGACACATTTTGAGAGTCAACAGTAAATGGTAATGCAAAGGAAACTTACTATGTCCTAATCTATTTAACTGTGGGCCTCAGCCTTAAGCCTATGTGATCAAGTGCAGTGGAAATATCAGAGGAGCTGTGCAGTTCTACAAGTCGGAAGCGTCTCATTCTCACTTGACTCCAAACTGAATTAGCAGCGACTCCCCCAGGCTCCTCTCTCTGTCTGCTGTTTGATTACAGCACTCACAGTCTCCTAATGGAATACATTGACATTTATATCAGAGCTCGCACTGGTTAAAAAGTGGAGAGCAATTCCATTCGGTGTTAGTCGAAGTGCCATGTTGTTGCCAGGGTTTGCAGACAAATGCACTTGATGATATGTGTTATTATGAAAACAATTTTGTATTTTTTATTGACCATACATTTTATTATTACATTGCAACAATAATAATAAGCTGTTGTATTATTTCTTTCATCTAAATGGATTTGACAGCTATTTTAAGGAAATTATCTTTGTACTGTTACTGATATTTCCAGTTCTTTCTCTATTCTTTGATTCCATTAAAATATTTATTGAAGTAATTCTATATTTAAGAGCAGTTTTGTTTTCACAGACAGAGAACTATATTTCTTTGGCAGCACTGGATACACAACTGATATTGCTAGTGACGTGATGAGCTGTTTCAGGGTCAAGACAGACTCAAGGTTATAAACTAAGAGGAATGACCATGACAGATGACAGATGGTGCACTACCTGGATGGATGTTTATAAAACCATGTAAGGCATAGGCAAGTTTTCAGATTTCAAGTGACCAAAAAATAGGTTCTTTGGTATATTTTAGAAGTGTTAGTTGACTTTATTTGATTATTGTTGTGTGTATTTCTTGGTTTATTCAGTCATAACATATCAAAAGACCATTATAGAGCAAGTTAAGTAAACTCCTTGTTGAAGTGGATCTCTTAAATTGTATTGAATCATTACTTAGTTAGATTCACTGTTAGATCCCACCTGTCCTTAGCCAAATGAAAACAGATGACTTCCTATAAGCAGCTTCTGTCCCAAACTTCTGTATCTTTAGTTTCTTTTATGGCTTTCTCTTCTTCATTCTCCCCTCACTCTTTGCTTTGTCTCCATACATTTTATGACCACTCTGTACAGCAGGATCTGCCTTATCTCATGTGTCCAAATGGCTTTCTATTTGACCCCCGTCCTGTCCCCTTCCTCTGCCCCCTGGAGGTAAGACCGCATGTCCCATGTTCCAGCGGTCTGCAGCCTACTCACCCCACTAACCTAACACAACAGCCCCTGGACTTCACCTTTAACTGTCCTCACTGCATCATTATACTAAAGTAACACAAGAAATTTTGCATTACAAATTAGCATGAGATTAGATCTATGAGCACAGTACTAACAGCACTTGTGTGTAAGATAAGGGAATGCTGTTCTATTTAAAGGTCTGGTGTATTCATCCTTCTTTACATCTTAACATCATTAAATAATAATTGGAATTATTCTTTTGTTTTTATATCCACTTGACCAATTTTTCACTAAGCTTCTTTAAAATGTATTGCAAAAGACTTAGATACCACAAATCATGGCCTCTCTAATTCATAATGCATTGTTGTTGATTGTTGTTTTCTTGAGTATTTCCACTGTACATAATTAGTACATTTTATTACTTATGTTCAATGTTGCATTCAACTGAAAATCAAAATCACGTTGATAATCCTTTCTGGAGCTGTCACATCATTTCTTAGTGCCACATCATTTACAGGTATACTTGGCTCTTAGTCACAGTTGGCAATTTTACGCTGCCCCTCTGTGTGGCTGTATTAAATCATCATTAACAATGATGCATATACATAGGTTGATGTCTACTGTAGTTTGATCAACACATTTATTTCAATTATAAGATCTTGTCTAAGTAAATAATACATCCTCAGAAATCGTGTGTTCAGTCCAGATGTTATTGTCAGGAAAGGGGTGGTCTTATTTACATGCTCCTGTTAGCTCCACCCTCTTTGGCCTTTATTTTTAGCCAATAATGGCTCATTGCACTTCTGCTGAGTCTGTTAGGTCCAGCATGAAACCACACAGCCCAATACAGTTACACACATACCTCACATTGACACACTTTAAATGGCTTCTACAGGCCATAACTCTGGAGATGCGCACACAGTCTGATAGCTGGCTGTTGGGATGAGGGATGGAGATTTCCCCGCAGGCTCCACAGCTTCTGAAATTAGCTCCATTTATTAAAAAAAACTGACAAACGTGTACAGATGCACCGTCTCTCACTCAGCTCCTGCCTTGCTTACTTTAAACTGTTTTATAGTGAAAAATGTTGCTTATAATATGTATGACAGATGGTGGAGTTTGCACAGCATTTAGCTTCTGCAACCTGTCTAATTATTTAGGTGCCTTTTTAAACTTGTTATGATGCATTTTGTGAGTTAGAATGAGGATATGTCAAACATACCACAGTCACACTTTGTACAGAATACATTCACACATATGGTGATTTTTTTTTTAATCTAAAACAAACAAAATGGTGGGACTTAAGTACAGTTCTAGCCCATTACAAAAGCAAATAGATGTACGTCTGTTGTATAATGTCATGAAATATTAGACTTTTTGTGCCAAAGCACCCATTTGCACACAGTGTTTTCAGGATCTTCAGTGTGGACTAAACGATATTGACTTTGTGGGTCCAGATTTATAAATGCTGGAGCAGAGAGGAGGAGGCAGGCACGAGGGTGCTGTACGCAGACCAATGCCTCATCACAGATAATGGGCCGTGATGAATCAGAATTTAATCAATAGGCATTAGCATCCAAATTATTCCCTTGCTCCTCCTCAGAGGCTGAGCTGTGGACGAGCCAAACAGCCTATGGTTAATCCACAGAGGACAGTTGTTGAATCAGCTGTCAGTCAGCAAAAGTTTGTGCCCCAAAATCTAAATTTTATTAGTAACCATGGTGTGTCTTTGAAACTTGATTATACTAGTATGTAACAGTACCTCTCATTTATTCATTACAGCATTTACAGCTGTTTTTATTGCTAAAACACGTTGAAAAACATGTATTTGCTTCTCTATTAATCTGATCTGTTCTGTGGCCCAATTGCATCAAAAGCTTGTCTCAGTGTTAGCTGCACTGAAAGCCATACTGTCGAACATTCCATGCAAAGCAATAAAATCTGTATGACAATCCGGTGAGAGACCCTCCACCAGAAAAGTGACAAACTGCACCTTTAAAGTTGTCAGAAATGTATCATGTCATGATGAATTTGATGCTTTGTTAGAATGTGTGTGTTTGTGTGTAATGTTGCTATTTGCATTTACTTTTGGGGCAGCTCTGCATGTTTACGTTTTGGCATGTCCCACTATCTGCTCCTGTCCCATTCCAGTAAGGTCTGCCTCTTTCTAAACTAGATTGTTAGTCCTTTGTATTGTGCACGCTAGGCCCTATAGTAGCATTGTGACGTCCTTCTGCTGAAAGCACATGGCCATTGTGTTTTTATAGGCTTTTCTTTTCTTTTTTCACTTTTCACCCCTTGATTATGGTGCACCCCTCACTGTCACCACCCACTCTGCTGTTGTTGTGGCTGTTTGAGTTTTTCTTTTTTTTTTTCAGACCCACCCCCCTCACCCCAGTGCTTCTCTTGTGTTTTTTGTTTTTTGTAGTTGCAGGACCCCCGCATGTATGATCAGGTCTATAGGTACTTAGACCTTCCAGGGCAGGTATGTGAACAAAATACAGATAATATATAAGACATTCTGTGTGATTTTTGCTTCTGCTGTGTCTGTCATTTATTGTGTCATCAAACGTTTGAGTCCTCTTTGACATATGACCTTTCTCTATACACACTGAAACTATTAAACTTGATTTGGTCCTTCTCATTTCATGTTTACTGTTAAGTTTCAGAATGTTATCATGTTCTATAACAATAAATCATTTTTTTTATTAGATAAGTTGTGTTTTTGTGAGCTATAAGGGTGTGCCATTTGACACAGAAAGACCTTTTTGAATAACCTGTTTTTCACAGTTCTGAACTGTACTTAACAAATGGATATATTCTTTCCCCATTATTTTAATTTTTGTTTGACTCGGGCACTTTTCTAAAGGTTGTTCGATGCACCCTTAGCACATTTTGGTAGGTTTCATATTTGGATTAGGTAGTTTATCTGTTGACATGAGTCTATTTTTTACGTATTATTTGATTTATGAACCAAAATCAGACTAGTTAGTTCTATAATGGGTTGTTCAGTCATATCTAACCAAGTATTTCTCTCTTCTTCCTTTGTCCTCATCCATCATCTTGTCCACTGTTTGTCCTGGTTGGTGTTCGTCTTGTGTGTCCATCATCGCTCCCTGTCCGCAGCTGAAGGCCATAGACCGCCCTCACGAGCCAGAGAAGGTGCCCCGAGCCCCACACGACCGAAAGAAGGAGTGGCAGAAGCTGGCCCTGGGCGCAGAACTGGCCCAGGACGTCCCGGACGACAAGCACCGAGAGGCCAACGGTTCTGCAGGTTACCACGACAACAGGTTAGTGTGATTTACATCCAGAAATATATGGCTCACAAATATTTGGCTTTCCGTGATAAGCACTAGACCAGGGGTCACCAACACTGTGCCCGCGGGCGCCATGTCGCCCCCAAGCCCCACATGAGTCGCCCGCAGAGTGGTTCTAAAAATAGCAAACTCACTAATGAGCTGCATCTAAAATTTTATTTTATTCTGTTGCTATTTTTTTTTATCACCCTTGCGTTTATATAGATTTAAAAATGACAATATCTTAAACATTTGTTCATTATACGTGAAGTTTAGATAAGTTAAGGTGAACTTTGACCTACTCACTTCAAAGGTCAGTATTGTGCACGTGACAAAACCAGTGCTCAGCTCGCGAGCGCTGTGAGGATGCGCTGAATGCAGTTTCTTACTCCAAAACATGGTAGAAAATAAAGAGATCACTTTCACAACGATTTAAGACTGTAAAAGAAACCTGCGCGTATCTCATCTGCGGAGCGACTGTGGTGACGGCAAAGCGACACAATGTGGAGGGACACTTCACTACGTCTCACAAAGCTCCACACTAACTACCCACGGGGACGCGCACTCCCCACAGGGACGCGCACTCCCCATGGGGACGCACACTATGGGCAGAACAAGCCCAGAGCTAAACGCAGCTTTGGGTAAACGGCAGGCTTTTTTCACGACACCGGTGAAAAATTCACACAACGCAACCGAGATTTATTTAAAAATATGTAAGCTTATTTTTCTTTAACATTACATGATTGATAACTTAATGAAACATGGTGCAATGTATATTATTTATGTTTTGTTAAAATGTTTTGTCAATGGATAGTGAAAATGGGACACTTTTCCTATGAGATGTAGTGATGTAAGTGTCATCTGGAAATTTAACAATTACTAAGATTAGTAAAGTTAAAGTGCTGAATACTGATACGTTTCCCTCCTTGCTCATTGTTCATAATTATTTTGAGAAATCATTAATGTGATCAGTGTCTTGCAACGTGATCAATGTGTTCACATAGATGATTATCATTTATCATTATCAATAATGTATAACTAAAGGCAAACTGAGAAAATTTGTTATTTCAGAAGAGCGTCTCAAACTGGTAGCCCTTCATATGACTCAGTGCCCGTAAAGTAGCTCTCAGGTTAAAAAAGGTTGGTGACCCCTGCACTAGACAAACACTTTGTTAGAAGATAGAGAATTTGTTAGAATGGCAAATGTAAAACCTCTCCTCATGTGGATGCATATTGTCCGGATGCTAACAATATAAATTTAAGTTAAAATGTCCTAATGAATGATGAAGGATCTCTCACCTACTTCTATTTCTATGACCATGACTAAAATCATGGCACTAAGCAGGCCAAGTTACAGGTCAGATCTGTGAAGACCCCATATAATAACACCTGAAATAGAATTAATGCAAGAGAGATAAGTTAAATGCCATAAAGTGGAAAATTTCAGGCAAAACCATAACCTTAGCTTAGAGACTGGCATGTAGCAACCCCCCCCCATCAGTACAGTTACCTTAAACTCAGTGTTCTGCCATATATTTTTGCTCACAGGATGAAATCTGTCATTGCAAAGCTAAATTGGTCCCACTTCACCAACAATCGCTCCTTATAATTTACACTTCATTTGCAGTGGGAAAATGCGGCCACGGCAGTGCTGATTAGAATCCCTCACAGTTATGATTACATTTATTGTGCTGTAAGTCTCCAGTGCCACTCATGTTAAGCTATTTTCATGTCAGTCAATGCTATTAATGAAAAATCTATTGCAGACAAATTAGTACCTTTCTAGGACATGACATTGTGATCTTATTCAGACCATGATGACTCAGTTGCATTCTTATATAACATGTAAAAATATATACTGTAATTATTGAAGAGGACAGTGAAGAGTTTGCCGCTTGATTTGTAATTGCACTGCTACTAGAACTAGATCAATTTTGTTGTCTGTGTCGTAAATGATTTTGTTTATATATATATATATATAAACCCCCCCCCACACACACACACACACACACACAGTGAGGCAAATAAGTATTTGAACACCCTGTGATTTTGCAAGTTCTCCCTATTAGAAATGGAGGGGTCTGAAATTTTCATCTCAAAAATCTGTAAATCACATTGTATGATTTTTAAAAAATAATTTATTTGTATGTTACTGCTGCAAATAAGTATTTGAACACCTGTCTATCAGCTAGAATTTCGACCGTCAAAGACCTGTTAGTCCACCTTTAAAAAGTCCACCTCCACTTCACTTATTCTAAATTAGAAGCACCTGTTTGAGGTTGTTAGCTGCATAAAGACACCTGTCCATACCATATGATCAGTAAGACTCCAACTACTAACATGGCCAAGACCAAAGAACTGTCAAAATGCACAGGAGACAAAATTGTAGACCTCCACAAGGCTGGAAAGGGCTACAAGGCCAAGCAGCTTGGTGAAAAAAAGATCCACTGTTGGAGCAATTATTAGAAAATGGAAGAAGCTAAACATGACTGTCAATCTCCCTCGGACTGGAGCTCCATGCAAGATCTCACCTCGTGGGGTCTCAATGATCCTAAGAAAGGTGAGGAATCAACCCAGAACTACATGGGAGGAGCTGCTCAATGACCTGAAAAGAGCTGGGACCACCTTTTCCAAGGTTACTGTTAGTAATACACTGAGACATCATGGTTTAAAGTCATGCATGGCAAGGTTCCCCTGCATAAACCAGCACATGTCCAGGCCCATCTTAAGTTTGCCAATGACCATTTGGATGATCCAGAGGAGTCATGGGAGAAAGTCATGTGGTCAGATGAGACCAAAATAGAACTTTTTGGTCTTAATTCCACTTGACATGTTTGGAGGAAGAAGAATGATGAGTACCATCCAAAGAACACCATACCTACTGTGAAGCATGGGGGTGGAAACATCATGCTTTGGGGGTGTTTTTCTGCACATGGGACAGGACGACTGCACTGTATTAAGGAGAGGATGACTGGGGCCATGTATTGCGAGATTTTGGAGAACAACCTCCTTCCCTTAGTTAGAGCATTGAAGATAGGTCGTGGCTGGATCTTCCAACATAACAATGACCCAAAGCACACAGCCAGGATAACCAAGGAGTGGCTCCGTAAGAAGCATATCAAGGTTCTGGAGAGGCCTAGCCAGTCTCCAGACCTAAACCCAATAGAAAATCTTTGGAGGGAGCTCAAACTCCATGTTTCTCAGCGGCAGCCCAGAAACCTGACTGATCTAGAGAAGATCTGTGTGGAGGAGTGGGCCAAAATCCCTCCTGCAGTGTGTGCAAACCTGGTGAAAAACTACAGGAAACGTTTGACCTCTGTAATTGCAAACAAAGGCTACTGTACCAAATATTAACATTGATTTTCTCAGTTGTTCAAATACTTATTTGCAGCAGTAACATACAAATTAATTATTTCAAAAATCATACAATGCAATTTCCAGAATTTTTTATTTTTTTTTTTAGATTATGTCTCACATAATGCACATGCACCTAAGATGAAAATTTCAGACCCCTCCAAGTGGGAGAACTTGCAAACTTGCACTTAATAACTAATTGATATTCATAGGACTACATGCATGTGTTTTCCTTAAAACATATCTAGGCATGTCACAAAATAAATTACTTTTCAAATGTTACATTTTTTTAAAAATATATCATTGTACAATATCCAATGCTCTACCAGATGAAATGTCTTTATCCCACCTTATCTCTTACAATGTGGTTTACTGTTTCTGATTCCAGGGGGCAGGTGTACACGGAGCACATGGACGGGACATTCTCGTTGGCTGCGTTGCCCTACACCCAGATGAACGAGCTGCTCAACAGAGGAGACCGAATGTACTCATCACGACCACACGATGCCCCACCCCTTCCACCTCCCATGCACTCGATGGGAGACATCAAGGCTCCCTCTGTTCTTAGGTGAGATGACAATGTCAAACTTTAGGTTCTTTCTATAGGTTTAGTGGTAAACTAAGATATTTTCAGTCATTCTGATTGAAGTCATGCGGACATCATTTAGGCATGAGGAGCAGAAATATTTAATTGATTTCTCCAAAAGTCCTCACCACTCTGCTTTTTTCCCAAACCTCCATCACAGCTTTGTCTGCCTTTGCTCTTTGAAGTCCCACTGACATTTGGTGTGGGATCCGATACACTTTTCTTTGAAGCTATGGCTGGTGTAACAGACTGGTGTTGGTGGATGCAGTATGTATATTAAGGGCTCTGATACAATCCAATTTACACTGTCCTCCATCCATGTCAGAGGACTTCTATGCAATGTGCTGTGCTACTGAAGTAGTGGTGCAGCGATCTGTTGTTTTACAAGTGAAGTTAAAAAGTTTACATCAAGGTGGTCCTTATCTGATTAAGGCTTTTTGTTAGGATATACAGTAATGCATAAGTCATTTCAAGGAAAGATTAACAATATCTTTGCACCATTGTCTTTATCATGCACACACATGGTTATTAATTAGTGCCTTCTGTCTCTGCATTTAGCTCTGGTTCAGGTTTCTCGGACAGCCGACCTCAGTCTCCAGCTCGGACAGGAGGTCTCAACAACACTCCTCCCCCTCCTCCCCCACTGCCCCCTCCTCCCCCTCCACTGCCCTCTGCTGGTCTGCGGGGCACTCCTCCCCCCATCCCTCCTCTGCCAGTGCAGCAGCAGCCTCCAGCCATCCCACCTCCACCTGCACCTCTCCAGATCGCTCCAGGGGTGCTGCATCCTGCCCCTCCACCAGTTGCTCCACCTCTCCACTCATCCCCAGCTCGTCTGCACCAGGGCATGGACAAGACGGCTCTGGGACCTTTGGGTCCTTCAGATGGTACTGTTCTACCCCCACCCCCTCCTCCGCCTCCTCTGCCACAGCCTGGAGCCCGTACCTCGTCTCCCTGTCCCCCGCCAGGAGCTATGGGTTCTCCACAACCCCACGCAGCGACCCACGATGTGGTTCCCAAGAGGCATTACCCTGCAAACTTACCCCCTATCAGTGACGCACGCAGTGTGCTGCTAGAAGCCATCAGAAAAGGTACACAAACTTACACAGTCTTACACAAACCTTCATATTTTTTACTTCAGTGATTACTAGTTTTATTATTATGTTTGATGTTTTTGGCTTGGAATACTGCACCTTGATTGGTCTTAACTCTTTATTCTAAGGTTATTTATGTATGCCCACTAAAATACAGCTGTGTCCAGTATTTTTAATATATCTGAATGTATAATACACTTTTTATTTTAGTGAAAATCTTTGCTCTTATGCTCCTGCAGGTATCCAGCTTCGGAAAGTAGAGGAGCAGCGGGAGCAGGAGGCTAAGCACGAGCGCGTTGGAAATGATGTGGCCACTATTCTGTCCCGACGCATCGCTGTCGAGTACTCCGACTCTGAGGATGAGTCTGAGTTTGATGAGGGGGACTGGATGGAGTGATGAAGGGCTGCAATAGTGGACAGTGATTGCCCTGTACGCCCTTGGCATGGCCCCTCAGTATGTCGCATCCATTACAGATAGAAGGACACTCTGTTGACGGCCTCTCCTCTGTGGAGCTTTTATTGTCATCTGTCTTGATGTGCTTTGTGTTGAGGAGACTCCCTGTGCCCTTGGTCTCCTTGGTGTCTAAAAGATTTCTGCACTACAACACAACTTTATCATGGCTTTCTTCATGATGAAATCCTACTAACTCTTAATATACATGAAGATTTAGGTTTGAAGGCCCATTTGTTTTGGTTTCATGTCTGTGTGTCTATATTTAAAAAAAGACTTGACAAAGGAAAATTGAAGGCATGTTGCAACTTTCCTTTCACAGCACATTGCCCTCTTGTGGCGGGTGATGGCATTACGAGTGCCGTTTTAAGTTTTTTACCTTTTTATTTGGTTACAGAATATGGTTGAAATGGGCCAGTAATTTACACAAACAAGATCAGCTAAGAGTATTTCTAGTTGAGCTGTCATGCTTGTTATCAAGATTGACTTTGTCACAAAGAAACAAGCAGAAACAGGATTGTGTCAATGTGGCGGTATGTTATTGTTGTATGAATGAGAATGAAGGAGCATTTCATGGTTGCTGTGGCCATATACATGTGCATATTCCCTCACCTGGGTCAATTTGAGTGTAAAATGCAACTGAATGGAGTAGCTATTTTCATTGATACATTTTTCACAGCAAATCGGCATACCAGGTGTTAAATCGTTACATTTCTCATCTCTGAACTTGAAACTGAAATAGGTAATTTACACATTTCTTTGTATTTTTTTTTGTTTTGATAATTATGGCAAAAAGACTGGTTATAAAATTCTGCAAATTGTCTCTGCTATAAAGCTAATTCATGACATTGAATTGATGAATATAAAAATACATGTACCAAGTAGCAAATTTCTTTTTTATTTGTACCATCTTCTCTAATGTTTTGAAATTTGAGATGCATCTCATCCTAAATCAAAATAAGATTTTTTTCCACAATACCTAAGTGTGCTTCATGATGCATACTAAAAACATTTTACAACATTTACCAACTTATTCAGATTACATCGTGTAACACACAGAGATTGTTTTGTTTTTTTTGTCAGTGTGGGATGGTGTTTTCTGGTATGCTAATCTTGTCATTAAACTAATCCTGAGCCATGTTTTTCTACCCTACTAAGCTCTTATCCTTCGATGCCATTATTACAGAGAGAAGAGATAAGATGCAGTAGATACACATGTGATTTCTTTCCAACTTCAATGTCTGACACTTGGATAACAGATTATTTCTCCATAACTAATCTGACCAATACCACTCAGTATCCGAAGGCAGCTCCTCCCCCAGATCCCCTTTACCGCTAACACCAAACTTCTGGTTAAAAATAAACAGTTTTTCAGCGTGAAACTGCCTTGAGGCTGTGACAAGAAAATGATGCATAAATAGGCCTTGTTTTTGGCTCATTTCAAAAGAAAATGTCGGCCATATCTTGTTCGTTCTTTCTTCTTCTTGCCTTATTGTTCGTATTGTTGAGTTGATGAATGTAATTGTGCTGTTACTACTTAACTTGCCTGCGCTTGTATGGATTTGCTGTTTCTATGTTCGGGGGGGAAGAAAAGGGATACAATGAGACAGAAACCATTGTTTAAACAAAAAAGACAGAGGTTCAAAACTGTAAACTCTGTAACTTATGTAACTGTTGACTGTAACAGTTTGCCTGAATTAAAAAAACTAATGTTCAGTCTTCTCAACTCTGCATCTGAGCTTGTTTGTTTTTTCTCCTTTAAAGGTGTACTATTCTACTTTTCTGGTAGAGCGTCTGCTATTTTTTTGTATTCAGGAAGATGTTATTGCTTTGCCTGGAATGTTACAAAATAGGGCATTAAATGTGTCTACCTACATGGAGACAAGCAAAAGATAACCATGGCAGATTACAGATCTGTGGTGAGATAACCCCACTCACATTAAGAATGTAGGTTTTTCAAGGTATTTTTGAACAATAAAAACATGTGTAATTGAATATTTGAAAGACAGATACAAGTACAATGGCATACTGTAGAACATTGGACAGGTGGTGGACTCCATCAGAAAGGTTACATAGTGCACCTTTAAGCTAGAGCAAAGCTTCAGTGATAATAGATCATTTATTGTAACACAAACAGCCCTAATAAAATTTGCTTTAGCTCTAAGGGGGGCCCTGATGAAACTGAGATTTAATTACCCGATACACTGTTTTCACACTCAGTGGAGACCCAAGTATTCACCATGGTGGAAATTGCCCGATTAACCTGTAGTCAACTTCTAATGCCATTTGCTCAAAAACACAATTCTTCACTGTGATTGTGTGAACATTCACATTTACAGCCTCTCAGGTTGTGACTGTGCATTTTCCCACTGCTTCCAATCATGAACAGTAAAATGGAGCGTTAATGCCAGCGGTCCCACCACAGTGTTATCTACACACAGGCAGAGGCTGTGCTGCTGTGGAAAATGAGAGCATATATTTAAGCAGGAAGACATAATCACACAAGACTTTAAACTTGTTTTAATTGCTGGATTCCACTCTCTAGAAACAGACATAAAAAGATAGTGTATATTATAAATTCTGCAAATGGCATCAACCTTATGGCTTTAGCTTTTAGCAAAACTACACCGAACCCAAAATTGGAGATGGCGCTGACATCATTACATAATATACTTCTTCACTAACAGGTATTGCATTTATTGTAGTACTGGTGATCTATTGAATTACAGTTTGCCTTTTATAAACTACCTCTAAGCTCTGTTAAGCTTAACTGATGTATATGACAAAGTAGATTTCACTGCCAATAGAAATGTATTCAGTATCAGTGACAGTATCACTAGTTACACCAAGTAACTTTTCTGGCAGAGGTCTGTCACCTGCTTGTATTCATGGAGATGTTCTGGCTTTGCCTGGAATGTTCCACAGTACATTATCAAACCTATTTTATATAATTCAATTAGAGGTGTTTCTATAGCTCAAAAATACATTAAATTCATGTATGCATTCTTACGATGTGTGTTATCATGCTTGTCTCCAAGGAGGTAGATATCTTTAATGCCATGTTGTGGAACATTTCAAGCAAAGTAATAACATCTACATGGACATTAGCAGGCGGTGAACCCTCCACCAGAACAGTTACATGTGCAGATTTATGTAAAGACTCAATCATTTTGTCCAATTTGAATGTTTTAAACTTGTCTCACCTTTACAGATGTGTCTAAACTTGAAGTGTATTATTCTTCCTCCGCGTCACAGACTTCTGGACCTGACGAGCTCGAGACCCCAGGCCCAGAGACTGCAGGGACTCAGTAAGAAAGTGCTGAGTGGGAGACACACATAGCATCAGCAGCAGCTTAGCATCGCCACCTGGTGGACACAATAAGACAAACGTTTAGTTGTGCGCTCGAATTAAATAATGCAGACAAATAAAACACGTGAGGTCAAATACATGGTAAATGAACCTATAAACAGTACCTATGGCATCCTGAAGGAGGTGTGTGAGTTTGCTGTTTCTGTAGGGAATGTGTGGTCTGTGTTCTGCCAGAGCACTCAAGACATCAGACAGGGAACAGAGAGAGCGGTTTATACAGGACACCTCCCATAAGCTCGGACCCGACACGCCTGACATACCTGATCAGGACAAAGACAAGACTTCAATGAAGGAAAATGATCAGCAATCGTTAATTTATTTTATTTTATTTTATTTACTGAACCAGAGCATTTACTTGGCCTTAAGCAGATTTTATTAAGTCTATAGATAAAGCAAAAGTGTAAATCTAACTGCATAGAGCTGTTGTGGAAAAATTACAATTCTAGATGAAAAGTAATCCATTTGAAATACAGAAAAAGGTTTATTCTTTGTTACAGCAGATCCAGACAGGACAGACTCGTAGCCTCCCAGCCCCCCAAGTCTTCCTGCTCTCTCCTCCCCAGTCCAAGTCCCCTGAGCATCTGAGCTCTGACTATTTTATACCACAGTGACAATGCTACATACATTTCAAAGCAGATTGACTTTTGTTTCACACCCATATGATAATGAACTTTTACACTTAGACAGGTAGAACGAAAAAAATGAGTTTCCTGTGGGATGGAGACACAACCTTCACACATTGTCTGATCTGGGCCTGACCAACTGACACAGATCAAATGCATTTAAAGACATATGACAAGAATATTTTCTTCACAACATGAATTTACTTAAATTTCCCTCACAGAGCTCAACAGTTACCGCCCAGTAAACATACTTTTTCTCCCTAAAATAATATTAAAAGTTTAAAATGTCCTGGAGGATTTATATAATTTTCTGAAACTGTAAAACACAAATCTTGCATTTTAAATTATTACACACCGTCTATCTTATCCTTTCAAGCAGCCCCCTGAAGGCATATATATACATTGAATGCACTCTCCTAAATCTGTAACTATCTCTTTACTGCCAAAAAAATTACTTTCCTAACTTACCAACACATTCGCTCCCAGCAAGGTCCACCAGCTGAAGTTTAGTCCTGAACGTGTCCTGGGTGATGCTGCGCCGTGGTGAGGGTGAGCGTAAAGGGGAGGGGCATGGTGAGGGGGAGGGGCATCGGGAGGAGGCGGGGCTCAACAGAAGCTCATCAGGTGGTTTGGCACGGCAACACTGTGGACTCCAAAACTGCTTTCTGCTAGAGTTGAGCATGTCCTTCTTGGCGCTCTGCAGTCTACGAGCTGTGAGGTGATGTTGGATTGGTTTGTGACATTAAAAAAATAATAATAATAAAATTCTGCTGATGTCAATAAGCATTTTAAAGTTGTCTCAATTACATATTTTTTCATATGTATATATATATATACACACACACACACACATATATGTATATATGTGTGTGTATATATGTATATATATATATATATATGGAAGTTCATATCAGGCATCATTGCCTAAGATAAGATGGTCATCGGCAAAGATACCAGGGGCGCCAAACACCAGCTCCTGGTAGACCAAACAATCGCCCGAGACAGCAAACCCGTCAGACCAACCTGTGCACTGCCTGGATTGATTACAAGAAAGCCTATGACTCAGTGCTGCACACATGAATCACTGAATGCCTGGAGCTGTATAACATCAACAAGACTCTAAGAGCCTTCATTGCAAACTCAGCGAGGTTGTGAAAAAAAACCCTTGAGGCCAGTGACAAGCCACTTACACAAGTGACCATCAAATGTGGCATATGCCAAAGAGATGCACTGTCACCACCGCTGTTCAGCCAAATCATCAACAACACTGGCTATGGATACTGATTCAGGAATGGAGCCACCATCAGTCATCTTTTCTACATGGATGACATCAAGCTGTACACTAAGAATGAGTGAGGCATCGACACTGATCCACACCACCAGGATCTACAGCACAGACATTGGAATGTCAATCGGGCTTGACAAGTGCAGCCGGATGGTGACAAAAAGAGGGAAAGTAGTCCACACAGAAGGGGTCTCACTTCCACAAGCAACAATAGCAGACGTTGAGGACCATTACAAATACCTTGGTATCCCACAAGCAAATGGCAACCTTGAAGAGGAACAAGGAAAGCAAGTAAGGCAAGTGCTAAGGAGTCAGCTCAATGGCAAGAACAAGACCCAGGCAATAAACAGCTACGCCCTGCCACACACAGATACCTAGCAGGAATCATAAGCTGGCAGAAGGAGGAGATACAGACCACAGCACCCTGTACTGACTGTACGAGAGGCATAAGGAAAGAGGCTGAGGACTAGTGAGTGTGAGAGCCACTGTCCAGGATGAAACATCCAAGATCCATAAGTACATCAAGGATAAGGCCCCAAAAGATGATATGCTCAGCGAATAGTGGAGCTCTGCGCTCCACTAGAAGGAGGAGCTAGAGATATTTTCATCATGGAAGGACAAGCCCCTGCATGGCATGAACCACAATAAGTGAAGTGGCTGATATCAAGAAATCCTACCAATGGCTTGAGAGACCTTGTCTGAAGAACAGCACAGAGGCACTCATCCTGGCTGCACAGGAGCAGGCCTTGAGCACTAGAGCAATAGAGGCACAGATCTACCATACCAGATAAAACCCAAGGTGTAGGCTGTGCAAAGAGGCCCCTGAGACAATCCAGCACATAACTGCAGGGTGTAAGATGCTGTCAGGGAAAGCATACATGGAGCAGCATAACCAAGTGGTGGGGATAGTGTACAGAAACATGTATGCACAGTACAGACTGGAGATCCCAAGGTCAAGGTGGGAAACACCTCCAAAGGTAGTGGAAAATGATCAAGCCAAGATCCTGTGGGACTTCCAGATACAGACTGATAGAATGGTGTGGTGGACATTGCAGTATCAAGTGATGGGAACATCAGGAAAAAGGAACATGAGGAATTAAAGAAATATCAGGGGCTCAAAGAAGAGCTGGAGAAGGCCTGGAAGGTGATGGCATAAGTGATCCCGATGGTCATCGGAGCACCTGGGGCAGTAACTCCCAAACTGAAGGAGTGGCTACAGCAAATCCCAGGAAAAACAACAGACATCTCAGTCCAGAAAAGCACAGTACTAGGAACAGCAAAGATACTGCGCAAAACCCACACACACATATATTTTACTGAGACCAGGCTTGTTTCTCCAGAGACCTGACCTGGTAGCGACCCCTGCTTGCCTCCATGGAGAGAGATACATTAAACTTTATACTATAGAACATCCCAGACAAAACAATAATATCTCAATAGAGACAAGCAGATGGCGGGCATTTCACTAGCTTAGTTGGATTTGTCAAAGTTTATTTGGTATAACAACTGATACAGAAACCCTGGCCCACACAGTGTAACATAACATTGCATGATCACTCTCACCTAAAACCAGTGCATTAGGGCTTTTAGATGACACCATGAGAGTGATGATGAGGTGAGAGCGAGAGGAATCCGTGTGGATACGAGTCGGACTGTGGGTTCTGAGCTTCAACACTTTGTTAACAAAATGCATCACCTCTGTTGCGCTGTTCACGGGCCTGCAACCAAAATATGAGCCAAAATATAGTTGAACATTACAAAATAAACAAACAGCAACAAATAACAACAATATTTGTGTAAAAAGGTATGTGATTTTCTCATATGTAAGTCCAGGGACATGTGTCTCTCCAGATGAAGTAGTGACAACATCGCGCCTCTGTCCCCCAAGGCCCCTCTCGTCCTGGGACAGCAGGTCAAACACCTCATTGTTGTAGACCTCCATCACTGCCACCTCCACCGTGTGACTCTCTGTCGGCTTCTGCGAAATTAACCTGGACACAACAATGCACAGCAAAATCCTCCATCTTTAGAAGTGACACAAAGCTTTGTTGAGTTGTCAAAAATGGATATCCAGATACTAATTGATAGTAAAACTAGTACTGGATGCTCATTCATAAATCATATGATTAGGACAAAATTCTGTCTTTTCTGAAAGGTTTTAGAATGTCTTGATCTATAGCAGAACTTGTATCAGACCACATGGCAATATTAAAGAAACGACAATTATTTTGTGTTGAAGATGACATATTATTGTCTAAAACCGTGTTTATTATTATTATAATTGTGTTATCAAAATTTGTATCAGAATTGAGTTTGAAATTTCCATTTTGTGACAATACTATTTAGAGTAGCTAGAACGTTTTGCTACGGTAAACAAGTGAAACTTAATTCTCTCTTAATATATGTATAAGAAGCATTTTACACTCATGTATCCAGCGTCTCACCGGAACAGCTCTGAAGCTGCTTTGGGAACGACCCCCTGCTGCACCTCCTGCTGAGTCTCAGAGAGCAGCTCCAGAGGCTCAGCACCTATCATCGTGTGAGTCTTCCCACTGCCAGTCTGCCCGTACGCCATGATGCACACGTTATATCTGCAGGCATAAATAGGAAATAGTTAAGACAGTGGCAGGTATGAGGTTTTACAAACATTCACAGTTTGATATTAAATACTTAGTAACTTTAGTTGATTTCACACTCACCCATCCAACAAAGATCTGAGGAGTGGTTTGACTTCCTCAAATACGGTATCTTGAGAATCTTCTGGTGCGTGTACTCTGAAAAGATCATTTTTAGTACTTAAAGTGCACAACATTTCAGGTAGTTTGTCAACAAACTGCTTGTCTCCATGGAGGGGTTATTGCTTTGCTTGAAACTTAAAATCTCCATAGAGACAAGCAGGTGACACCACCATATCAAGTCACAGGTCAAACCATACTGTGGAACAATATCTTACTAATCAGCACCTAAGTAATATAATAATGCCTTCCATTTATTTTTTTGTTTTATTTTACCTTTCAAATTCAAAAATCTTGTTTTGCATTGGCATCCCTGTTTTCATGCAATTCACCATCACTGTGTCCTGAAACCATAAATACAAAAATAAGATTTCAATGATTACCGGTAAATTTAATAAATACAATTTTTATAATTGCACTCACATCACCAACTGCTTGAATGACTTCCTCCACTGGTGCATGTCTGAAGATAATCGAGAAGACAGATAATTAGTTCATCAAGAGGCCATCCTATTGTCACAGCTGGATGACTCACCCTGATCCAGATGTGGAGGGCTGGAGATAGTCGAATGGGAGAATGGGACGCACACGACAATGCACCCTAATGTTTCCTCTAAGCTCCTGCAGCATACGAAAGAAATTAAAGTATGTTTTTTTAAATCTTCATAAACCAAATTTTCTTACCACTAGAGTGTTATGGAGCTCCTTTCTCCTTTTCCTTTCGACTTTGCACTGCTCCCTCTCTTCCTCTAGAGAGTGCTCAAGAGCTAAAACTCTGGCCTGCAAATCTGACAGAACAGTAATGAATGGTGTTAATGAATGGTTCCAAAAATGCCAAGATAGCTAATTAATTTTTTTATGTGCATTTATTGTACAGTGCATTGTGGTGGTAAGCAGCAGAATTAAATAGTGTTGGGCATTTTAGAAGGGCAGTGCATCAGAGTAACTTCCCATACACTAATTCAGGTCATAAGACATCACATCTCAGAGAGGAGTGAGAAGACCAAGGGTACTGACCAGACCTTCAGGGACACTACAGTAATATAAATACTGCTGTTCTCTTGGATTTTGTTTTGTTTTGTTAAATAGAGTATTATTATTTAAAAATAGACATCATAGACAGACTTACTTTGAACTTCATTTGCAGTGTTGGCTTTTGATACTTTGTCCAAAAGGATCTTGCTCTGCTCCTCCAGCTCAGTGGCAAAGCTCACGTAGACTCCAAAAATTTCACTTAACTCATGTTTTAAGTCCTTTAAAAAACATCTGATTTTAGAAATTTTGCTAAAAAATAAAATAAAATTAATAAATAAACAAATACCTGGACTTCAGAGAAGAGCTTGGTGAGGCCCGACCTGGTTATCCTTGGTGTGTTATATTGGAGAATACCGTTGTCCTTTTCTCGACTTTGGTGCAGTTTTCCAATGCACTGAAAAAAATCACCAATAATGCTGATTTTAGACTTCAAACTTGTAACTACAGTAACCTACTGAGTAAAAAAAATGTTACAGTGCTGATACTCTAATGTGTTTTGTTTAAAATACTGTTGCTGTTACTGTTATAATGCAGATGTATAGTGATATGTGTCCTTGGCCATAAAGCATAATGTAGATTAAATTGTTTACTTCAACTTTTCCTGGGGAGACATAGGAACACAGGACACCACCAGGGTCAAAATATCACAGATGCCTCACGTGGGCAGTAGCAGGCCTATCTCAGAGCTTCATACATCACCTTTTGCACAGGTGTCAGAATCAAAGTGGTATTTTTGTTTTAACATAATCACTCCAAAAGAACAGTGTCTGGTGAAACAGTCCAATTCAAACAAGGACACTGGCCACGTCATAACCCATCCTATTGTTGGGAACAGTAGAATAGTCCACATTATAAACTATGCGTCAAATGTCGTTATCTTGTGCGTCAGATTTTTTTCGCTGTCGGGCGCCATTAGACGATTTGAAACCATTTGCGCGGCTCTTTGACGTTCTCCAACTGTGAGATTTGTGTCCACTTTGTTCACCTGCTATTGTCCAATCCAAATTGAAGTAAAAATAAATGCGCCCACAGCAAACAGCCTCTTCTTACCTCTGCGAGCCTTAAATGGAGAATTGCATTTTCAGTTTCCAGTTCCAGTATTCGCTCCTCTTTACTCTGTGAAAGTGAATACACATAAATAGCAAATAAAACACTGCATTTAGCACGTGTAGAAGCCTCTTTTTGGGACTTACCCGCAGTTTGTGTTCCAGCAAATGCACTTGGTGCGCAAACATTCGGTCCCTATTAACAAAAAGAGGCATATTTCTAACATAAAAATAAAAAATGTTCTAGACTATCTATAGCACCGTTCGTCTCCTTTCTCTTCAGACAAATGAGAGTTTTAAAGCACTTTAATCCGATTAAGACAACTCAGGACTGCCCTGGCAATCGCTTTAACCGCAAGCAAAGAAAGTGGCCTTTTAGCCTACACTTTAAAATATTTGTTTTTGCACTTTGACCTTCCTTTATAATCTCTGTAGCAATTTGGTGAATACAAATATAAACTGCCAACTTGTGTAGGTCTGATGTATTGTTGAATGCAGTCCGAACAGTACTGAACCTTTACAGCAGGGGGCGGTAAAGCGCAGTGTCCACGAGCTGGTTAAAGAGGAAGAAAATCATTTCCGTAGTCACTGCTGCGGTTTACTGTCAACAAAATGCCTAAATTAAAAGATAAAAGGCGAGAACATTACAGTGTTGCTTCTGAGGTAAGACGCACGGACAAGTCCTAATCATTTCATTTGTTGTCATGTTTCTAGCGTGTGGTCATGTCGTGTTATGCGCTAAAACAAAGCACAGTAGGTTTCATCGCTGGCTTGATTAAATGAGTCATTTTGTGCACGAACTAAAAGATGTGATTAAAATGTGTCAGATTGACCGGCTGGAAGAGCGGCGCGCACGATGCCAAGATAACCTGGATCAGGTGGAGTTCAGACACAGACGAGAGACACTGTCTGACAAGGAGAGGTTTGTGAGAAGGATCTTAATATTATTCATCGAGCTATATTGTTTCATATTAAAGTTTATACAATATCTTGTCTTCTCCTTATTTCCTTTTTTATTTAGGCAGGACCTGGAGGAAGAAATGACCATTATGAATGAAAGGGTGAACAAATTAGGTAAGGTATATTTTTATATGAAGCACCAAATGCCTAAAGGCACATACAACAGCCATGTGCATATCCTAAGCTAAAAATCCTATTAATTGCTTTTTTATTGCAGACATGAACCAGAAAAATTATTCTTTAGTTTTTCAAGACAGACTCAGTCAAACATAAACCAAATCAAAATGTGAAAAGTAAAATACAGGCTACTAAGATAGACAATATGTACACGAGCGGATGCACAAGGTTGATATTGGTGAATGTTTGTTCTTGTTGCAGATCAGGAGCTGCAGGTGCTGAGGGGAGAGAACCGGAGGAACATGGTGCTGTCTGTGGCTTTGTTGGCTGTGAGCGCTCTCTTCTATTACGTCTTCATCTACAACGAAGACCAATCATGATGTAATCTACTGCCATCCATACTGCCCATTGAGACCCCCACTGTTAAATCATGGACCTGGAACAGTGCAGTAAATACATTTGAAAGGTCTACGAGGATAATGCATCATTTTGCCTCCAGGGGGCATCTTTGGCTAACAGTTCAAGTCTTAAAAATCAGCCGCAATGTACCATCTTCCAGGATCATAGCCTAAAATTGCCTATATGCATGTTTTAATGCTATCCCATAAAGTGCTGTAATATATGAAAGCTTTGCCAAATATAACGGTATTAAAAGTTCACTATGTAACTTTCATGGTTGGGAGGTCCGCCGCCACTTTGTCTCCATCAAGATGTTATGGTTTAACCAGGAATGTTCTGCAGAATGTAACTTAATTTGATGGATTAATTTAACTTAATCCATCTTGCTTTTACTCAATTACTCAATACTCTTCTCTACAGATCTGTTACTTTGTGGTGTCATCTGCTTGTCTCCATGGACATGAGTTTAATCCCATACTGGAAACATTCCAGGCAAAACAATAACAACCAAGAATTTTATTACAAACTTAGTAACTGCACATTTGTTTTTTTTTTATATTATTCAAGAATGTATCTATAATGAAAGTGGGTTCCTTTTCATCTTGGTGTTTGCATTGTAATGTCATTGTCATAACTTAATTTTAAAATGTAAATAATTAACAAGATGAAGAGTTTTTGTTTGGTTTGCATTGTTCTATGCTTCAGCCTTGTACTCTGATGTGATGTGACCTATACGTGACCTGGTTTACGTAAAGGCATGGACCTAAATAAATACACATTGTTTTGTATTACCTTCCTATTGTGCTGAAAGAATATTAAACACATTAGGTTGCAATCAACTCCATATTTTCTGCCTTATATTCCCCAGGGAGATCCTTTGTTTTGGCACCTATTCATTCTAAAGCACTGCAGTATAACTCACCATCAAATTATTTGTTTGCACTCCTTCCCACTGAGCACAAACCACGATCCACCTACACACTGCTCACCTCCCTGACAAAACAAATCTGCCTTATTATGTAACTGCTCCAAAGAGGATTATGGTCAGAAAATGTGATCAAATATTACACCAAGTCTAGTGTCAAGCTTCTATGAGGACACTAAGTAACTGGTCATGAGCCTGGAGTTAGAAGTGTTAGGGAACTTGGAATTGAAGAAAACATTTTAAAAGGGACAACTAAATGCCAGATGTCATGTTGCATTGAGACATTTGTTGAGCAGGAGGATAAGACCTCGGTGTCCTCGGTGTTCTCTGTCTAGTAGAAAAGGACAGAGTGGACAATGGTAGCCTTCTTTCATTAGAATATAGATGTACTACAATATCATAGCAATGCCCTGTTTTAGTGGAAAATATTAAAATGTACAAATGCTTTTTTGCATAAAGGCATTATAATATCTTGTTTTACATCTGAAAGAGCCAAATTGGGTTGAGTCACAATGAATCTAATAATTCTGTTCAGTTCTTAAGCTGTGGAGTCCACGTGAGCTGTCATGAGTCATTGAAGGGACCACGGTTCTAATGGCAAAAAGTAGGAGGTGTACAAATGAACAGGGCAATGCAGGGCTCCATCCAATGTGGGATGATTAAAACGAATTAAATTGAACTCAATGTGAGAATTGTGAGTTCTCGATTTGAGTGTTCTGTTATTCTGACTGAGAACAGGATGCATATGAGTGCAGCTAAGAGGCTATAGAGATCAGAAGTGTGGAGGTCTGTAGTGACAAAGTGAGTCTTGGCAGTATAAATGAATAGTCATGCTCAGCTTGAACAGTTTGCTCTCATTATATGGCTATTATGCTGCAGGGCGAAATGACCTGCTTTACTCAGACAGCTATTAAGACTTTTAATATCTTTTTGGCACAGCATCTGCAATGGAGTAGGTGAAAATAACAAATGTTTGTCTACAAAATGGTTTGGTTGTGAGGACCTGCAATACAATGATGAAGAGGAGGAAGGGCAAAAATAAACATTTAGTGAAGTTTTCTCTAAATTATAGCACATAAGTTATCTATGATCACAAAGAATTTGGTCCAGGGAACAGCAGTTTGTGAATTGTTCTTTGAGTGGTCAACTCACAGTCTCTTGAAGACTGTCCTCTGGTGTTACCATGTGTCTTTACTGAGTCAGAATATACCCCACCTGAGGGTCTGAGTTACTGAGAGCCACTCACAATCCCAAAAAGAAATGGGCTTAGAAGACGTACACATGTACAGGCAGCTCCACAATGCAGCACTAGCCAGGTTGTTTGGCTCAAGTCTGCTGTGCTAAAGCCCCATTCAAATTTTTTACTATGGTGTGGAAAATATCTTACCAAGTCAAGTTCAAATAAATGCATAATGTAAATAATATGAGGTGAGCCCATGTTAAGATTGCATTCCCAAAATATTTTAGTTCAAAAGGCTGCACATGAGACATTGGGTGTGTGTGTCGGTGTGTGTCTGTGTGTGTGTGTTTTATCTAAACCAACTTCAAAAGAACCTCTTCATAGTCTTGGTCATGGCTAATCGGCTGTATTAGTGCAGCTATAGGAGGATCAAATTCCTCTGGGCATCTCAGCATTCACTTTCACTATATAGGCCTACACCTCACTAAAGCACATGAATACCCACCAGCAGTCTACCAAGATGCTGTGACCAATCAGAACCAGAGCCATGAGACACACAAAACGCACTATTCCTGGATTCCTGGTTTTAGTAGGTACGCTATTTAGCACGTGCCAACCAACCAGAAGAACAATCTGGGTAGAGTGATGCGATTAGTAGTTCTCAAATGATGGATTTAGGAAAGTCTTTATATTTTAAATGTATTATTAATTGCTATTTAAGTTCTGATTTAGTACATATTAGCTACAGTTGTATTGCTTATGTAGTGCTACTTTATTTGGAGCTTTTTATTTCTGGCATAGACCTGCTTTTGTCTTTGATATACTTTTTTTCTGGTGCAGTATAAGATTGGTTCTGGTTGGGACAGCTTTTGTTTATTTTATGTTCACTTTGTCTCAGTGGCTGTGATTTTCTTTGTGTGTGATGTTTGTATGATTGGTTCTAGTTTAGATATTGTTTCATCCTGCAGTATATTGTCCTTTTTTTAATTGTCACAGAAAAGATGTAATGTTTACTATTGATTTTATTTGACTACAGAAAGGCTTTGTTTGATTACATCATTTACAATGCAGCACATTCCATTTGCACCGAGCAACATCTTACTCACTAGCAGGCATGTGCGAGCATTTACTACACCCATGTCATTATTATTATTAATGAAGGCTTGTGAACTTTGGTAATTGCTTGCTGTGCTCGGCAGGTTTGTCACCATCACGTATTATATAATTCAACATATTCCAGAATCTTTATTAACTCAAATGAACTTGAATTAAACATGACTTAATAAAGAATAGCACATCAAACAAACAATCAACACATTGTAAATTAATCTACAAATCTAGTAGATTAGATACTCAAGTTGGCATTGGTATAGTGTTAGCTCCATGTCATTGTCTATTATGTCTATTATGATATGCATTGCAAGTAGAAAATTAAGATGTTATTTTCACATAGTTTGTGGATATGCAAAAGTATAGACTGTATTGGTCAGAGTCAGAATTAACCTCATTAGCAACCTGGGCACCTCCTCCTTTTGTGGCCATGATTTTATGTTATGATTAGTGTTTTTGTGTTTAACTTTAATCTGTAATATACAACCAAGTTTAAAGTAAGTGTATGAGATGCACCAGAAGTTCTAATTTTACAGTGATACTCTTGTAATTCCTGTGCTGTGCCGGTCTCACACTGTCAGCACAGCCCTTTTTTGTTTCCCTGTGTCATCAGGTATAATATTTCCTACAAGAGAAACAGTCAAACTAGACTGAATTAGACTGGACTAGATTGAACTGGACTGGACAAGACTGAACAAGACTGGAATGAATGGTAAATAAGCTTTTTTTTGCTTTACAACCCCAGCCTCACACCTCTTTTTACAACTCTCAGGCTACTTCAGTTAATTCTGTAACAGTAAGTACGGTAACACTTTATACAATCATATTCTGAAAAATGATCCCTAGAAATTCTCATGGGACATGTAGTTGAAAATACCTGACGTAAAAGTGCATTGTAAAGCAGAGTTGTGACACGCAGTCTTTATTAGTCTCGTGGACAAACAAGTGTTCAGCCGGTGACCACAGGCAACATCTGTCAGGGTGGAGAAAAATACTGAGAGAACAAACACGCTAGAGCAGTGTGCAGTCCATTAGTGACGCTCACCTTTTCCTTACTGAGAGCTCAGTGCACTCACATACAGGGAGGAGGCTATGGGCTTCTTACATACTGGGAGTGGAGAACATCTATGCTTTTTAGCAAACAACAAAAATGAATTACTGAATTACTAAATTTAAGTTATAAGACATAGGGTAAGTATACTTACCTCAAACTAATGAACATGGCTCTAAGATCAGAATAAATAAAAAAGTGAATATACTATATAATAAACTATGATTTCATCTGGGAATATATGGAAAAGCATACATTGTAAACTTGTGCAACTTGCAGTGTGCAAGTACAGTATTTATTAACATGTGTTTTACATGTTTACATATGTCCCACAGTTACTTTCCTAGAATTACCTTTGATAGAGAGTGACTCATACTCTTATACCACATCTGGTATATATATATATATATATATATATATATATATATATATATATATATATATATATATATATATATATATATATATATATATATATATATATATATATATATATATATATATATATATATATATATATATATATATATATATATATATATATATATATATATATATATATATATATATATATATATATATATATATACAATATATACACATGTATTACATTAGAGATTTGGCCTGTAACATGTAGCAAAGAATGAATATGCAAGGTTCATTGTACAAATTGTTTTCAAAATGTATAAATTTAATTTATAATTAATTGATTCAATTTCAGTTAAATAAACACAGCAGAAAAACTTTGAACAAAGTTTACCCTTACCTATTTTAATATAATTTGGTCACATTCAGCGGACCGGATTAATAAACCCAAAGACCCGTGAGCGGTCCCCGGACCGTAGTTTGCCCATGTCTGGCCTAGACCATAGATCTCATTGTTTTACACCAACAAACTGCATTTAACAATAGTTATTTAGCTGCTCCCAATTTGTATTAAACAGTATTGAATGTGTGATGTCATCTGAAACCCACCAGCTTTGGGCACATTACATTAAGAAACCACTTACCCATTCACACGTTTATATATTGGAGGCAAGGTGGGTGAAGGTTACCACAATATTGGTGGAAGCAGGATTCAAACCTCTAATCTTTGGAGGATGAATGCTGTACCAACTGAGCTATATTCACCCACACTGGGAATGAGAATAACATGTCCTGTCAAAGGACACAATTACAGAATGACCACCAAGCTCTGATTACAAGAAAGTTTATCCTTTCAAGAAATAATTAAATACCTCACCCTTTTGCCTGTAACTGTTTAAAGGTGTAACTTTTTGATAAGGGGTCAGCCACCTACTTCTCTCTGGACTGCCTGAAATGTTCCACAGTATGACATTAAACATATGCATCTTAGATGTACTCAATTACAGGTGTATGGCTCAAATATATAAAGATGTGTTCTTACTGTGAGCTGCTTCTTCACAGGTCTGACCTGGAGGTGTCTCCTTCCTGTTTCCAGGAAAACCGATAACTTGCCTGTGGAATATTGCGGAATATTCCAGGCAAAACAATAACATTGTTATGGAAATAAGCAGGTGGCATACTCTCCTCCAGAAAAGTTACACAGTGCACCTTCAAGTTACACTTAGTTGAAATAATGTTATACTTGAAATAACATAACACATTCTATTGTCATAACTGACAATAACTCATAACTGCGGTTTAACTTTAGTAGCAGCATTTTGCATTGACAGTGTAAGTTTGATGTGCTTGAACAGTTGTCATATGCTTTTCTCTGTGGCCTCAGGAGCTCTATACCTGTATAAACATCACAAACTGATAAACTGCTGCCAGGTTAATTTGCATTCTCATTATTACAGCAGCGGACCGGAGGTTTGCAGACAGACTTATCTTGTCACCTCACCTCACTCACACTCTCCACGCTCCACGTGCCACTGCCGTCTGCTGTGCCTGAGGCGACGAGAAGGAAAGGAAAAGATTTCAAAGATCATCAGGCCCAGGGGAAGTTACAAATAAGCATTTCAAAGTGTTGGTCAGGTGTTTCAGAATTACCTTTTGAATTTATATATTTATTTGTTTATTCATTCATGTATGTATGTATTTATTTGTTTGTTTAGTTATTGTTACTACATGCAGAAAATTTACTTCAGCTTGAGCAATCTGGCAAAGGAACTAGTCTTACTTGCTGAGTATCCACATTTTGGGACAGTCTTCCCACTTGGTCAACAACATAGGGCCGTTTCGGCTGAGAATTTTCATAATATATGGGGCAGTTTATCCAATCCATTTTAGCACAAAATAATGGCTCAAAGAGAAATGTCTTTAGTAAATTTAAAAATAATTGTTGAGATAGATATATTTAGTTGAATACCTTACTTTGTTTTCAATAACTAAATTTTTAGATACTCTGCCAATATGATTAAAAATAAAACTCATATGTCCTTCACCATTTTGGCAAAAATTCTTGTAAAATTAACTGTTTATCAAAGTTTATTAGTGGGAAAAGGTGGGAAAGAACGACATATTCAAGTTAAACAAGTCATTCAGGTCATATGCTGATATACCAACTGTTGTTTGTGAGTGTATTTATTTTATTTAAAAGCAAGACCGTCAGATGTCATGGGTTTTCACACTATTGACTCACACTTTAAAGATGTCTCGTGTAAAACGTAGGTACTTTCTAGACTCTGCTTTCTTATTGAGCCATTAGTCTCTTCAAACAGCCACAGCACTCAGAGGAAACTGAGCAGGAAAGAAACGAGCAAAAAACATGTGATCCACTTAAGGCTTGGGTGTATGTCTTTATTTCTGTTGTAGAAAATGTACAGCAAAGAAGACAATACAGTACTGGATATAAAATGGCACTCAGACATTTTGAACACTACATTGGCAATACAATACTGCTTTGGCATTTCCCAAAAACAATAAATAAAGTGCAAAATCTTGCCATTCCAGTTGTAAAATACATTCACAAGTTTTTTTTCACAGAGTTTAGTTGTTCACAGCGTGTTCACAATCTCATAAAGACATAAAGTGCTGATGCAAAGATACAGAAGTAGCATCGCAGACTTTTTGTGTTGAGTTCATTGTCCTCTAGCACGTTACTTTCGATAAAACCTTTTACAAGAGATTTTCAAACCTCACTCGGTGACCTGGACCGGTAGACACCATTGGAGTGAAAGCAGCCACAGAGAAGCATATAGATGGAGCGTTGGATCTCTGCATTTCTGTAGGCATATATAATGGGATTGATCATTGAGTTGTATGTGGCAGGTAGTAACGTAGCATAAGTATAAATGGTTGGGTAGTGCCTCTCTCCTACCAGACAATATATGGCAAAAGGAAGCCAGCTGGCACCGAATGTCCCTAATATTATGGCCAGCGTGGAGACTCCTTTTTTAGTAGCGACATAGTGAGAAGTGGCAAAAAAGTGTTGTTGTAGTGCGATTTGATGGGCATGGTGGCACACAATTTTGCAAATCTTGAAGTATAGACTAAGCATGAGGACAAAAATGACAAAGAATGACACTGCCAAAAGTGTAAGGTTACTCCTAGTTAGTGGATGGACTATGCTGCAAGTTGTTGTATCTTCAATGCAGTTCCAGCCCAACACAGGAAGCAAGCCCAAAAACAAGGACACCCCCCAAGTGCCCACCAGCATGATGTGGACATACTGCAGAGTCTTTTCAGAGAAGTAAGTCAGGGCGTTGTAAAGGGAGAAATAACGGTCCACTGTAATGGCTAAAAGGCTACTAATAGATGCGGTGAATGATGCTACCAGAAACCCGACAGTGATCAGACTTATGGTTTCAGATGAGATGACATACTGAAAGACAAAGTTCAGGATTAATCCCATACCGGCGAGCAGATCAGCTGTGGCCAGGCTCCCGATGAGTACAAACATGGGAGTCCTCAGAGTTGGAGTGTAAAAGATTATGGCTACAACGATGGCATTTTCACAGGCGATGACAGTGCCGGACATACACAGCATGATGTCCCAGGGGTTGACGGGAAAATCCAGGGGGGCAGTGGAGAACTCCAGGCTGCTGTTCTGCTGAGGAGAGTCTACCTCGGGCCAGGACAAGCCCTCCCCGACCCCCACAGTTGCGGTGGAGTCATTGACAACCAAAGACTCGTTCATTGCTCCACACTGTGTACAGTTTTACCTGTGAGAGAAAAAGGTGAAATGTAATGAGCAATGAGTGAGAGGTTTTATTTTTTAATTTACTAAATGTTTGGAATTACAGTTTTATTGTAAAAGGATATACAATTATTGCATAGTATAGCTTTGTTTAGATGTTGAATTGAATACATCGAGTTCCGTTCGATAAAAATGCGCTTTAAGTGTTGGAATATAAAATTTAAAAGTCGAATTAATGAGGTATTAATGCAGATCTAGAGTTTCTGTTGCAATCTTGCGCTCGATGCTTGCAGTAGACCGGGTGCTGTCCATGGTGCTGAACTAACACTTAGTCACTTATTACAGTCTCTCTCCCACACGTTAAGATGTTCACTCACCTCGGAGGCAAAACTAGAAGCGCTGAGATTCTCTGCAACTTTTGTGGCGCGGTCAGTAACGAGACTTCACCTAGAGACAGGAGAGACAGCAGGTATCTCCTCTCCAGCTCTATCGAGGCAAGCCCCCCGTACTGTCGTGTTTCCCACGCGGGGCAGACCGCCTGGGCAGGGACGGAGTGAAACATGTACCAGGGCTCAGCTCGGTGAAGAGGATGAAATGTGAAGAGAAGGAGAGAGAGAGAAAGAGTGGAGAAAGAGTGGGGACCGAGCGGTCACGCGCACGAGGCGCAAAATTCAGCGACGTCATGACGCACAACCGAGATCCAGCCTATGAAATGTGAGATAAACTTATTTGTAAAACAATGCTCAAGTTTTAGTTTGTGGCTCTATTTACGAAATGTTATAGGCAATATGGCACAATATTATTTAGATACTATAATAGTTCAAATCGTATCATATGTAACTAAAGAGCAATAATGTTGCAGTCTCAAGTGGATCTTCTGTACAGCGGAGTCCCGGGATCGCATTTGAACACAGAGTAATGTCACGATAAGCCGACAGAAGAGAGTGTTTGTGGGCACTGTGTGTTCTACATGACCATTACACGTTACTGACAGGGCTGTAACAAACAGACCTTTAATACAATGCTGCTCTTACTGAGAGGAACTGACAGTGCTGCTACAAATTACACCTATTCCTCTGCCATGTAAATGATTTGTCTTCTAATGTGTTTCTTCTTTTATATTTTGCAAAAGAACCGCAGTCTTTTGAAATTATTTATAGTAAAACAAAAATACAAAACAAAAAACAAAACAAAAACGACATATCATGCAGGTCATTGCCATTGGTAAAGGCTCTTTTTACAAGTCAGAGAGAATTCAGCTTTCTTCATTGATTTTATAAAGTTGACCCTGAATAATATTGAAGTGGGTAATGGGAAGAACCATTAACTCCCTCCTTTGGTCACTATAGTCACCCAATAAAAATGATTTGGGAGTTTGAGACCATGGGACCTTGACTGTAAAGCAGTTCAGCTGGATTGAATCCACAGGGTGAAGTAAGAATGGTATCTTTTAAATGTTGCAGAGGGTTTTTCATTATTATGTTATTTAATGTTTTGTACCAAACAACTATATAGCACCAAGACAGATTGGTATTATCTTATACAAACTTATTCTATCTATTCTCTCTGACACAATTTAAAACAACGTCATAGTGTATTTTAAAGGTCAATTGAACCTTTCAAAATTAGGCCTAAATAAGATCCAAACTGACAAATCATCTTTACCACAGTCCAGAGTCCATACCCTCTCAATTAATCATCTCCTGCTTCATCCAATTTGTGAACTACGTTTAAAAGTGCACTGCAAAATATCTTTGGTGGAGGGACTGCCAATTGCCTGTCTCCATGGACATGTTGTTGCTTTGCCTGGAATATTCCACAGTATGACACTGAATTGATCTACCTTCATAGAGACAGGTAGGGGAGAATGCAAGCCATTCAGTGTACCTTGGAGGAATACAAATACCTGAATAAACAAGTAAGTTTAATTCCATACTATGGAACATTCTAGGCAAAGCTATAACATCTCCATGGAGACAAGCATATGGCTGACCTCCCAGCAGATGTGAATAAGTGTAACAGAGTACAGACCAAATTGTCCATAATGTTCATCTGCAGATAGCTGTTGACTGGAGGTGGAAGGTGCATTCATTCATGAGCTGAAGTGGTCACGTGAAGAGCCTGGTGACTGTCAAACACAGCAATATCACCAAAACACATCTCAAATAATAAGATGACTTTCTGTGCTTCAATATTAACTAATTGGATTTTCTTTTCAAAACAGAAGCTCATCACATTTAGTACCCCACTGTCTACCCTCTTATTTTTAAGCATTTCTGTGAAACCTGGCCAAAAATAACCCTACTAAAATGCCTTTATTCATCTACTCACCACATGTGCTGCTAAGAGGCCTGAGTAACTAGACACCTGCTCTGAGGAACAAAAACATGCTTCAAAATAGCTGAATATTCATTTTAAGTGCAAAGGGTACAAACCTTTTTGACAATGCATATGTGAGCAATCTATAGTGTTCAAGAGAAAAATCTAGCACTGGCAATTATCTTTGGAAAAAAAAAAGTCCTCAAAATGTTGTCTATAAACAGGAAGTCGAAACAAACTTTGAATAGGAAGAAAATGGATGAACTCAACAGAGATGCTGTGTTGGAAAAAGAATTTGAAATTGAGCTCCAGACAACACACATGGCACACTTCAAACTACACTAAAACTTGACCCAGTTATAAAAAAGAAAATACACAAGTTATCTCTCCTTGCCGTACAGAAAGTAATTCTCACTCACAAAAAGGACTGGTTGATAATAGCAGAGATGTGTCTGACCCACTGCAGTCACAGCACTGAAGATGTCACCATGACCTTAATTTTTGCCATTTCTGGTGCTGGGAAAAAAGTTCAATGCAAGAGTTAATATGGTAACAACTATGAACCTGGTAATAGTGCTTTTAGGTCATGGATAGAAGATTACATAATCACAAACTTGGATTGAAGTAGATGGTTCAGTAGTTTAATGAACTTAAAAAGTATTTTTGTGACATTTTAGATCAAATTGCAGAATATTTTTGGAAATGTGAAAAGTTCGAGGCCAGACTCTAGCTGTAGTTACATGTCACATGTATTACTTTAATGGCAAGCTAAACCTGCCCTGGAGTAGAATGACAGGAGTAAGGCTGCCAATCTGCACCAATGGCAAATGTAACCTCACTGTGGCATCTGGTTTTCCCAGCAGTCTCAAATTCTTCGCTTAGCTTCCCAGATAAGGAGAGATTGGGTATTTTCAAGTTATCAATTTTTATATGTCATGGAAGAAGACTAATTGTAAGGATGTATGCACTACGCCTATCCTGAACACCACCCATCCTTATAGAGGCAACAGCAGGCAGCAAACAGGAGACTAGAGGAAAATAGCAGGACAAATAGCAGGACTAGAGGAAAATAGTTTCATTTTTTAGACAATGTGGAAAAAAAACCCTCTGCAAAGCACTCAGCAATTGAATTAAAACTAGAAATAAAAATAACAACTCTGTCAGCTGCCAGTTTTGCTCACGTGCATTCTGTGTGAACAGGCTCACGAGGCTGAGGCGTACATCACTTCCCAGTGCGTGGATTACACATATAGACATCTTGTGTGGCACCTGCTTTACAAATTCGAGCACTAGACAGAAGGTGTGAAAATAAAAAGGGGGAGAGGGAGAGAGAGAGAGGGGGAGAGAGAGAGAGAGAGAGAGAGAGAGAGAGGAGTAAAAAGAGGTAGAAACAGCATAACGGCAACATGATACAGTAAACAAAAGAGAGCAGAGGAAGAGGAAGAGAGGAGGAGGAATTAAGAGAGGGCAGGACCAGATATGTTTTACTCTGACATGAGAGATTACGGCAGAGAATAAGCAAAAATAAGTTGCAATACATCATTTATACCTTTATACATGATTTTAATGGAATGTACAGCATAATTTCATTTAATATCAAGTGGTGATGTATACCTGACCTGATATTCAAATAATCTCTTAATAAGAAACTAAAAACTTGAAAGTAAGATAAAAAGCATAAATATACAACTAAAAAGCATAGAACCATTTTACGCCAATTAGCATGTACAATATCATTCTAAAACTGTTAAAAATGTAACAGAACTCAAGTAACATCAACTTGAAATAATAAAACTCTACATATGATTAGTAATTACAGCTCTTCTTCTCTCACATGAATCTGTTCTTAACATACTCGCGGTACATGAGCACGTCTTCTCGACACAGCGCCCTCAGCTGGCCCTGTCCTGTCAGCACATGGCACTCAAACACATCTTGACTGTCTGTGTCCACCTGCGGAGCCAGCACCTCAAACACACTGTCTTCTGGGAAACGGGACACCGCTTCTCTGAAACACAAAATCAATAAAATAGGTAAGGATCACAAATCCAAATTATTACCAGGACAAAGGAGATGAAGGCATGTTAACAATTTCTAGGAAGCAAAACTGACAAATATATATTAATATGACAACTATTTTGCAGTTATTCAGTTACATGATTTTACTTGCTAAAAAACAGATAACAAAAGTTGAAAAGGTTAAATGTATAAAGCCATACAGTGGAATATTCTAGACTGAGTAATAGCATCAGAGACAAGCAAGTAGTGGTCAAGTTACATAGTGCACCTTTAATGGAAAATGGCTGCTTGCTTTGCTATTTTTGATTTGGAGTCTTCAAAGTAAATATGGGGAATATGGGGAAAGTGGGGAGTATTGAGATATTGACATTTTAACAATAAATAGATTAAGAAAGACACCATTTATATCACTTATTCTTTTGTGAATGTTTGTTAGTGATTCATGCAAAGGCTATTTTGAGGCAGAGGGAGCCATGAACTGAAGACCTCCCCAGATTACCGGCAGATATAACAGAGTCTGAGAATAGCTCTATTACACAACTGCAGCCACCTGCAGCCCCTCGTGAACCCAACATGAGGGAAGAAGTGATGAAAGAAAGTAAAGAATTAACAGAGGGAGACAGGAGAAGGGACCTAATGTAACAGAGACAAGTGATATTGATGATAAAACTAGTATCAAAACTTGATACCCGTTTGAACAACAATTAAAAAAGAAAAACACATACATTTAAAACCTTGACCTTCCTAAATAGTTTTAGATTAAAATTTATCAGAACTTGTCCACAATCGCATGATAATATCAAAGAAACAACCATTATATATGCTGATAATAACATTATATTGAAAAAAGTGTTTCAGTTATCATTGTCGTGTTGAGTACGGAGCATTTTCCTTATTATGGAAATCAAGTTTGAACACTAGCAGGTAATGGACACAGAACAGGGAGAAATTCTAACTCCTCCACAGCTCTGCCACTCTTCAATTTGAAAATTTGAAGCATTTGTCATTTCTCATGTGAATTTAATTTGGATGTCTTTATGCAGAGCACTGATAACATATTCATTTTTACAATGTTGACCTGGGTAAGTTGAGAAGATATTTTCGTTCTGCCTGGAATGTTACACAATATGGCATTAATTTATTTACTATTTAAATCACTACAGTTGATTTTATTCTTGAACTACCCTGAAAAGCATGCAGTCTACACAGAGAGAGAGTCAAGCTTAATGCCATACTGTACAACATTCCAGACATTCATTCACAGAGCCAAGGAGATGACAAATCTTTCACCAGAAATATTCCTCACTTTTTCACATTTCGTCATCATTGCAGCGCCTTCTGTTTGTTAAAATGACAATATAATAAAGGCAGCAATTGCGACATGCCTTAGATAAGTGAGAAAACAAATGAAAAACATGGAGTGTGAAAGATCATATTGGTACGTTGTCCTTCTACATGGGCCTCGTGCTCAAGTGGAGCATGTGCAGCTAGTCAGACTGGAGTAAAGGACTCGGTGGGCCCTGAAATGGCCAGGGCAAGGAGGAGGAAAGGAGCAGTCGAAAAAAGAAATGAAGACCCAACAGTGCACAGCCAGAGACCTTCAGAGACCTTTAGAGCGAGAGGGAGCACTTAGGAGCACACAAATGGACTCAATCATCACGAGGCCTCAGCAAATGTTAAGTGCTTCCAAATAAAACCCACGTGACTAAACATCTCATTTTGACACTTTTCTTTTAGCCCTGTGTTCATGCAGCAGTACTCACAAGGGAAGGACGCTTGACAGTGTGCCATTTTTATTTCTCTCTACTTGATGCTGGTTCTCGCCAAGATGAGCAAACCTGTAATACAGACAAAGCCATACACTGTTCATTGTTGTAATGATTATGTGCGCCTATTATGGCCTCATAAAACAAACATTAAACAAAATGAATGGCACTATTTAAAGGTGCACTGTGTAACTTTTCTAGAGGCGGTTCCACCATCTGCTCGTCTCCATGGAGATGTTAACGCTTTGCCTGAAATGCTCCGAAGTGCCAACACCTGGTTGTCTCCATGGAGACGCAGGTGCTGGACCCACCAGAAAAGTTCCACACCTTTAAAAGAATGTTTGAAGCAAAAGGAAACAATCATTTTAAGCAGGAAATAATGTAGCACATTAATTAGTGCTAATAGCAGAATGGAAACTCATCACAGAAAATCAATCATTTCTGAATCGTAAACATCTATTTTTTTTTATTTAAAATGAGGGAACCTTAAGTTAATCGTGACTGCTGAGGTCTCCCCAGTGTTTATAATCCAATCTGAAATGTTCCCAACAGTCATTTTACACCAAGACACAGTAATATACAAGAGTTTACAGTTCCCTCTGGCTGTTGCTTATGATTTTAATATTAATGCATTGATTAGCTTTGGTTTCTACTAACACATCTGGCATCGTTCCAACATCCGATAATGAACCCTGGCTCATTACGTGGCACAATGAAGAATATGAACTGCATTATTCACCACAATTTGGATTTTATTTGAGTTTACCATGCAGCTTCAGGCTCAAATAAACTAGAAATGATGTTTTGAATGATGGCACCAAATATTCTTGACAAGGTTTGTCCTGTCAAATAAATACAAACTGTGTAGCCAGAGTAATATGAGAAAACGGATAGTTGTGTGCTGGGTTAGCTGTTGGGAGCAAACATGGGGGGGAATGAATCCTTAGGTTGAGAGGATGTCAGGGTGGACAGAGAAAAGGTTGGACCTGGGCTGCACACAGTGGGAGAAGTTAACAATATTCTTTTTTGCAAATCACCGAGAGCAGAGGCCCGAGGCGCAAGCCGATTCTGGCTCACCGGGTGCATTTTCAACAAGAATAAATACAAACATTCTGACTGATAGATGAGCATAGGTGGCAAGCAAAGACAGCGACTCTACAAATGATTCCCGTTCACTTCAACGTGACAAAGAAATGCATGTGAATAAGAGTATGCATTAAGGTTTCACTGGGGTTTTTAAGTGTTAGAAAAATACTTAAATGAGCACTGAATGGCCTTGGAAAAATATCTAATTTATGGAGGACATTATGGTACGTCAAAAATTGCAGCCACTGTGATTTGCTAAACCACTGAAATTGCGATTTTGATTTCATAGTGATTCATCTTGCAGCCATAACTTAAATGTATTTAGTTACCAAGTGCTGCATTAAAATGTCTTTTGCAAAATGGTCTAACCAGTGTACTGCATTCTAAATACATTCAATACTTTCAAGATAGTTTGCATTATGTGATAGTGTAGAAAAACAGCATAAAATTAAAACGTCTTTATGTTTCACTGTTTGATAAGCATTTATTGAACAGGGTTTAGAGATGGGGAAAAAAGTGCTCTTTGAAGCCTAAATTACACCATTACTTCATGTATTCTTTTGGTTTTAGGGACGTACCTGTATTTTGAATGACAATGTACCTTTCATAAATGAGAAGGTCCTTTTCATTAGGAAACTCTGACAGCTTAAGTCCATATGGCTCCTTGTTTTGCTGTGGCTGCGTGTCCTGAAATGACAAAAATTGAAAATAGGTGAGCTTATACAGGGTAGAAAATGCAAGTTCAAACCAGTTCTTATCTTGCTACAAAGCAATTTTTAATAACCATGTTGAGAAACGTAGTATTTTTGACCCTATCCTGCAATGGAACAGAAATATGACAGTCTTCACACATTAAGTGCAATCGTGTTAAAGGGGTCCAGTGCATGTGTGACTTCATAACAGGAGCAGACATTAGATGATCTCATGCTCTTTAACCAAACACCCTCCTGTAGTTCTCACATGATGTCCAAATAATAATAATACAGAATTAATAGAGTGTCATTGCAAAACAACCTCAGCCAGAAAGGCTAATCAATTCTAGGTATTATAATGATGAAAATGGAAACACAATTTATGAAGGACTATTCCCTTTTTATGTTTGGCCAACTGCTGTATCCTTTGAACAGACAATCAACAAATTTTTAATATACAGTTTCTATTTTAAATGAGCAGATGTTTTTCCTGTTCATGTATACAAATTAGTTATGTGCAGCAACTATGCAACTTTTCAAGTGGAGAGTCTGTTGTCTCCATAGAGATGCTACTGCCTTCCATACATGGCATTAAAATTATCCATCTTCATAGAGACAAGCTGGTCAGGTAAGTTACAGGTCAAATCTGTGGAGAGTAGGGTAGTGGTTCTTTGGTCGTTTAGTCAGTGGTGTCTAATTCAAATTAAGTTAACTAATCCTTTTATTTAGATTAAGTGGATCTATACGAGACAACAGCAGAAAGGAGACGTTATTGAGTTAGCTGAAGATTTGGTATTTTTTGGTATTTATATGGAAAAATCTAGATTAAAATCATGATTTACGAGTTAATTCTGTCTTTATATAAATACATACTTTTTCTGCATAAATAGTTGTTTGTGCATGAACTCCTGTGCAGATGTAGTCCTGTGAGTGCAGTTTGGGTCAGATACAGACAGATACGGAATAGTTTTGAGAGCTTTTGCCACGCTCCCTTTTTAGTCAGCAGGACATGTCTTTGGTCAGTCACGAATTTCTTTCGACTGCAGCCCTTGTGGAAAGGCAAGTCCACTCACTGTTAGAATGCATGTTTTTCAGGGTACTTTTTAGGAATAAAAAACACCACATGAATTAAAAAGACACATTGCCACATATACGTATATACATATGCCACATTGTGAAACATTTTAATCAGTAATATCTCTATAGAGACAATCAGGTGACGGAACCCACGTCAGACAAGTTACACAGTGCACCTTAAATCATGGAGTAGTATGAAATGCAGTACAGTATAAATCACCTCTACACAAATCCATAATTAGTATAATATAGAGAGATTTATGAGACACAGGCTTCATAGTGTGTTATGTAACAGCATGCTTGCAAGGGACTATGTGATTGCTCATTTTGATGACTTTTGACATAGCACTAATATGCTTAACACAACACATTGGATTTTTGTTAAACATATTAGTATTGATCAGAAAAATATAACTAATTACGCTGTTCCATGAGCCCATTCCAAGAAATAACAGCTGTGAAAAGCTACACAATCTAAAAAGCACACTAACTACAGAGAGAAATACACAAACATTCAGGTGGAGAGAACTGCGTTCAATATGTGTCTATACATAACATACACCCACACAGCTGCTTTGGTAGATGAAACAAGTGCGTGATTACATGCAACACGGGCTAATGATCTAGCGTTTAAATATTTTAGCAGTTTTATGTTTTGCCACTGCTCAGCTGATCCATTTTCAGGGACAAGCTCGAAGGCAGTGACACGAGACACAGGCAAAGCAGTGTGCATGCTACACGTGAGGTCCACCCACTCCGCCCTCCACCAAATATTCATGAGCGCTTTGAAGGATGAGAGTAGAGTGGCTGCCACGATACATACACTATTATAAAGATCTGGACACAGCTTATGGCCTTACTGATTTCCTCTTTACAAAAATATTAAAGCTGTTATTGAAAAGCGAAAAGTTCAATGTCTCCAAAAATGTAGCGGTCTGATGTCTGGTTTACCTGATAAAAGTTCATAATTGATTTATCAAGTTACTGATTTAAAATCCGTTAAAAAAAATCCACTTTTCCACAATGTCTAGGAATTAGGATTTACCATTTAAGTATCTAAATACTAAGGAATTACCAATGTGCATGCCATGGAAGAATTGTAAGAACCATAATATATAGGAATTACCACTGAAACTTCAGATAATATTATAATACAAAATGGTGTTTGCTCTGCTCTCCCCATTTGCTATACCTCACTGTCAAGGAAACAAGCCAAAAATAATTTCATTGCATAGTATAAACTATTTCACTGAGAACATTTGCATGGCCAGTCAAATTAGACAACTAGAGTAATCAGATAACCCAAAAATTACATTTGATAATTTGTGTATTTTTATATGCACAAAAGAAATCTCATTATCAAAACACCTTGTGACACGTGTCAGTTAGTCAATGGGTAAATGTAATTTTTTGAAAAACAAATAAGTACAATGAATTTTAAACTCATATTTTGCTTGTCATCCCTTGGATAATCAATCAGATTACTCACATCAGATGCAATGGTTTACATGGCATTTCAATGATCTGATAACTCCAGAAATCAGAGAATGATTCTTGGTGCATACAGTGAGTACGGAAAGTATTTTTCACATTTTGTTATATTGCAGCCATTTGCTAAAATCATTTAAGTTCATTTTTGTTCCCTCATGAATGTACACACAGCACCCCATATTGACAGAGAAATACTAAATTGTTGAAGTTTTTGCAGAATTATTAAAAAAGAAAAACTGAAATATCACACGGCCATAAGTATTCAGACCCTTTGCTGAGTATTTAGTAGAAGCATCATTTTGAGCCAATACCGCCATGTGTCTTTTTGGGAATGATGTAACAAGTTTTTCACACGTGGATTTGGGGATCCTCTCCAGTTCTGTCAGGTTGGATGGTGAATGTTGGTGGACAGCCATTTTCAGGTCTCTCCAGAGATGCTCAATTGGGTTTAAGTCATGGCTCTGGCTGGCCCATTCAAGAACAGTCACGGAGTTGTTGTCTTGTTGGAAGGTGAACCTTTAGCCCAGTCTGAGGTCCTGAGAACTCTGGAGAAGGTTTTCGTCCAGAATATCCATGTACTTGGCCGCATTCATCTTTCCTTTGATTGCAACCAGTCATCCTGTCCCTGAAAAACCCACCCATGGTATGATGCTGCCACCACCATGCTTCACTGTTGGGACTGTATTGGACAGGTGATGAGCAGTGTCTGGTATTCTCCACACATACCGCTTAGAATTAAAGCCAAAAAATTCTATCTTGGTCTCATCAGACCAGAGAATCTTATTGCTCACCATCTTGGCATCCTTCAGGTGTTCTTTAGCAAACTCAATGTGGGCTTTCATGTGTCTTGCACTGAGGAGAGGCTTCAGTCGGGCCGCTCTGCCATAAAGCCCCGACTGGTGGAGGGCTTCAGTGATGGTTGACTTTCTAGAACTTTCTCCCATCTCGCGACTGCATCTCAGGAGCTCAGCCACAGTGATCTTTGGGTTCTTCTTTACCTCTCTCACAAAGGCTCTGCTCCCCCGGCGGCCAGCTCTAGGAAGGGTTCGGGTCATCACAAACCTCTTCCATTTAAAGATTATGGAGGCCACTGTGCTCTTAGTCAGTTAGTTAGTTACTTTATTGTCCCCGAGGGGAAATTTGTCTTCACAGTCAAAAACACACAGAGAAAAACGCCATACATACATACAATGCCACACAAACACATCACATATATTGGACAAACACAGGAACTTTAACTGCAGCAGATTTTTTTTTTGGTAAACTTGGCCAGATCTGTGCCTTGCCAGAATTTTGTCTCTGAGCTCTTCAGGCAGTTCCTTTGACCTCATGATTCTCATTTGCTCTGACATGCACTGTGAGCTGTAAGGTCTTGTAAGACAGGTGTGGCCTTCCTAATCAAGTCCAATCAGTTTAATCAAACACAGCTGGACTCCAATGAAGGTGTAGAACCATCTCAAGGATGATCAGAAGAAATGGACAGCACCCGAGTTAAACATATGAGGGTCACAGCAAAAGGGTCTGAATACTTATGGCCATGTGATATTTCAGTTTTTCTTTTTTAATAATTCTGCACAGCTGTCAACAATTTTGTCTTTCTCTGTCAATATGTGCTGTGCGTACAATCATGAGAAAAAAAAAAAACTTAAATGATTTTCGCAAATGGCAGTAATACAACAATGACTGAAAACTGAATACTTTCCGTACCCACTGTATAAAAGATAGCTACCATATACATGAAAATAAATTTCTTTGAATCATGACAAAACATGTAACAAAAAATCCGGTTGTTAAATAGAATTGGTAGCTTTGTCTGAGTGGGAATCTGACTCAAGGCTATGCATGTCGAGTGGGCTTGTCTTCCACGTGAGTCCCTCCTCATGGATTACACTGAATAGGTGAAAGTGTGAATGATGATGTCTTGAAAAGTGTTCTTCTATAAACAGCTCTCTGTCTAGGGAGCGACCTGCCGCACATATAGAGGAAATATGTGTTCTCATTCTAGTCCAATATCACAGCAAAACGGATGATGTCTAACTGGTTCAAATCAATTTGATAATTGAAACAAGAGAAAAAAACGACAGTATTCATTTTAATTTTCAGATAAGCCATTATATGGAGAATGAAAATCCTATATGTCAAAACTAAACACATAATAGACCACTGTTGTGACATACTGCTCTGTGGTTCATTCTCTCACTACATTAGAGTTATTCACATAAGTAGTGCGCAGTATCTGTCAGAACTTACAAGGAATCCTAGGCTTGATCCTGTTTCTGTTCCAAAGGTTAAGGGAATAATGCTGATCGAAGTTATCAAAATGCCTGTTAGTGGCTATGTTTACATGCACAGTAAAAATCTACATTTCCTTTCAATATCTCTGAGGTAATAAATCTGAGGTGAATAATGTAATTTCTTTCTGATCGTTCACACCTGTGCAGGTTTTGACAATGAAAATTATATAAAAATTAAAAAAAATGTGGCAAAAGCAAAAAGGAAACTTGTACTTTGTCATGTACAACAGTTATTCTAAAATCCATTGATTGAACTGTCACATGTTACCAGGTGTATTGGTAGATCAGATTTTGTGCATATAAAACACACAACAAAAATCAGATCTGATTATTGGATTATCTAAAGTCTCCAATGACCACACTTTAATGGGGCATGTAATCCCAGTGTTTTCACTCTTGGCAAGAAACAGTGTAACTAACAAACAAATGTAAGCATTCTAAAGAAAAAAAAACAACATGGAGGATTAATTCTATTGATATAGACTACAGATTATTTTTTACATTGTTTTTGTGTCCACAATATTACACTTCAGCAGTGATGTAACGGACAGTTTATTTTGTGGGGTATTTTCCAGGTGAGCAGTCTAACGTTCCCAAGCTCTTAACCAAGAAACTCAAGAGGCAGATGTGTTGCTACCGATCTTATTACTCCTCAGACACCTCAATGCAGCGTCACATGAACACCAGATATAGTGGTACAATTTAACGCCAATATAGCAATGGCTGACCCACATTATTAGTCTGGGCAATTTAGGACAGACTACGGCCAAGCTGATGGGCCTTTTGGACACATGTGGAGGAGGACAGAGAATGGAAATGGTATTTACAGCTGCAGTGACACCCATGACCATGGTGTTACTGCAGTTGTAAATATCATTTGTAACTATAGTTGAATCACCAGCCCTTTATGCCCCCTGACCTTTATCTACTGGAGCTTATAAAATACCACCTTCAGTGATATGTAATTTCTTACCTGACACACTGATCTACATTCTGTTTAATTTATGCATGTAGCTCTTCCAAATGTAGGTCAAATGTAAAACCTGCTCTTTCTGACCTGGAACAAATAGTGATAAAGCATGTATAATGATACATGTGTGTCTGTTACATGCCTCATTAATAATACTGAAAGAAATGAGAACAACTGATTGTAATAGTGAGAAATGTGGCAAGATATGAGTAGGCATAGTAGAGCGAAATAAAAAGATTGTATTACATGTGCTGCTATGTGTCACCTTATTTTCTCCGATTATTAGTAATACTAATGCATTAGTCTCATATAGCCCTTTCCCATATGTTGCCAAAGTTGCTTTACAAATCCGTGCATCACTTTCACGCCATGTCAACTCCATATCAACTCCTTTTGTAGGCACAGCTGCGCTGGAGTAGACTGACAGAGGCAAGATTGTCAATCTGCACCATTGCCCCCTCCAACCACCAACAATCACTCGCTCACACACCACATTCAAACTAGGCAATGTGGTTGAAATGTCTTGCCTAAAGACACAACAAGTACTATACAGCCCCAACCATGCTACTATTGTAAGCTAATAAGTAATGTTTGAACAAATGAACAAATGTTATCTGTGTCGAGAAAGACATGTAGCAAAAGAAATCTGCATGTCCCATATTCTGTAACTGTAACCTGTATCTTAACATTGTGGTCAGAAATTATGGAATCTAGGGCATTTTGGTTCAATAAATTGAGTAATTCAACACACCGAAAAATCACAACCAAATATAAAGATGAGGTACTTCTTTCATGTAAGGGATAATAAAAATGTGGGTTACTTAGATTTAGAAAATTGGCAGTTCTTGGGGTGACAGTACTCACTAAGTTTCAAAAGCTCTTTAGAACAGATGACACATTTTTTGTCAAATGTACTTTCAGATGCATGTACTGGGCCAGGTGCTGGAAAAGTAGGTACAGTATATAATGATGATAATGGACCGCTTGATGCTTTTCTCCAGTTACACAAGCCATTACTTTTGTTAGCTTTTAAAGAGAAGGTTTTTACACAAGAGATTAATCCTATTTATCTCCTTGTGTTGATGAAAACAGCTGATAAGTATGTCAACATAATAAAAGCGAAACACTGAAAACTCAAAAAGGACACAATAAATACAATAACACAGGTCCAAAACAAACGTAAGAGAAAACCAAGAGTTATGACTGTTTGAATTCAAACACACAAACATGTTTAAACTTGTTTCAACTTTTCATGTGGAGATATATTTTTTCTTGGCCGATACCAATACTGATTGTTTAGAATATAGATCAACCAATGGCCGATAAGCTTTGCCGATATTTCTGCTCTGATATATAGGGCCAGTTTTGATTATTTTTGATTATTTTCACCAAATGACTATATAAAAATTTACTACAAGCTCCCTCCTTACATTTAACCGATATATCAGTCTGTCTCTAGTCAAATCAGTCCTAATGTGTAGTTAACAATACATAATCTGCTAGTATTGTGGATTTTGATTTTCATTAGCTGTAAAATCAATCAAAAACATTAACCCTTGCTGTGCATAATCTGTAGACTAATTACTTTTTAACAACTGGTTGGATTCAATTAAAATGAAGGTAATTTGTTTAGAATTTAAAAATATTTGCAATCTGAATATTGCAATGGAATAAAGACAAATATACAGACAAATACAGGTAGAGTATGATCATTTGATCCATTTCATTGCATCCAACATGTGGAAACATCAGTATTTTTGAAATATGCATCCCTACAATATCTGTAATACCATACCCTGAGAGAGAACACTGTTTTGTTAGACTTAAGTATGTAACCTTTAAACATACCTCCAGTGTGCGAGTGCTTTCCACAGACTCGGTGAAGAGTTTGATGGGTGTGGAGCGCTGGGACACAGAGGCGTCATCGTCCCGGTCCTCCTCCGAGTCGTCCTCCGAGGAGCTTGACATGGCCTCCTCACTCGGGGCGGGAGGTGCGCTGGCTGCGGTCTTCCTTTGGATCACAGTTTCCTCCTTACTACTCTTGTTTCTGCAAAAAAAAAAAAAAACATGAGAAATAATATACAAAAAGTTGACCTGATCTGATGATAACCATTTTCTATCACATTTTCTATCATAAATTGGGAAATTTATTTTTTTAGATTTTGTTTGTTGGAGTGACTGTTTTCAGTAGCACACATTAGACAAAAGATGACTAAAGGAGCGTCACCTACTTCTCATGATGACTAAATGATTTTAGAGAATTGTGTCTACTCAATCAAACTTGTATTCTTAAAGAGGGAACAATTATAGACATATTCCACTGATTAAAACTTTGAATCACTGCACGCAATAGAAGCCTGTGACAAGCACAGAATCATCTTGTGAGTCAAATTCTGATTTATTTGAGGATTTTGGCTAGCATATAAAAACATATTTATACAAAAGCTATAGTATATTGTAATTTGAATCGTTGAGATTTTTTTAATATTTAGCTAAGCTCTATGTCAGGTGTCCCGGGTGAGTCTGATATAAAATCTACTAAAGGAAAAGAAAGACATAGCCCCCATGCCTTATTAACCCAGGTTTAGAGAAATGTGGCTTTGCAATGGTACAGTGGCACAAATTTTAGCCAAACATCAATAGCATACTGAAATCACGGCATACGCACGGCAGCACTGATTTTCCAGTTTCCTCCGGCTTGCGAACAGTGAATGGACTTGGATCTAGGCCAACAGTCTTGGGCATAAATTCTCTTTATGGAGACACACAACAAGAAAACTGAGACTTTCTGCAGTGGTAATTCAATATGGATTAATAATGAATGTTTGGCACTCACGGTACTGTGATAAAATCAATTGTAGATTTGTTTTGTTTCAAATGTACCTTGCAGAATTAGTCATTGCGATGCAGAAGGTGTCATCAAATGAGGTTATTTCGTATGGTTTAAAGAATTCGGTGTAGATGTCAATGCTCTCATCAAAGCGGTTCACTCTCTTTACTTCAACTTGTTTCATAGTTTCTTCACAGGGGACTGAAAAAAAAAAATTAACAGATTTAGAAATGCATGGAGATTTGATGGTGGAAGTATGCATTGTATAGCACTAAAATATTATTAAGCATTATAGATACAGTCTATCTTTTGCACAGCACAACATGGCCTTATTCCTTATACCCACAAAAATAACAGTTAACAGCTCAGTTGCCTTTGGACTGAGGTCTGACTCAGTCTAGATTAATGCACTGTATAATCTTAGTCATTTTTAATAAAAATACACAAAAAGTAAGGTGTATTTATTTTGAGCCAATTTACATGGGCATTAAGGTTAAGAATTATTTGGTTTCCAGTCAGAACGGGTTGACCAAAATCAGGTAACAGAATGACCCAAACTGTGATAACCTCTTAGATTTAATTGGTATGAATGACCCACTGAGCCAGAATTTGCAATGAAATAAAAAGTGGAAAAGGATTTTTGGAGAAATAATAAGATATGGCTGGCTAAGCATGGACTGTGGTTAACAAAAAAACAAACAGTGATTAGCAACTAGATTAGCATAAGATACAACTGATTTCATTAGATACCATCAGACTTATTTAAATACATTACCTTCATCGAACGGTACAGGAAGACAGGACAGAACACCTTGTGTCCACCACAGTGTGTAGCTATAATAAAAGACAGGCACATGTAGATCAGCTCCTTTCATAGTCAAATCCCACTCTCTATAACCTACATACATTATTGTCACTGCCGGAGCAGTTACTGTGTATCACCTAAGCCCTTATGTCAGAATTAGTGTAATAGATAGGCTGAATTGCTACATATTTGAAATAGAGGACAAAAGTATGACATGCTGCTTGTAAATTAATAAGTGGGTCTAGATTTATGTAAGAAGAACAATCTGGACATGCAAATGTGAGAACTCTATTATAATAAGCATAAAAGCTGAAAGGGATAAATAGAGGGAAATGTGTGTCAGAAATGAAGACACTTGGAAGTACCTGTGTCTGTCTTGAGGGAGGGTCATGGTGCTGCTCTGGTGCAGATAGAAGTCTGTGGGCAGCTCCCATAGGTGTGGCTTGGATTCTGCTGGCTGGTACACTTGAAGGAACAAGTTGATGGCATCCTGTCTGTCTGCATCTAGGGGGTGAAAATGAAACATTATACCTGAATTAAAAAATAGCATTTTTACGACAGCCATTAAAATATTTAATTTGAATTTCCTATAAACCTCTTGTCAGGCAGTTCTGGATGTAGCATCTTTAACCAATATATTCTCTATCTCTTCTTTGAACATGTCTAAACCATCTCAATTCATGCATATCAAACATTAGTCCCTCAACTGTTCTCTGATCCATTCTCAGCTCCTGGTTTACGACCTGTCCTGTCAATTATTGATGATTTCTAATCTTTGATAAGGCAAGGGTTTTACATCAACTCAGATACACTTGAGAGCAACCCTCTCAATGTATTCAGGCTTCCAACTAGCACATAGAATGCAAGTTAGAAGCCAGAATTCCACCCCTGGAGGTTTTAGACCATGAACACAGCAAATCAACTTGCTGTGATTGCACAAAAATAGCAAAAACCTGACTAGTACCAGTAGACCTTTTTGGCAATTTTAGTGCAAACTTTGTATATTTGCAGAGTGTGTGCTGCCTACAGTGTCCACTGCAGTTTCAAGGGCTCTGTGACATCAAACAGAGCTGCCTTTATTAAAGCCAGGCATTTCTAATTACAAATAGCTAGCTGCAAGGGTGGAGCTTTAAGTGTGGATACCAGTCACACTGATTATAACCTCTCCCTCCTTTCCCCGCACTCTTCTCTTTAGTCCTCCAGGTACTGCCCAGTTTAACAGCTCTATTTGAAATGTGTGCTAAGTTTAAGTGTTTAGTCTCATATTATTGTTATCTGTTATTTACTTGGCCAACCAGAGCCAAATGCTTTGACAAAACTATACAAAGATGAGTGGGTCTGTATCCTGTCTCTCCAGATTCAGTGGGGTGTGATTGACAGGCAGATTAACCAATCAGGGAGACGCATGGTCAGTTTGTGTCAAAGCAAACATGGCAGCTTATATGTAAAAAAAAAAAGGAGGAGGGGGGAAATTACTTAGAGTGCTAAGAAAAAGCATGAATTTCTGCAGAATCAACAAGTGAAACACTAAACTGCTATTATCTCAGGTAAAAGAAGTTATATATTTTGTTCTGAATGTTTCTGAGAATTCTGGACATCTAGAGATGTTTTCAAGATGTCCCTTCAACAGAATGAGGTAGGGACTGACTGGTTAGGCAAATCTGTTATTGTTATGGGTTAAATAGTTTTTTGTTAGTTTGTTTTTAATTGAACTGACAATTACACCTGGCCAAAATATTTAACAGCAACTATATATGACATAAGATAAAAACAAATACCAAATTAAAATGGCATAGGAACAAGTAGTGCACACTTGTATGTAAATGTAGGAGCCCAGTGTCTGGTGCCATGCTGTGTTTTAGCGAGTGCGAGGAGATAAGCTGTTTCAGTGTGCTCAGCAAGTGGCACGTGTTTCTCCATTGCCCTGTTCAGAGCCATTTAATCCAGCCGTTGTGAAGCCACGTGCTCACTCCTCAAGACTATGATTAGATAATTGGAAAATGACTGAGCTCCATTAAAGCCCATTCACAAAATAATTCTAAGAGAATCACTGAATATGAGGAGTGCCATATGCTTTAGAGTGGGAGACCAACACATATGGTCTCAACACGTGGAATGAAGGACAAAAAAAAGAGAGAGTATACATCTATAATATGAAAACAGCTGTCAAAATAAAAAATAATTAGTTCCATTTTTATTTGACTGAAGCAGATATTATCCATGTTTTCAGTACAGGAAAAAAAAACTTTGTAGCCATTAAAATGGTGGGAAAACTTAGACTTGCCATCTTTTAAAACTGAAAATTAACACATTTTAGAGCAGACAGCTTGAAGAAGGATTGAAAAAACATAGCTGACAGATTTAGATACCAATTTCCTCCAAATCTCATAATTTTAAGAATGACTAAGCTTACAAATACAGTATAGTCTGGCAGAACATTGTTAAAATAATAATTTAGCAGTTAATGATAAAAATGACTCTGCCCTTATGAGGGGCAGGTTGACAAATAAAATGGTGTAAACGTAGGTGAATTTTTAAGATTTGGTGGAGTCATCAAATCAACGGAAATAATAGAGCAGCAGCCACCGCAATATTCTCTAGGTCCAGCACAAGTTTAGCAGATCACTTGGTTATTATTGCATTTTAATGTTTGGCCCATGGTTTTCAGTGTAATCATCAGTACAGGAGGAGTGCACACAATTTGCAGTGATTCAAAGACTTGTTTATGAGTTGAATAAAGAAGGGACTATTAAGCAAGCAACAGCAACGTAACCAGCTATCTACGTCAAGTAGCATGGCTTTATTTTTCCATCTCACACACACAAAATAATAACCTTACTTCTAATGCCACGGAGCCAATTGTGTCATATCAAAACATCTATTTTAATCTTCGGAACAAACTATAATAATCTATAATATTTCAAATCAAGTACTTCACTCAAAACATACAGAATATACAGGCAATGATAGCCAAAAAAGAAGATTCAGGTAAGGCAATGTTTGTTGAAAAACAATGCTAATGAAAAAGCTAAATGACTCAGGGTTATACCATATTGTATTTTTCTATATTGCATTGCTAAACTGTGTTTTGTGTGTGACTTTGATGGGTGAAAAGGGCTGAATAAATAAAATGCACTTGCTTATATTTAATGATGATAAATGATTTTATCCATGACCATATATTCTGAGAAGTGTAAAATCACAGAATGCTAGAGGGTCAGTAACTTTCTATTATTGTGTTTAGACCTACATGTGGAACACTTTCATTTCAGTAACTTACCTGAGAAAGCATTACTGTTAGTATCTGGACAGCGTCTGCATGATGTCTTTGGAGTGTTGAGGTCCAGGGGGCGATCTTACGGTACGTTTTTTCACTCTGTGAACTAGTTGGGGACCCACCATACTGCAGAGAAAGAGTGTCTCCATGGTCCTCGTACAAACTCCTCAAAACAACCTAGGGACATAAAAATGCACACAAGATATAAGAGTTCAAATATCAATTAATATAAAAAAATAGACATACAAATCTTAATTCATCTTACCTAACACAATCAGTATCAAATTGGAGTTTGGGTTTGTCAATCATTCCGAGTGCGTAAAGCTGATAAGCCAGAGCGCACTTTCCCACCATAAACTGTGCCGTGTTGGTCCGATCCAGGCAGTCCACACAATTAGTCCGCCAGCACCCCTGGTCTAAAAAGTAATAATATTCTAAAAAAAAACCAACAAAAAAACAGGTGGATTTCTATATGTAATAGTCCTCATGATTGTTCTCCTCAGTTGAATCAAACTAAGTGAAATTAAGCTTCTGTTTCTGTAATAATCTGTTTCAACGTTTGTAGGGCCGTTGGCTGGTGCAAGGAGATCTGGGAGGCGGTCGAAGTCGAAACTGGCTCAGGTGACATGGAATGTCACCACTCTCGGGGGGAAGGAGCCTGAGCTTGTGCGGGAGGTTGAACATTACTGGGTAGATATAGTCAGCCTCACCTCTATGCACAACTTGGGGTCTGGAACCCAACTCCTTGAGAGGGGCTGGACTCTCCATTTCTCTGGCATTGCCTGCGAGGAGAGGCGGCGAGCTGGTGTGGGCTTGCTTATTGCCCCACAACTCAGTTGCCTAGTGTTGGAGTTCACCTCGGTGTCCTGGGGGACTTCAATGACCACGTGGGCAACGACACTGACACCTGGAGGGGAGTGATAGGGAAGAACGGCCTCCTTGATCTGAATCCGAGTGGTGTTCTGTTATTGGACTTCTATGCTAGCCACAGTTTGTCCATAACGAACACCATGTTCGAGCACAAGGGTGTCCATCAGTGCACATGGCATCAGAACACCCTAGGTTGGAGTTTGATGATCTAATTTGCTGTCGTGTGTCTTGGATACTCGGGTGAAGAGAGGGGCAGAGATGTCAACCGATCACCACCTGGTGGTGAGTTGGATCCGCTGGCGGAGGAGGAAACCGGACAGACCTGGCAGGCCCAAATGTACTGTGAGGGTCTGTTGGGAACATCTGGCAGAGCCCCCTGTCAGGGGGGTTTTCAACTCGCACCTCCGAGAGAGCTTCTCGCTGATCCCAGGGGAGGCTGGGGAACTGGATTCCAAGTGGGCCATGTTCTCTGCCTCTATTGTCGATGTGGCTGCTCATAGCTGTGGTCGTAAGGTCTGCGGTGCTTGTTGCGGCAGCAACCCCCAAACCCAGTTGTGGACACTGGAAGTAAGGGATGCGTCATGGGAGTTGCCCAACCAGTCTGCATGTGCATCTGGAGTAGGCATTCGAGGCCATGGTTCTCAACCGGAAAAAGGTGGCTTGCCGTCTTCAGGTGGCTGGGGAGTCTTTGTCCCAAGTGGAGGAGTTCAAGTATCTCGGGATCTTCTTCATGAGTGAGAGACGAATGGAGAGTGAGATTGAGAGGTGGATCAGTGCGGTGTCTGCAGTGATGCGGTCGCTGTATCGGTCTGTTGTGGTAAAGAAGGAGCTGAGTCAAAAGACAAAGCTCTTGATTTATCAGTCAATCTACTTTCCTACCCTCACATGTGGTCATAAGCTTTGGGTAATGACCGAAAGGATGACCGAAAAGATCGCGGATACAAGCAGCCGAAATGTGTTTCCTCAGCAGGGTGGCTGGACGGTGAGGAGCTCGGTCACACTGGAGGAGCTCAGAGTGGAGCTGCTGCTCCTCCACGTCGAGCGGAGCCACCTGAGGTGGCTCGGGCATCTGTTCCAGATGCCCCCTGGACGCCTCCCTGGGGAGACCCCGGGGGAGACCCAGGACACGCTGGAGGGATTATGTCTCTCGGCTGGCTTGGGAACTGCTTGGAGTCCCACCGGAGGAGCTGGAGGACGTGTCCAGGGTGAGGGAAGTCTGGGAGTCCCTCCTGCCCCCGGGACCCGGTTCCGGATAAGTGGAAGAAGATGGATGGATGGCATTCAAAAACAGTGTATCTCTCATTCTCCCATAAATCTATACAGGTCCCTCCATCTCAGCTTATGATGACCTCAAATTCTTGTTTGCGTGTGTGTGTTTGTGTGTATACATATATACATACATACTGTATATGCATATATATATATATATATATATATATATATATATATATATATATACATACTGTGAATTATAAGAGTATAATGAACAGTATATAGAATGTTTAAATACCTGTAATCGTCCACTGGAGGTGATATGTCCACCTACATCTTCCCACCTGAAAAACATGATTTACATGGTTTAAAATAGGCACTTGAAATACTAATCTAAATGTGCTGATATGCAAATGACACATACCAAATTAGCAAATATATGTCAGCAAAACCAATCAATAAATATTGCAATGTGATAACAAGGTAGATTTGTTGTCACCTACTGTCCATCTTTTACTGTTATATAAACTCTGTGACTCCATAGGACATATAATTTCAATGTTGCAATGTAATAAGAGACAAGCCAATTATTATTCATTCTAACAAGCAACATCTAACAAAGACTGGCCAGCTGTTTGGTTCAAGAGCACATGTAAGCCCAATGGAAAACAATAAGGCTGGCTTGATTAAAAGTGTGTTAAGTTTGTGTGTGTGTGTGTGTTTGTGTTTGCGCACACACAAAGCCAGAAAGCTTTAGGTAATGCATATTAAACTAATAAATACTTGCCACAGCTGGGCAATCATATTACATAACAAGGAGAAACGCTGGCTGAAAGCCAAGTAGACAGAGGACAGAGGAGCAATGCTTTAAGTACATGGGCACCAATCTGCTCAGCTTATTAGCATAATGGGCTCGACACACAGGGAGTGATGTCGCTGCTTCTCTGTGCATTTCCAATGGGACGTGTGCGACAAAAGAAACTCGCCTCTCTCTCTCAGCCTCAGAGAATGTAGTGCCCGTGAGAAATGTAGTGCTCGTGCAGGTCTGTAACCCAAACCTGAAAGTCAAAACTTTTTAAACTTTTGTCGCTGTCGCCAACACTACAGTGAGGGTTCTTTGATATGTCCTCAGTGTAGTTTCGTGAAAGTACGCACCTCAGCTCAGTGCGCTGTCAAAGAAAGTCGCTGCTTTTCTGACCCAGAATCGTCTTTTTACTTTTGGTGCAAAGTAGAGTTAACATTAATCAGTCAATTACTCTGCAAAAATGTCGTAAGTCTAATAGACCATGAGGTACTTGGCTTCATATATGGCTTTCTTATTC